>NC_134500.1:32785889-32883389 GCF_040206685.1 Ascaphus truei
CAGTGGACAGGAGGGGGGGGCAGTGGACAGGAGGGGGGGCAGTGGACAGGAGGGGGGGGCAGTGACAGGAGGGGGGGGCAGTGGACAGGAGGGGGGGGGCAGTGGACAGGAGGGGGGGGCAGTGGACAGGGAGGGGGGGGGCAGTGGACAGGAGGGGGGGGGGCAGTGGACAGGAGGGGGGACAGGAGGGGGGACGCAGTGGACAGGAGGGGGGACGCAGTGGACAGGAGGGGGGGGCAGTGGACAGGAGGGGGTGGGCAGTGGACAGGAGGGGGGGGCAGTGGATAGGAGGGGGGGGCAGTGGACAGTGACACACACACACACACACACACAACACACACACCTCAGTTGATGCGCCCTTTCTCAGTTCCGTTTGGCGCCGGAGGTGGGGGAGCGACACCTACCTGTACTTCCGGGCGCCGCCACCGTCTGACTCGGCGCCGCGAGGGAGGAAGGGGGTCCGCCATCTTACGCGCCGCGTGGCAGCTGCGGGAAGCGAGGTGATTTGGAGCGGGGAGGGGGGAGAGGTGATTTGGAGCGGGGAGAGGTGATTTGGAGCGGGGAGAGAGGTGATTTGGAGCGGTGAGGGGGGAGAGGTGATGCCGCTGGGGAGGGGGAAGAGGTGATGCCGCTGGGGAGGGGGAAGAGGTGATGCCGCTGGGGAGGGGGAAGAGGTGATGCCGCTGGGGAGGGGGAAGAGGTGATGCCGCTGGGGAGGGGGAAGAGGTGATGCCGCTGGGGAGGGGGAAGAGGTGATTTGCGAGCGGTGAGGGGGGAGAGGTGATGCCGCTGGGGAGGGGGAAGAGGTGATGCCGCTGGGGAGGGGGAAGAGGTGATGCCGCTGGGGAGGGGGAAGAGGTGATGCCGCTGGGGAGGGGGAAGAGGTGATGCCGCTGGGGAGGGGGAAGAGGTGATGCCGCTGGGGAGGGGGAAGAGGTGATGCCGCTGGGGAGGGGGAAGAGGTGATGCCGCTGGGGAGGGGGAAGAGGTGATTTGGAGAGGGGAGAGAGGTGTGTGTGTGTGTGTGTGTGTGTGTGTGTGTGTGTGTGTGTGTGTGTGTGTGTGTGTGTGTGTGTGTGTGTGTTTTTATTTATTTTTTTGGACCTTTGGCCCGTCACTCCGCCTCAGGCCAATGAGAGGTGTGGGGGGCGGGCCAAGGGGGTGGTGTGAGTGTGTGAGGCCAATGAGAGGTGTGCGGGGGCGGGCGGGCCAAGGGACCAATGAGATTGCCGCTAGGGACACCGGACATCCAGCAGGCAGGCATGCATGCATGCAGGCAGGCAGGCAAACATACAGTGCTTTCACTAATATAGTATAAGATATACAGAACATACTGTATGGAAGGTCCCGTTCAGCAGACCGAAACGTTGGATATATGTGCAAGTTTCTTTAATACAGTTTATAGCTGCTTATACCTTCTGAGTGCTGTTGTCTCCTTACCTTTGCTGGTAATGTATGCTTTATTATATTTTTTATGACATAAGCACCAGGTCATCATATCACTACGGGAGTGCCAGATATTCATGATTTGTGTATATGTATATATATTTTCTTGGGGGGCCACAGACAAAAAAAACCTGCCAGTTGTAACCGTTCTATGAATCTATCCCGAGCTGTAAAGCCTCTGTGGGTTTAACAGATAATGCAAGTAATTAATTATTACAGAATCCTGATGTTCCTAATCTCTGGCTGGTTACCATGGTAACGATTACACTGCTCTGGGGAGAGCTCCCTTTTATCCTCCCAGACATCAAATCTCCCAAATAGAGCATCAGGTTTAAGAAATAAAAACAGCCTTGGAAAGGTGAAAAAGAGGCAGCCTGTGTGCACCACTGCTTTAGTATACAGCATTCAAGTCAAAATGCCCCAAACGATAACACACAAAAATACCTGTTTTGAAGATTTGTGCGCTCCGTGAATGCCTCTCTTAGATTTGCCACTTGGCCATTTCGCTTTGCCTGTCAAAAATAAAATGGGAACAAGATATTGGACATAGTCACCGGAATCCCTAAGGAATGACTGGATTTATCAGAGTTTGCTCACAAATGTATTCTAGTTACAGAAGTCACCTAGTAAAATACATAAAATGCAAAAACCTTCAATTGTGCAAGAATAAAATGCTCTAGGGTACGTATCGTTCCAGTCTGCACGCGGCTTGTGTTCTCCTGCGATAGCCTTATACTCCATCCTGCTGTATTTGTGTATCTTTGTTACACACACACAAAATTAAAATCCCACGTTGTGAGCACATTCCCACGTCTCAGACAGGTCTGCGGCCATGCCCTTCCCCATTATCTCCTAGCATACAGTGCTTCCACTGCAGCCAGGGATTCTGGGTAACGACATGCAAATGAGCGCTCACAGGGTCACCCAGGCTATGGATATTGAGATTGGGGCACACTTGTGCGTACTGCAGTTGCTGGTGCAGGATGTTCTGTTATCGTTCCTCATACATCAAATATGCAATGTGACTGCTCTCCATCCCCTGCCCCAAGGGTTCTCAACTCGCCCCTCCCCAACGGGTAAGGTTTTCCTGATATCCCTGCTTCAGCACAGGTGACTCAATCAGTTCCTGCTTCAGCACAGGTGGCTCAATCAGAGGCTTAGTCGAAGACTGAGACTGATTGAGCCACCTGTGCTGAAGCTGGGATATCCTGAAAACCTGACCTGTCGGGGGCCCTTGAAAACAAGAGTTGGCCAACGCCTGAGACACCTGTGCTGAAGCAGGGAAATCCTGATAACCTGGTCTTTTGGGGGGATTGAGAACCGGTGTGGAGAACCCCTGCTCTACCCGCTTCCCTTTGCCCGTTTTCTCGTCTATACCTTCCCCCCCCCCACTATGATACAAATTCAACCAAACGTTCCACCAAAAGGTTTTTTATTCCATACAAAGAATATGAAGGACACATTCAGGGACTTCCTCTAAATCAGTCGTTTGGGCCCAAAATGGAAGTGAGCCCGGAAATGGTGCCCGAGACCGGCTGCCCCGGGCGGTAGAAAATGAATCCCTGAAGGAGCCTGACACCCGGGGTGTGATTCTGTAACTCCTAGGAGACAGATCACGGTGCTGCGTGTGAGCGTGCCCACAAACGGTTATACCACGTGCCGCACGCCGGCACACGGAGGCTCAGGCCGGTGAGAGGAAAGCAGAGGGGGGAATAAAGAGAGAAATATCTGCATAATAAGAGAAAAATGAAACAATTTTACATTGCAATACCCAACTAAATAGAAATAGGTATAAGTAATAAACACGCCCAGGATACGGATATTGGGGCATACGTGTACATAGCTGGTGTGAGGGTACAGGAAGTATGTATGTACTGTATATCTTTATTCATATAGCGCCATCTATATGCAGAGCGTGTCACAGCAGTAATACACGTGACATGATAATATAATAATAATAATAGCATGTTCTTGTATAGCGCTGCTAGTTTTACGTGGCGCTTTACAGAGACATTTTGCAGGCACAGGTCCCTGCCTCATGGAGCTTACAATCTATGTTTTTGGTGCCTGAGGCACAGGGAGATAAAGTGACTTGCCCAAGGTCACAAGGAGCCGACACCGGGCTCCGCTGTTTCACACTCAGTGCCAGTCAGTGTCTTTACTCACTGAGCCGCTCCTTCCCCTGCTTCACACTCAGTGCCAGTCAGTGTCTTTACTCACTGAGCCGCTCCTTCCCCTGCTTCACACTCAGTGCCAGTCAGTGTCTTTACTCACTGAGCGCTCCCTCTCCTGCTTCACACTCAGTGCCAGTCAGTGTCTTTACTCACTGAGCCGCTCCTTCCCCTGCTTCACACTCAGTGCCAGTCAGTGTCTTTACTCACTGAGCCGCTCCCTCTCCTGCTTCACACTCAGTGCCAGTCAGTGTCTTTACTCACTGAGCCGCTCCTTCCCCTGCTTCACACTCAGTGCCAGTCAGTGTCTTTACTCACTGAGCGCTCCCTCTCCTGCTTCACACTCAGTGCCAGTCAGTGTCTTTACTCACTGAGCCGCTCCTTCCCCTGCTTCACACTCAGTGCCAGTCAGTGTCTTTACTCACTGAGCCGCTCCCTCTCCTGCTTCACACTCAGTGCCAGTCAGTGTCTTTACTCACTGAGCCGCTCCCTCCCCTGCTTCACACTCAGTGCCATGATGTAAGGAGGGGCAGGGGAGGGTATAGTGAGATATTAGGGTGAGATGTAAGGAGGGGCAGAGGAGGGTATAGTGAGATATTAGGGTGCGATGTAAGAAAGGGCAGAGGAGGGTATAGTGAGATATTAGGGTGAGATGTAAGGAGGGGCAGAGGGGTGTATAGTGAGATATTAGGGTGAGATGTAAGGAGGGGCAGAGGAGGGTATAGTGAGATATTAGGGTGAGATGTAAGGAGGGGCAGAGGGGTGTATAGTGAGATGTTAGGGTGAGATGTAAGGAGAGGCAGAGGAGGGTATAGTGAGATATTAGGGTGAGATGTAAGGAGGGGCAGAGGCGTGCATAGTGAGATATTAGGGTGAGATGTAAGGAGGGGCAGAGGAGGGTATAGTGAGATATTAGGGTGAGATGTAAGGAGGGGCAGAGGAGTGTATAGTGAGATATTAGGGTGAGATGTAAGGAGGGGCAGAGGAGGGTATAGTGAGATATTAGGGTGAGATGTAAGGAGGGGCAGAGGAGGGTACAGTGAGATATTAGGGTGAGATGTAAGGAGGTGCAGGGGAGTGTACAGTGAGATATTAGGGTGAGATGTAAGGAGGGGCAGGGGAATGTATAGTGAGATATTAGGGTGAGATGTAAGGAGGGGCAGAGGAGGGTATAGAGAGATACTGTATTAGGGTGAGATGTAAGGAGGGGCAGAGGAGGATACAGTGAGATATTAGGGTGAGATGTAAGGAGGGGCAGAGGAGGGAACAGTGAGATATTAGGGTGAGATGTAAGGAGGGGCAGAGGAGGGTATAGTGAGATATTAGGGTGAGATGTAAGGAGGGGCAGAGGAGGGAACAGTGAGATATTAGGGTGAGATGTAAGGAGGGGCAGAGGAGGGTATAGTGAGATACTGTATTAGGGTGAGATGTAAGGAGGGGCAGAGGAGGATACAGTGAGATATTAGGGTGAGATGTAAGGAGGGGCAGAGGAGGGAACAGTGAGATATTAGGGTGAGATGTAAGGAGGGGCAGAGGAGGGTACAGTGAGAGATTAGGGTGAGATGTAAGGAGGGGCAGAGGAGGGTATACTGTAGCTTTAAAAGAGAGGAGAATGTTGTAAGTAACAGGATTTGATAGGAAGCCTGGAGAGGGATTCCAGTAGGCGCTGAGACAGATTTAGAAGAGAGTGAAGTGATTCTAGCTGCAGTGTTTAGGATACATTGTAGGGGAGACAGGTGAGAGGCAGGAAGGCCGGATATTAAAAGGTTACAATTGTCAAGACGGGAGAGAATGAGGGATCTCCTGATATCGTGGTACAGAGCAAAATAAGGTTTGTAAACAGCCACTATTACGTTCCTGAGGCAAAGGGAGATACAGTGAGTGACTCAGGATCACCAGAAGCAGACACGATCTCTCACACTAAGTCTCGGCACTGCAAAGATCTTTCTTATTACACAGAGCACGTCGGTCTCCCTTCAGTAATGGTAAACACAGAGCATGGGATGTGCATGGAAGATGTGACACAGAGCAGCACAAGATATGGTTTATTCATGTCTGTGCAGTACAAGTGATATTGATTTCTGGGAGATGTATCCCAGTTTGTGTATTGATTTTGTACTATTTTACGGTGTAACCTGACCACTGACAGCCCCTGTGGAAGGTGCTGTATTTCCCATAATCAATACCTGACCCTTGTGTCACGTCTGGGGCATCAAGTCACTCAACACACATTGGGTCCACAGCAAAAAAATGGTAAAGGATCCCTTCCCTATTACAGCACTTGGGTGGTTATTCACTAAACAACCAAGGCCGCTACCAACCGTTAAACAACAAACGCGGCTGCGACCGGCCACCAACAATTATTACCGTTCAGTACATACCCGGAGTTAGAGACGCATGTTATCTTACGGCCTTTCAGGCAGGACTATGGCATGATACGGAAGCACCGCAGGTCACAGCATCTGTATATTAAGATAGCGGGGATAAACTCCAGTCCTCAAGCCCCTCCAACAGGTCAGGTTCTCAGGATATCCCTGGTTCAGCACAGGTGGCTCAATCAGTCCCAGCTTCAGCACAAGTGGCTCAATCGGTCCTAGCTTCAGCACAGGTGGCTCAATGCTTCAGCACAGATGGCTCAATCAGAGGCTCGATTGAGCCACCTGTGCTGAAGCTGGGATATCCTGAAAACCTGACCTGTTGGAGGGTTTGGGGACTGGAGTTGAACCCCCCTGTATTAAGGCAATTCTGAGGTCAAGCAGGTGTAGGGATTTCCAGTCTGCGCCTCTCAGCATCAACGTATCCAGCTGCTTTGCCCCCATCTTCTCCTGTTATACGGGTGCATCTGCAGGACGACTTAGGGTGTTTGTCACAGATTATAATGGGATTGGTGTAAATCTGGGAAGCATTTTCTCACCCGTGTAAATTACACGTTACCGGCCTGAGTCAAATGGAAAAGACCGATGTATACGTTTCTAACGTTTAACGGAACAATAAGCAAAGGCTGATGCAGTACCTCATGTCAAACTACACCAAACTAGGGGAACTTTACAGCAAGGGTGCGCAAAGTGGGGGGCGCACCTGCGAAATTCTATGAGGGGGGGGGGGGGGGCGCGGGGTTTGCAGAGGTCCCGCTCGCTTCCTGAAGGCATTTAAATTAATGCCGGGGGAGCTGCAAGGCCTCTGTAAACTTCTCCTTACCTTGGTTCAGACGCTCCTGGTGGCCCGCTGGTCAGAGATGATACTGCCAATTATAGACTATGGGGACACAGTATACGGCTCAGCACCCCAAACCCACCGTAGCAAACTTGACACCCTCTACAATTCAATATGCCGCTTTGTTCTCCAATGCAACTATAACACACACCACTGTGAAATGCTCAAAGAACTAGATTGGTCATCACTTGCGTCTAGGCGCAAAGTTCATCTTTCCTGTCTTGCCTTCAAATACTTTCTGGGCAAGCTACCCAGCTACCTGAACAAGCTCCTCACCCCTACCACACGCAGCACTTATCATCTGAGACCTCACTCCAAAAGACTGTTCATGGTCCCAAGGTTCAGCAAAGTATCCGGACGCTCCTCCTTCTCTTACAACAAAATAGGAAGCGCTCTAACTAAATAAAGTCCAAACTTGAAAAGGGTAGATGTGGTGCAGCGTGAATAGTCGAAATTGTTCCCAATTCCCAGCAGCAATACAGTAGATGTCCAAAATAATCAGCGCACCTCGTTTCATAGGAAGAAAAAGAAAAAGAGCACAATAGTGAAGCAAGTTCACAACACAATGCTTGTGTCTGTAAATGGTGAGATATGCACTTACATTTCAGTGCCTGTCTCAGGCATGTAATGGTATCTTTAAGCGTCCTCACCACCATTAAGTCATCACAATTTTCAAAGAACTTCTTTTTCAAAATTCTGTTTTATGTAAAATATCAGGAATGTGATTTCACACAACAAGTTTAAAACATGGGCACAGACCAGTTCATGATGTTCCGCAACCTCCGGTGTGTCCGCGACAGTCACTCGCCGAACTGATCGGCAAGTTGTCATAAATTATATTCAATTATGCAGATATAATCTTGGGGGTACAACTTCCTCGCACTAATTTACAATTAGTTTTTTATTCATTATTAAACATAGAGGAATCATGTCTTTTCTCATAGACTATTTAAGGAAAATTAACAGGATACGTTATAACCTTGCTACGATCCAAATTTTAATTAATTTGTCTTTCAATATGGTTTTTATGGTATGTAATGAAACATTTTTAATATATTTTGTATAGAATCTTATTTGTTATGTATAATATGTCGTCTGTCTCTCTCCGTCATTAGCATTAATTAAAGAAGTTCGTGTAGCTTTGATAGAGAGGGATATATAAGGAAGGGACACCGGAGCATACCATACTTACCCCTGACGAAGACGGATCACCGTTGAAACGCATAGGGTTGCCGGGAGGACCAGTTTCACTGAAGCACCAGGAACCGGAAGTGACATAGAACGCCGATCAGTTCGGCGAGTGACTGTCGCGGACACACCGGAGGTTGCGGAACATCATGAACTGGTCTGTGCCCATGTTTTAAACTTGTGTGAAATCACATTCCTGATATTTTACATAAAACAGAACTTAGAAAATTGTGATGATTTCATGGTGGTGAGGACGCTTACAGACACCATTACATGCCTGAGACAGGCACTGAAATGTAAGTGCATATCTCACCATTTACAGACACAAGCATTGTGTTGTGAACTTGCTTCACTATTGTGCTCTTTTTCTTCCTATGAAACGAGGTGCGCTGATTATTTTGGACATCTATCGCTCCTCCTTCTCTTACCATGCTCCCCACAATAGGAACAGTCTACCGCAGGGGTACGCAAACTTTTGCAGCTGCGCCCCCCCTGCCTGCTGCCCCCGGTGCTCGTGCCCCTTACTTCTCTTCCCTGCATCAAATGACATCGCAGGTCATGTGACGTCACGTCAGCCCGCGGCGTCATTTGATGTTGCGTTGCCATGTCAACGCAGTGTCGTGACGCCGCTGGGTCATGTGAAGTTGCCATGGCGACACGTCAGCAGCCGCCTGAATCTCGGTCAGTAAGAGGTTGCAGAGGCCTCACGCGATCCCCCGGCATTTAATTTAAATGCCGTGCAGAAGAGCGCGGGGCCTCTGCTACCACCGCGCCCCCCCACAAAAATCTCCCGCCCACACTAGGTGGCGCCCCCCCCCCCCCCCAGTTTGAGCACCGCTGGGCTACCGGAGACTCTCACTGCCGCCACCAGTCTAAGTTCTTTCAAAAGTAAAGCTGTCTCACATTTTAATATAGTCTGTAACTGTTACATACGCCCGTAATCATATTATCTCTAACGGTCCCTGAAATATCTGTAAATGTAATGTATAAACTGTGTATACCTGTACAACCATGGCATGTCAGCATGTGTAGTTATCATAACTCTGCGCCCAGGACATACGTGAAAACGAGAGGTAACCCTCAATGTATTACTTCCTGGTAACACATTTTATAAATAAATACAATTATAGAATGACATGTGCCTTGATACGTTGACCCCAAACTCTGATTTTCTGCTAACATCTCAACTTGCGGTAGAACGAGCCGTGCTCCCAGGCAAACTGCTGAGTTTGTCGTGTTCTTAGATAAAACGACCACCGCTCAAATCAGAAGACAGAAGGAAAACTTACTCTCCCATTTCCCACGTCCCTCTGGTGCCAAAGACACTCTGTGTACATCAAAGGGTACGTTCCTTCCGTGTACATAGTACACACGGATTTCTATGGCATGTCGCTGTGGTCAGCACATTCAATCAATGTTTATACATCTTACTTAGTGTTACTTTATTTTTATAGAGCCCGTTTTCGGAGTTAGTCGACATATACACATATACAGTGGTCGACAAATCACCAAAAAATCTACTCGCCACATAAAAAAATCTACTCGCCACCTAGTACCAAACGTGGGCTGCTTGGGCCAATAGGAGCTCGCCACGATGTTAAATCCACTCGCCCGGGGCGAGCAAATGTATAGGTTTGTCGAACACTGCACATTAGTACCAGCCAAGTCCATTAGTACCAGCCAAGTCCATTAGTACCAGCCAAGTCCATTAGTACCAGCCAAGTCCATTAGTACCAGCCAAGTCCATGTGCCTCTCACGACAGAGATCTCCATGACACAGCCGCTCCCTGCATGTCCAATCTAATCCCCAAGTATTCTCCCACGCAGTCTCCGCTCACCCCCTGCAGCTCTCCGTCCCCTCATTCTCACCTCCCGCTGGGCTGCACCCCAAATGTGGCACGCCTTACCCTGCCCCATCATGCTCTTCCCCACCAGTCACCCTCTCAAAACAAGCCTACTGTTTATACCAGGGGTGGACAACTCTTGCTTCAGCACAGGTGGCTCAGTCTTTGATTGAGCCGCCTGTGCTGAAGCAGGGATATTCTGGCAACCTGACCTGTTGGTGGCCTCCCCTGGCTTATACCCTACCATGGCCTTATAACTCCCACCTCGAGTCATCGCATTGCAGGGGCCTCATTATCCATTATCTGCATTCTGTTTTGTTCTTCCCTTACCCCACATTACACTGCTCTGCACGATATGTCAGTGTTATATAAAGATCATTATAATATTCATTCTGTACCGGTTGCTCTTACACATGTTCTGACACTCATAATGTTCACTGTAGTACATGCGTGTGTCCTATATAACAAGCATAGTGACTGACACAAATTTCATGACAAGTGTCACAAAATTCTTGTAAACAAAGATAAATGATCACACACACACACACACACACACACACACACACACGGAGAGGAGTGACATTGTATCAGCGTTTAGCAGTAAGAATATTACATGGCCTACTAGCGGATATGGTGAATATCAAATCATTTGGCCAATACACATACCACCTTCGTAGGTCAAGTTGTTCATTAACACAGGGAAGTCACTTTCCGTACACTAAGCCAGGGGTGCACAAACTGGGGGGCGGGAGATTTTTGTGGGGGGGCGCAGGCGGTTGCAGAGGTCCCGCGCTCTTCCCCACGGCATTTAAATTAAATGCCGGGGATCGCGTGAGGCCTCTGCAACCTCTTACTGACCCGAGATTCAGGCGGCTGCTGACGCGTCGCCATGGCAACGCAGCGTCATTGGATGCAGGGAACGGAGGTAAGGGGGCGCGAGCACCGGGGGAAGCAGGCAGGGGGGGCGCGAGTACTGGGGGAAGCAGGCAGGGGGGGCGCGAGCACCGGGGGAAGCAGGCAGGGGGCCATTCCGCAAGGGCCACCAACAGGTCAGGTTTTAAGGATATCCCTGCTTCAGCATAGGTGGCTCAATCAGTGTCTCAGTCACAGTGACAAAATGACTCAGACAGAATGACTATCCCTGAAGCAGGCATAGCCTTAAACCCTGACCTGTTGGTGACCCTTTGAGGACTGAAGGTGGTCCATGACTGAGCCACTGATTGAGCCACCTGTGCTGAAGCAAGGATATCCTTAAAACCGGACCTGTTTGTGGTCCTTGAGGACTGGAGATGGCCGCCCCTGGTCTAGAGGGAATGAGGGACAGCGTTGAAACAAAAGGTAAAGTGGCTGCTCGCTTTGGGATGGAGTATGGTCCCGCCAGACAGCTGGTCCCAATACTGTCAGGTAAGGGATGGACGGGACGGATGTGAGGGTAAGGGATGGATGGGGCGGATGTTAGGGTAAGGGATGGATGGGACGGATGTTAGGGTAAGGGATGGATGGGACGGATGTTTGGGTAAGGGATGGATGGGACGGATGTGAGGGTAAGGGATGGATGGGGCGGATGTGAGGGTAAGGGATGGATGGGACGGATGTTAGGGTAAGGGATGGATGGGACGGATGTTAGGGTAAGGGATGGATGGGACAGATGTTTGGGTAAGGGATGGATGGGACAGATGTTAGGGTAAGGGATGGATGGGACGGATGTTTGGGTAAGGGATGGATGGGACGGATGTGAGGGTAAGGGATGGATGGGACAGATGTTTGGGTAAGGGATGGATGGGACAGATGTTAGGGTAAGGGATGGATGGGACGGATGTTAGGGTAAGGGATGGATGGGACGGATGTTAGGGTAAGGGATGGATGGGACGGATGTTAGGGTAAGGGATGGATGGGACAGATGTTTGGGTAAGGGATGGATGGGACGGATGTTTGGGTAAGGGATGGATGGGACGGATGTTAGGGTAAGGGATGGACGGGACGGATGTTAGGGTAAGGGATGGACGGGACGGATGTTAGGGTAAGGGATGGACGGGACGGATGTTAGGGTAAGGGATGGACGGGACGGATGTTAGGGTAAGGGATGGACGGGACGGATGTTAGGGTAAGGGATGGACGGGACGGATGTTAGGGTAAGGGATGGACGGGACGGATGTTAGGGTAAGGGATGGACGGGACGGATGTTAGGGTAAGGGATGGACGGGACGGATGTTAGGGTAAGGGATGGACGGGACGGATGTTAGGGTAAGGGATGGACGGGACGGATGTTAGGGTAAGGGATGGACGGGACGGATGTTAGGGTAAGGGATGGACGGGACGGATGTTAGGGTAAGGGATGGATGGGATGGATGTTAGGGTAAGGGATGGATGGGGTGGATGTTAGGGTAAGGGATGGATGGGACGGATGTGAGGGTAAGGGATGGATGGGACGGATGTTAGGGTAAGGGATGGATGGGGTGGATGTTAGGGTAAGGGATGGATGGGACGGATGTGAGGGTAAGGGATGGACGGGACGGATGTTAGGGTAAGGGGGGATGTTAGGGTAAGGGATGGATGGGACGGATGTTAGGGTAAGGGATGGATGGGACGGATGTTAGGGTAAGGGATGGATGGTACTAATGTTAGGGTAAGGGATGGATGGGGCGGATGTTAGGGTAAGAGTTGGATGGGACGGACGTTAGGGTAAGAGTTGGATGGGACGGACGTTAGGGTAAGAGTTGGATGGGACGGACGTTAGGGTAAGGGATGGATGGGACGGACGTTAGGGTAAGGGATGGATGGGACGGACGTTAGGGTAAGGGATGGATGGGACGGACGTTAGGGTAAGGGATGGATGGGACGGATTTGAGGGTAAGGGATGGATGGGACAGATGTTAGGGTAAGGGATGGACGGGGCGGATGTTAGGGTAAGGGATGGACGGGGCAGATGTTAGGGTAAGAGATGGATGGGACGGACGTTAGGGTAAGGGATGGATGGGACGGATTTGAGGGTAAGGGATGGATGGGACGGATGTTAGGGTAAGGGATGGATGGGACGGATGTTAGGGTAAGGGATGGATGGGACGGATGTTAGGGTAAGAGATGGATGGGACGGACGTTAGGGTAAGGGATGGATGGGACGGATGTTAGGGTAAGGGATGGATGGGACAGATGTTAGGGTAAGGGATGGATGGGACAGATGTTAGGGTAAGGGATGGATGGGACGGATGTTAGGGTAAGGGATGGATGGGACAGATGTTTGGGTAAGGGATGGATGGGACAGATGTTAGGGTAAGGGATGGATGGGACGGATGTTAGGGTAAGGGATGGATGGGACGGATGTGAGGGTAAGGGATGGATGGGACGGATGTGAGGGTAAGGGATGGATGGGACGGATGTTAGGGTAAGGGATGGATGGGACGGATGTTAGGGTAAGGGATGGATGGGACGGACGTTAGGGTAAGGGATGGATGGGACGGACGTTAGGGTAAGGGATGGATGGGATGGACGTTAGGGTAAGGGATGGATGGGACGGACGTTAGGGTAAGGGATGGATGGGACGGATGTTAGGGTAAGGGATGGATGGGACGGATGTGAGGGTAAGGGATGGATGGGACGGATGTTAGGGTAAGTGATGGATGGGACGGATGTTAGGGTAAGGGATGGATGGGACGGATGTTAGGGTAAGGGATGGATGGGACGGATGTTAGGGTAAGGGATGGATGGGACGGATGTGAGGGTAAGGGATGGATGGGACAGATGTTTGGGTAAGGGATGGATGGGACAGATGTTTGGGTAAGGGATGGATGGGACGGATGTGAGGGTAAGGGATGGATGGGACAGATGTTTGGGTAAGGGATGGATGGGACGGATGTTTGGGTAAGGGATGGATGGGACGGATGTTTGGGTAAGGGATGGATGGGACGGATGTTTGGGTAAGGGATGGATGGGACAGATGTGAGGGTAAGGGATGGATGGGACGGATGTTAGGGTAAGGGATGGATGGGACAGATGTGAGGGTAAGGGATGGATGGGACGGATGTTAGGGTAAGGGATGGATGGGACGGATGTGAGGGTAAGGGATGGATGGGACGGATGTTTGGGTAAGGGATGGATGGGACAGATGTTTGGGTAAGGGATGGATGGGACGGATGTGAGGGTAAGGGATGGATGGGACAGATGTTTGGGTAAGGGATGGATGGGACGGATGTTAGGGTAAGGGATGGATGGGGCGGATGTTAGGGTAAGGGATGGATGGGGCGGATGTTAGTGTAAGGGATGGATGGGACGGATGTTAGGGTAAGGGATGGATGGGACGGATGTTAGGGTAAGGGATGGACGGGACGGACGTGAGGGTAAGGGATGGATGGGACGGATGTTTGGGTAAGGGATGGATGGGACAGATGTTTGGGTAAGGGATGGATGGGACGGATGGTGAGTGCCAGATAGGCTTCCTTGAAAAGCTGAGTTTTCAGGGAGTTTCTAAATGTTTGAAAGATGGGGAAGAGTTTGATGGTGCGAGATAAGGAATTCCAGAGAGAGGGGGCCGTGCGGAAGAAGTCTTGTAGACGGGAGTGGGAGGAGGTAATAAGGCGGATGTCGTGGGCAGGGGGCATTTAGGGATATATTTGCGGATAAGGGCTGAGATGTAGGGGGGGGCAGTGTTGTTGAGAGCATGAAAGTCAACGCTAGGGTTTGTATGCAATTGTTCTCCACGTACCGTCATCTTCCTTGTTTTCCAGCGGGACGCTCCATGCGATCAGGTTCCTCGCTGTACGTCCCTCTTCTGCCACTATCCGTCTGACTTTGTCATGGCTGTGAGATCGCGGAAAGGAAGCCTGACAAACAAAGACATTTTACATTGTCCCATTACAAAATATAAATCATATGAATGCTGCGTGTCATTTAAAATGAGTGTATTCATTTTTCATATGTATGGCCAAACATTAAAATGGCCACAAAATATATTATATATACTACCTTTGTGCTGATAAACAGGTTAAATCATTCTTTAAAAATCTCTTTCCAAACTTTAAGGAAGAGAAGTTGAGGAGAGAGGAGGGCACTCTTTGCTTCAAGCTGCAGACCCAGCAATATCCCACATGTGGTGCTTTTAATAAATCAGTTCTGTACTATGAGAAAACACTTGTAGCATTTCTTTAAAAACTACTCTGAATGACATTTTTAATGTATTATAATGTAACAATCATTTCTTGTTTCTATAGCAACCATTTACAAAGTCACATCCCCTTCCTCTTCTGAAACAGGCTTTGGCACACACTTTTTGACCCTGCCCTCTCTCTCTAGCAGTGCACCAATTGTATCTAGTGACTGCCTGGTCACATGATCTTCCCCACAGATCTTTGCATCTTTGGTCCTCTTCTGCTGCACTGACAGCCATTTAGTGAACCCCCCGAGCCGAATCTTCGCTGATCGATCACAGGAGAAACTTAGCTAATTACTTATCATTGTGTGGATTGTATTGATGCAGCTCAAGCAATATCCTACATGTGTTTTTTTTGTTTTTAAATAAATCAGTTCTGTACTATGAGAAAATACTTGTAGCATTTAAAAAAATTAAAAAAAATGTTTTAAAGACATTTTTAATGTTTTTAATGTAGGAAGCATTTCCAAAGTCAGCCCACCCCTCCCTTCCCCCTTCCCCTTCTGATAGGCTCTGGCTCCTGAGCCCCGAACTCTCTCTAGCAGTGAACCAATTTTATCTAGTAACTGCCCAGTCCCATAATATTGCTGGACTACATTGCCCACAATGCTGTGCAAGAACTGAATTAGATAGCCCAGAGCAAGCGATCGATTACAGGAGAACGGATGGATCTGCAGCTTAGCTAATCAATCCCTTGTCAGTGTGCAGATTGTATTGATGCGCATATTGAATGGAGGGAAAATGTTTAAACAGCAGCTTTAATGAAGAGAAGGTGAGAGTGGTAGGCACTTCTTTCTTAACAAAGTTACATAACATCAGTAAATAAAACTCTCCCATGTTTCAGCTTTCAATATTTACAAACTACTCCTAATAAAAAAATTGAAAACTACATTATAGCAATCTCCCAGGTAAAACCTTTAATACAAGACTGCTGTTAATTCAGTATGTACTATAAGGGACTGTAGGATGTCTAACTTCAATTAGCAAGACCCACTACCAATGAGCAGATCTGTGAAGTCTCATTCAGTCAGTCTTGCCTACTGAGCAGTCTCTTGTGTGCAGTGTCTCTGGAAGGTTCATGGAACGCAGTCTCTACCCATGGAAATCACAATCTTCACATCCCAAGGCAGTCTCCACCATGTCACTATAACTAGAGGTCACACTGTCTCTAACATGTACACAGTGGCGAGGCTCCCTCACCAGTGGAAGGCAGTCTCCACCATGGCACCGACGCTCACCCAAAGTAAGTCCGCGCTTATAGTTATGGTGACGGCACGCAGCGCCAAAGCAAGTACCTGAAGTCCGTCGCGGGTGCCAATAGTGGGCGCCACCGTGATGGTGCTGCGTAGCGATGTGGAGACCAAAAGCACAGAAGAAAAAGGATTTTGTGATACACAGTGACGGCCGCATCACGTGACTGGCGGCAAGCCAATCACATCTCCATCGTGCCTTTTGTGCCTTCCCCATTGCTGACATCACCACCCCTTGCCGCCAGCGAAATCGCACTACTCAAGTGCAACTTTCGCTATAGCGACGGCGGCGTGTGACGTCACGCAGTCGCTAGCAAGCAATGCCGTGCTCACTATAAGCGCAGCCTAACACAGTCTCCACCATGACAAGGATGCTCACCCAGAGTAACAGTCTCCACCATGACAAGGATGCTCACCCAGAGTAACAGTCTCCACCATGACAAGGATGCTCACCCAAAGTAACAGTCTCCACCATGACAAGGATGCTCACCCAGAGTAACAGTCTCCACCATGACAAGGATGCTCACCCAGAGTAACAGTCTCCACCATGACAAGGATGCTCACCCAGAGTAACAGTCTCCACCATGACAAGGATGCTCACCCAGAGTAACAGTCTCCACCATGACAAGGATGCTCACCCAACGTAACACAGTCTCCACCATGACAAGGATGCTCACCCAGAGTAACACAGTCTCCACCATGACAAGGATGCTCACCCAACGTAACACAGTCTCCACCATGACAAGGATGCTCACCCAACGTAACACAGTCTCCACCATGACAAGGATGCTCACCCAAAGTAACACAGTCTCCACCATGACAAGGATGCTCACCCAAAGTAACACAGTCTCCACCATGACAAGGATGCTCACCCAACGTAACACAGTCTCCACCATGACAAGGATGCTCACCCAAAGTAACACAGTCTCAACCATGACAAGGATGCTCACCCAAAGTAACACAGTCTTCACCATGACAAGGATGCTCACCCAGAGTAACACAGTCTCCACCATGACAAGGATGCTCACCCAACGTAACACAGTCTCCACCATGACAAGGATGCTCACCCAACGTAACACAGTCACCACGATGACAAGGATGCTCACCCAAAGTAACACTGTCTCCACCATGACAAGGATGCTCACCCAACGTAACACAGTCTCCACCCTGACAAGGATGCTCACTCAAAGTAACACAGTCTCCACCATGACAAGGATGCTCACCCAACGTAACACAGTCTCCACCATGACAAGGATGCTCACCCAAAGTAACACAGTCTCCACCATGACAAGGATGCTCACCCAAAGTAACACAGTCTCCACCATGACAAGGATGCTCACCCAGAGTAACACAGTCTCCACCATGACAAGGATGCTCACCCAAAGTAACACAGTCTCCACCATGACAAGGATGCTCACCCAACATAACACTGTCTCCACCATGACAAGGATGCTCACCCAAAGTAACACAGTCTCCACCATGACAAGGATGCTCACCCAAAGTAACACAGTCTCCACCATGACAAGGATGCTCACCCAAAGTAACAGTGTCCACCATGACAAGGATGCTAACCCAAAGTAACACAGTCTCCACCATGACAAGGATGCTCACCCAGAGTAACACAGTCTCCACCATGACAAGGATGCTCACCCAAAGTAACACAGTCTCCACCATGACAAGGATGCTCACCCAGAGTAACAGTCGCCACCATGACAAGGATGCTCACCCAAAGTAACACAGTCTCCACCATGACAAGGATGCTCACCCAAAGTAACACAGTCTCCACCATGACAAGGATGCTCACCCAAAGTAACACAGTCTCCACCATGACAAGGATGCTCACCCAAAGTAACAGTCTCCACCATGACAATGATGCTCACCCAAAGTAACACAGTCTCCACCATGACAAGGATGCTCACCCAAAGTAACACAGTCTCCACCATGACAAGGATGCTCACCCAAAGTAACACAGTCTCCACCATGACAAGGATGTTCACCCAACGTAAAGCTGGGGCCATGGTGCCGCAGACCGTGATCGCGTCCATGCGGAACTGATTTCTTGGTGCGACAGGCCGGTCACGTGAGCGGTTCGCCCAATGAGGGTGAACAAACTCCATGACGCCCCTAGGAACACCCCCCACGGCCCGTCCACCATGGCCACCATGGCACCCGCTTCACATGGGTCACTTCACAGCCTCCGCGTGGGCAAAGGCACCATGGGCCCAGCCTAACACAGTCTCCATCATGGCAAAGCTGTCTCACACAGTGACACATACTGCAGTGTCCACGATTGAAAGGTCCTCTAAAACAAGCTTCACCATGCCAAAACTGAGCCAAACATGGCAAGACCACCTCCAAAAATGGCAGGGCCATCTCGCACAGTGCCACTATGGCTATATCCCATCACTGATGTAAACGTTTTCTCCACCAATGGAAAACCGACCCAACCATGGTAAGCGCCATCTCCCCATCGCAGATCCGTCTTGCACAAAACCACATCGTCTCTATCAGTGGAATGCATTGCTTGTCTTAACACAAGCTCTGTCCTCTCCACTAAAGGGAATCTGAAGCAATGGAAAGCTGTGCCTACCACTGCCGGGCGGTTACACACGTATGCATGTGGTTTCTCAACTTGGTGACAGTTCTTTTCCACGATACCAAGGGCCAAGCCCCACCATGACAAGACGGGGCCCCATCATGACAAAAAGGGCCACACCCCACCGTGACAAAAGGGGCCCCAACATGACATGAGGGGCCACACTCCACGGTGACAGCAGGGGCCCCACCGTGCCAATAAGGGCCACACCCCACCGTCACAAGAGGGATCGGCTCCCCTGTGACAAGAGGGGGCCCCAACATGACAAGACGGGCCAGACTCCACTGTGACAAGAGGGGTCACACCCCACCGTGACAACAGCGGCTCCACCATGACAAGAAGGCTCTGCAACAACCTGAAGTCTGGCAGTGACTGTCCCCACCATGCCAGGTCCCTCATGCCCAGCCCCCATGTGCAGGCAGCTCTGCCACTACGTCTG
Source organism: Ascaphus truei (assembly GCF_040206685.1). NCBI lineage: Eukaryota > Metazoa > Chordata > Amphibia > Anura > Ascaphidae > Ascaphus > Ascaphus truei. The sequence goes on from NC_134500.1 coordinate 32,805,180, forward strand.
TGAGCACTCCTATATAATGGCACGTGTCCCTGCAGCAGTGTTGCTGTTAACTTGGGGAGCTGGATACACAGAGCGGAGCTGGGCACGGTCCCAGGCCTCCCTTACCATTGCTAGTGCGGTGTCGCACTCTCGTCCGCTCCGGTGTCACCGGCAACCTACCGGAAAGGCGGGAAGCGCAGGCGCCGGACTCAGGGGGGCGGGGCTTGCTGTCAGCAGTCACGTGGAGAGCGGAAGGGAAGCGAGACGCCATTGGCTGTTGTCCCTGGGCACGGAAAGGCGCGTGGCCACAGGCAGCCAATCACGATCGCCTTCAAGTCCCGGACGTTCCCGCCTTGTTGTTTGTAAGCGCGGGCTTCCATGGGTTACCATGGTAACTGGAAGCTTGTGGCGCGTGTGCGGGAGGCTCAAACACAGGTCACAGGTGGATGTGTCACGTGACTGAGTTACGTCACCAGGATTCCTCTAAACACCCCCCACAGTGTCTAATACTTAAAGCCCTATACCCTCCAATACACCCCCTACTGCAGCCCTATAACCTGCAATACCCCCTACTGCAACCCTATAACCTGCAATACCCCCTACTGCAACCCTATAACCTGCAATACCCCCTACTGCAACCCTATAACCTGCAATACCCCCTACTGCAGCCCTATAACCTGCAATACCCCCTACTGGAGCCCTATAACCTGCAATACCCCCTACTGCAACCCTATAACCTGCAATACACCCCCTACTGCAGCCCTATAACCTGCAATTCCCCCTACTGCGGCCCTATAACCTGCAATACCCCCTACTGGAGCCCTATAACCTGCAATAAACCCCCTACTGCAGCCCTATACCCTGCAATACACCCTACTGCAGCCCTATACCCTGCAATACACCCCTACTGCAGCCCTATACCCTGCAACACCCCTTACTGCAGCCTTATAACCTGCAATACACCCTACTGCAGCCCTATAACCTGCAATTCCCCCTACTGCGGCCATATAACCTGCAATACCCCCTACTGCAGCCCTATAACCTGCAATTCCCCCTACTGCGGCCATATAACCTGCAATACACCCTACTGCATCCCTATAACCTGCAATACTCCCTACTGCGGCCCTATACCCTGCAATACCCCCTACTGCAGCCCTATAACCTGAAATACACCCCCTACTGCAGCCCTATAACCTGCAACACCCCCTACTGCAGCCCTATACCGTGCAATACACCCCCTACTGCAGCCCTATAACCTGCAATACCCCCTACTGGAGTCTTATAACCTGCAATACCCCCTACTGCAGTCCTATACCCTGCAATACACCCTACTGCAGCCCTATAACCTGCAATTCCCCCTACTGCAGCCCTATAACCTGCAATTCCCCCTACTGCGGCCATATAACCTGCAATACACCCTACTGCATCCCTATAACCTGCAATACTCCCTACTGCGGCCCTATACCCTGCAATACCCCCTACTGCAGCCCTATAACCTGCAATACCCCCTACTGGAGCCCTATAACCTGCAATAAACCCCCTACTGCAGCCCTATACCCTGCAATACACCCTACTGCAGCCCTAGTTACGTCACCAGGATTCCTCTAAACACCCCCCACAGTGTCTAATACTTAAAGCCCTATACCCTCCAATACACCCCCTACTGCAGCCCTATAACCTGCAATACCCCCTACTGCAACCCTATAACCTGCAATACACCCCCTACTGCAGCCCTATAACCTGCAATTCCCCCTACTGCAGTCTTATAACCTGCAATACCCCCTACTGCAGCCCTATAACCTGCAATTCCCCCTACTGCGGCCATATAACCTGCAACATCCCTACTGCAGCCCTATACCCTGCAATACCCCCTACTGCAGTCTTATAACCTGCAATACCCCCTACTGCAGCCCTATAACCTGCAATAGTCCCTACTGAAGCCCTATACCCTGCAATACCCCCTACTGCATCCCTATAACCTGTAATACACCCCCTACTGCAGCCCTATAACCTGCAACACCCCCTACTGCAGCCCTATACCCTGCAATACCCCCTACTGCATCCCTATACCCTGCAATACACCCCCTACTGCAGCCCTATAACCTGCAATACACCCCCTACTTCAGCCCTATAACCTGCAATACACCCCCTACTGCAGCCCTATAACCTGCAATACACCCTACTTCATCCCTATAACCTGCAATAGTCCCTACTGCAGCCCTATACCCTGCAATATCCCCTACTGCATCCCTATAACCTGTAATACACCCCCTACTGCAGCCCTATAACCTGCAACACCCCCTACTGCAGCCCTATACCCTGCAATACCCCCTACTGCAGCCCTATAACCTGCAACACCCCCTACTGCAGCCCTGTAACCTGCAATACACCCCCTACTGCAGCCCTATAACCTGCAATACAACCCCAACTGCAGCCCTGTAACCTGCAATACACCTTACTGTGGCCCTATAACCTGCAAGACTCCCTACTGCGGCCCTATACCGCGCAATACCCCCTACTGCAGCCCTATACCCTGCAATACCCCTACTGCAGCCTTATAACCTGCAATACACCCTACTACAGCCCTATAACCTGCAATACCCCCTACTGCATCCCTATAACCTGCAATACTCCCTACTGCGGCCCTATACCCTGCAATACCCCCTACTGCATTCTTATAACCTGCAATACCCCATACTGCAGCCCTATAACCTGCAATTCCCCCTACTGCGGCCATATAACCTGCAATACACCCTACTGCATCCCTATACCCTGCAATACCCCCTACTGCATCCCTATAACCTGCAATACACCCCCTACTGCAGCCCTATAACCTGCAACACCCCCTACTGCAGCCCTATACCCTGCAATACACCCCCTACTGCAGCCCTATAACCTGCAATACCCCCTACTGCAGTCTTATAACCTGCAATACCCCGTACTGCAGCCCTATAACCTGCAATTCCCCCTACTGCGGCCATATAACCTGCAATACACCCTACTGCATCCCTATAACCTGCAATACCCCCTACTTCATCCCTATATCCTGTAATACACCCCCTACTGCAGCCCTATAACCTGCAACACCCCCTACTGCAGCCCTATAACCTGCAACACCCCCTACTGCAGCCCTATAACCTGCAATACACCCCCTACTGCAGCCCTATAACCTGCAATTCCCCCTACTGCGGCCCTATAACCTGCAATACCCCCTACTGCAACCCTATAACCTGTAATACACCCCCTACTGCAGCCCTATAACCTGCAACACCCCCAACTGCAGCCCTATAACCTGCAATATCCCCCTACTGCAGCCCTATAACCTGCAACACCCCCTACTGCAGCCCTGTAACCTGCAATACACCCCCTACTGCAGCCCTATAACCTGCAATACAACCCCAACTGCAGCCCTATAACCTGCAATACCCCCTACTGCAGCCCTATAACCTGCAATATCCCCCTACTGCAGCCCTATAACCTGCAATTCCCCCTACTGCGGCCATATAACCTGCAATACACCCTACTGCATCCCTATACTGCGCAATACCCCCTACTGCAGCCCTATACCCTGCAATACCCCTACTGCAGCCTTATAACCTGCAATACACCCTACTACAGCCCTATAACCTGCAATACCCCCTACTGCATCCCTATAACCTGCAATACTCCCTACTGCGGCCCTATACCCTGCAATACCCCCTACTGCATTCTTATAACCTGCAATACCCCATACTGCAGCCCTATAACCTGCAATTCCCCCTACTGCGGCCATATAACCTGCAATACACCCTACTGCATCCCTATACCCTGCAATACCCCCTACTGCATCCCTATAACCTGCAATACACCCCCTACTGCAGCCCTATAACCTGCAACACCCCCTACTGCAGCCCTATACCCTGCAATACACCCCCTACTGCAGCCCTATAACCTGCAATACCCCCTACTGCAGTCTTATAACCTGCAATACCCCGTACTGCAGCCCTATGACCTGCAATTCCCCCTACTGCGGCCATATAACCTGCAATACACCCTACTGCATCCCTATAACCTGCAATACCCCCTACTTCATCCCTATATCCTGTAATACACCCCCTACTGCAGCCCTATAACCTGCAACACCCCCTACTGCAGCCCTATAACCTGCAACACCCCCTACTGCAGCCCTATAACCTGCAATACACCCCCTACTGCAGCCCTATAACCTGCAATTCCCCCTACTGCGGCCCTATAACCTGCAATACCCCCTACTGCAACCCTATAACCTGTAATACACCCCCTACTGCAGCCCTATAACCTGCAACACCCCCAACTGCAGCCCTATAACCTGCAATATCCCCCTACTGCAGCCATATAACCTGCAATACACCCTACTGCAGCCCTATGACCTGCAATACACCTTACTGTGGCCCTGTAACCTGCAATACTCCCTACTGCGGCCCTATACCCTGCAATACCCCCTACTGCAGCCCTATACCCTGCAATACCCCCTACTGCAGCCCTACCCCCTGCAATACCCCCTACTGCGGCCCTATAACCTGCAATACACCCCCTACTGCAGCCCTATAACTTGCAACACCCCCTACTGCAGCCCTATACCCTGCAATACACCCCCTACTGCAGCCCTATAACCTGCAATACCCCCTACTGCAGTCTTATAACCTGCAATATCCCCTACTGCAGCCCTGTAACCTGCAATTCCCCCTACTGCAGCCATATAACCTGCAATACACCCTACTGCATCCCTATAACCTGCAATACTCCCTACTGCGGCCCTATACCCTGCAATACCCCCTACTTCATCCCTATAACCTGTAATACACCCTCTACTGCAGCCCTATAACCTGCAACACCCCCTACTGCAGCCCTATAACCTGCAACACCCCCTACTGCAGCCCTATACCCTGCAATACCCCCTACTGCAGCCCTATAACCTGCAATACACCCCCAACTGCAGCCCTATAACCTGCAATACCCCCTACTGCAGCCCTATAACCTGCAATATCCCCCTACTGCAGCCATATAACCTGTAATACACCCTACTGCAGCCCTATGACCTGCAATACACCTTACTGTGGCCCTATAACCTGCATTACTCCCTACTGCGGCCCTATACCCTGCAATATCCCCTACTGCAGCCCTATACCCTGCAATACCCCATACTGCAGCCCTATACCCTGCAATACCCCCTACTGGAGCCTTATAACCTGCAATACCCCCCACTGCAGCCCTATAACCTGCAATTCCCCCTACTGCGGCCATATAACCTGCAATACACCCACTGCAGCCCTATAACCTGCAATACCCCCTACTGCATCCCTTTAACCTGCAATACCCCCGACTGCAGCCCTATAACCTGCAACACCCCCTACTGCAGCCCTATACCGTGCAATACACCCCCTACTGCAGCCCTATAAGCTGCAATACCCCTTACTGCAGCCTTATAACCTGCAATACACCCTACTGCAGACCTATAACCTGCAATTCCCCCTACTGCGGCCATATAACCTGCAATACCCCCTACTGCAGCCCTATAACCTGCAATTCCCCCTACTGCGGCCATATAACCTGCAATACACCCTACTGCATCCCTATACCCTGCAATACCCCCTACTGCAGCCCTATAACCTGAAATACACCCCCTACTGCAGCCCTATAACCTGCAACACCCCCTACTGCAGCCCTATACCGTGCAATACACCCCCTACTGCAGCCCTATAACCTGCAATACCCCCTACTGGAGTCTTATAACCTGCAATACCCCCTACTGAAGTCCTATACCCTGCAATACACCCTACTGCAGCCCTATAACCTGCAATTCCCCCTACTGCAGCCCTATAACCTGCAATTCCCCCTACTGCGGCCATATAACCTGCAATACACCGTACTGCATCCCTATAACCTGCAATACTCCCTACTGCGGCCCTATACCCTGCAATATCCCCTACTGCATCCCTATAACCTGTAATACACCCTCAACTGCAGCCCTATAACCTGAAACACCCCCTACTGCAGCCCTATAACCTGCAACACCCCCTACTGCAGCCCTATAACCTGCAATACAAGTTATCTGCTTGACGATGCGACAAGTGTTAAGTTTAATTACGTTTCTTAAGCTTTCTGTTTTGTTACAATAGTAACATTATCCAGGAAAGAAGAACTTACCACCTGAGACCAGCAGGGAGTTGATGAGGGTAACATGACGCACAGAGGCAGAATGTCATACTACATGTCATAACTCCTCATATTAACCCCATATAACCCCTCCCCATAACCCCTCCCTGTCATAACGCCTCCTTGTGACGGGGAGAAAAGGGTTAATACCTGATTTGCTATGCATTACTGTTGTTGCCCTGTCCCCGCCATTTTTATTCCCCATTTGCAGGCCATTCCCTGTCTGCGAGGGTAAAAGACAAGATGCATTGCTTGCCATACCCTCTAACCGACACATGATGGCAGATCTTAAATGTAAGGCAGGAGGTATTTTTTTGTAAGTCCAAGCAGGAATTACTGGGACATCCAGCTGTGATATGGGTGAATGAGCTGGGGCTATTTTTATGACCAAGCCTCAAAGGGCTGTAGTTATTTTTATGACGGAGCCTCAAAAGGCTCTCACGGATTTAGAGTCCCCCTGTCTAAAAGAGTGTCAATTATGAAAAGACCCAGAGACCCATAATGTATACAATACTGGCATACTGATGCACAGCAGATGTCAGGCTAGTGACACCTTTGAGTCAGAAACCAGACACAGTGGCCCCAAGTTATGGGTGTAGCCCAGGTATGCTAAGTGGCATGGGCGTCAACCTGACCCATGCGCCCTGCCCACCGGACAGCCCTTTTGACCGGACTTATGAACTGTGGGTAACTTGGCTATTCGTGGGGTTTTTTGTTCCCACGAGGGGATTGGATCCACATGTTAAAGATAGCTTTGGGCAGTCTATAACTGTGGCTACCCCAGGTATCCCCGGTGTGATTCTTGAATTTTAATCCATGATGTAAAGATGCAAGACTTTGTTCCAGCACAGCAGCAACCAGTCCAGGAGTGAAGGGGTTAATAACCACATAACCACAGGACTTTTAAAACCAAGGCTGCATTTCTTGCGCTTGCAAGCAGAGGACAATTTCTTTTGTTTCAAAGGACAATTTCTTTCATTCCCTTATTCCAGTAAGTGTTGTTTTCAAGTGTATTCTGCAGATGTCGTGTGTTTGTCTATTAAGGAAATAAATCACAATTTATTTTGCAACTTGTTCTGTTCAGTCAAGTACCCAGAAATATAAATGTGTTGATAGAAGTTGGTGTCATCGTGACACTCCTATTACCCCATATAACCGCTCCCTATAAACTCCTCCTATTACCTCATATAACCACTCCCTATAACTCCCCTTATTACCCCATATAACCCCTCCCCATAACTAATATTACCCCATATAACCGCTCCCTTTAACTCCTCCTATTACCACATACAACTGCTCACTATAACTCCTCCTATTACCCCATATAACCGCTCCCTATAAACTCCTCCTATTGCCCCATATAACCGCCCCCTATAACTTCTCCTATTACCCCATATAACCGCTCCCTATAACTCCTCCTATTACCCCATATAACCGCTCCCTATAAACTCCTATTACCCCATATAACCGCTCCCTATAACTCCTCCTATTACCCCATATAACCCCTCCCCATAACTCCTCCTATTGCCCCATATAACCGCTCCCTATAAACTACTCCTATTGCCCCATATAATCGCTCCCTATAACTTCTCCTATTGCCCCATATAACCCCTCCCTATAACTCCTCCAGGATGGGCTGCAGGTGAGCTCCTGCAGGGGAGCCAGGATGGCCTTAGATCCAGGGGTTGGTGGCTGTGAGTTGGAGATGGAAGTAGGAGAGGCTGCAGGCTGCAGCAGTGGTGTAGGCCTTGGTGAGGCTGAATGCAAGGTACAGGAGAGTTTGGAGAGAAAGGAAGGGGCAGAACAGAATCTGCTTAAGAAAGAAGAGAAACAAGCTTTATTGAAGAAGTATAACAGGAAGGTAGAAGAATTGGAAATAGAAAATATCAAATTAAAGAGATGTCGTGGTCGTGAGATAGACACGCGCAAGAAGCAAATAAATCATCTGCATGTTGAATTAACCCGGTTGGAGGTTGAGATTGCAAAAATAACAGGGGTTCCAGTCAAACAGAAACGTTCCCTTTTAAAAACTATTGAAATGCTAACCCACAGTGCTGAACAGGGTGCTGAGCAGGGCGCAGAGCGGGGCGCAGAGCAAAATGCTGAGCAGGGTGCAGAGGAAAGTGCAGAACAAGGCGCAGATTCATATTGTGGAAATGGAAGCCAAAACCCCATTAAATGCTCACAAGAAAAGATAAGTTTGGTGACGCCTAAAAGAAGTGGGAGAGAAACTAGATCCCAGAACAAGTCTGCAAAGTTTAAAGATAAAACAGAGAACTTATCCCAGGAAAATTCTGACTCAGATCCTGACAGTTTAATTCCACCAACTGCCAAGAAAACCCCAAAGGGTAAAGCTGGAAAAAAAAAGAAAGCAAAGGACCGGAGGCTAAAGGTTTCCACAGGAGAAGGTAACAGCCCTGTAATAGGGTCCAAAGACTTCAGGGAAGGGGACTCACCTCAGGGTGTATCAGACTGTGAGCAAGGATCTGTTCCAGAGCTTCCAGCATTCCAGGGATTAATAGCAGAAGCAGCAGAAGATCTGATTAAAAGACCATTGCATGCAAAGAAAGCAGCAGACACCTGTGATGTGGGGTTATCTCAGACTCCCACGCTGGGAGAAGTTAAAGAAATTACAAAGAACTCTGGAGCGCAGCAAAGTGAGAATCTAGAAACTTTGGGAGGACATCAGGTGTAAATGGAGTTTGTACCTGAGAACAGTGAGCCAGAGAACCCATGCTCACCTGGACTTACAGAACCACCCCCCTGCTTATTAGCAGAGAGGGGAGAACAGAAGGTGGTAATTAGCAGCAATGGAGACTGTAGAGGGAGAAAGGGGTGGCCCGGGATTAAAGGGGTTACACCCCATTTGGCCATCCCCTGGCCTCACCAGGGAGACAAGGGGTTAACTGGCTGAGGTCCAGAACTGTGATTTAACCCTTGTTATGACATGTAAATGTGTATTCCCCTCTTCCCCTGTTTTATTGTAACATCTGGTTTAATCAGTGTCTGCATCACACACACACTAGGATCCATCCGGGAGCACAAGGGTTAATAGTTGTTTAGTGATTATAGCCCTTTGTGTAATTTTCCCGCCTTTTCAGGCACCATTTTGCAGGCTCCCATAGGCCGCCATTGAGGCTCGATGTGTTTCAATGGCGAATCTTGCTGTTGAGTCCTGTTTCCTGAGAAGACCAGCAGATGGCGTCCAAGAGGAAGAGCGGCGGTTTCCCATAGTAAGTCAATGGGCCCATTGACTTCAATGGAGAATCCTCGAAAGAGCTTTCCAGGAACGAGTTGGCTGCCGTCCAAACCGCTTAACCGCAAAGCGGATACATTTTCAATGGGAGAGCTTTGATCACTTAACAAGTCAAGTTCAACGACAAGTGGCGTGGGAATAAACAGTTCTAGAGCACCTAGAAATAAAATTCTTTCTGCCCCTAGTTCCTAGACCTCCCCCCACTCGACCACAACCGGGTCCCCGTATCCTGGGCCCCCGATAAGGATCGAACCGAGAAGAGCGGGTCGCGCCATAAGTTCCAATGGCAGCGGCAGAAACGGCTCAGGAAAACGGCAAAGTGTCAAAAGCTGAAATTTGGTAATCCATAGCTACGGTTCTGGAGGGTCCAGAGGATCAAGGTTTGGGGTATCTGTAGTCACTGCTCCGGCATCGCTGCAGAACCATCCTTGACCCTCTTGGACAAACCCGACGGAGTATGGACCCCCTTGAAAGTTCGGGACTTTTCCCATAGACTCCAATGGCGGCCAATCTCCATTGACCGGCTATGGCGGAAAACCCCGTTGAAAGTCTATGGCAGCGGATTCCCATAGCCGCCAACGGCGGCGGTTTGCCATTGAAAGTCTATGGCGGTGGAGCCCGTTGTTTTCAATGGGGATTTAGTGAAAAACCGTGATTTAATTTACAGCGGAGATTTTTGTATTAAAATGAGAAACGGTTTTAAGTGTATTTTTGTATCTCCGGTTCCGAAGGTCGTAGCAAGTCGCAAATTGGACCATAGGGTGTCCCAGTTCCGGCATTGAGAACTGGGAAGTTTGGACCTGCTGGACCCAATGGAACCGGATATTTTAATATGTTTATGTTTTATCTTTCATACTGTGTTCCAAGGTATGGGTAAAACCCAGAGGAAATTCCTTTGCATACCAGGGTAGCATATGGCCAGAAAGGTGACCCAATGTCTAAGACTTAAGTATGGTTCAAAGGATTTTGTCACCTCCACTGTTTGCATGAGGGCGGAGATTACTCAAACCAGAGCAGTCTTCAAGTGTTCCATTTCACACCTCACAACAAAGAATATCCTACCAGGAACCCAAACTGGTAGACTAGCTGGCATTCCTGATGCAGAGGAGGGGTTACAGAAATGAGACCCCAGAGCTCTACTGCGCATGTACCAACTAGCAGGGGGGCATGTGGCAAAATGTGTTCCCACGTTAATGAGTGGCTAGAGTTAATTGAAGACCAATCCACTGTACTCAATGTTAAGGATAGGGCACAAAAGGTTTATAAACTGTTGTCCACCCTTTATCCTTTGTCTTCTGATATCATCTGAATGTTACCTGATTGCAAAAGAATTGCTATGCTTCATACTTCTCATCCCCATCCCCAAAGTAAGTGTACTTCTTGTCTGTTACTGTATTATTCGTGTGTTCACCTATCCAAAGGAATAAATATACTTTATTATATCTAAGTCTCGTTCAGTTCAACCCAGTGATTTGTGTAACCTTAATACCTGTGACAGGCTATCGTCACAGGCTATTAAGTTAACTGGTGGCAGCGGCGGGATTGAACTGGACCTGTATTACTAGTGTTCTGCGGGATACTGTAATATAGTGGGAACTTGATGGTAATTGCAAGTTCCTGGGACTAAAGATATTGAACACACGTTAGTGCAGCAAGTAACGCAAGTTGTCACACCACCTCACCTGCTGCGACCCAGAACCATGAGTGAAGCGGAGAACATCTACTACCTGAGTTCTAGAAATCAGCTAAGAGACAAGTGCCGTGATTATGGACTGGAATATGAGGACCAGGAGGTCGAGGACATGATTGCCGCAATCACAGAATATGAAGCCGAGCGGGCAGTCTCGGGATACGGCTCAGCTCGCCCTTGTACAGCCACCCGGAGATCAGGGACTGAACCCAGTGCCGGGGCGGCAGAATCCCGGGGAGGGAACGAGTGCACCTCCCGGGACAAGTGCAACAGCAGGGGCACTGATGGCGGCGGCCACCAGTCCATTTACCCATGAAATGTTGGCACTGATTACAACGTGGGGAGACCGAGACCCACTTATTGCCCCCCGGTCCAACCCCGCAGAGATGAACTCCAACTGGACAAGCACAGTCTCACCAAGTACGTGGAAGGCACTGATCGGATTGACATGTTTTTAAGGAACTTTGAAACACAGTGCCGGCGGTACAAGGTGCTTCCCGAGCATAGGGTTGCACGCCTGGACCTGCTACTCTCCGGCTTGGCTAAACAGACATTGATGGCGCTTACAGAGGAGTTTGCTGATGATTATGACCACCAGAAAGAACTTTTGCTATTTCAGCACGGTTTTACCCCTGAAGCTTACCGGGGTAAATTCCGGCTGGAGGAGAGGCACCCTCAGGAGACCTACGTCACCTATGTGACCCGCATGGCTTTGTACGGGCTACACTCGGTGGAGGGCTCTGAGGCCAAGACTTACCAATGCCTGCTGGACCTCATCTTTCAGGAGCAGCTCATGCAGCAGTGCCTGCCGGCGGTGAGGGTTTGGGTGTATGACAAAAAGCCCAAGACTTATACAGAGGCGGCGAGGATGGCAGATGACTATGTGGTCATCCGGTCCCTGATGACCGCCAAGGTACCAGCCAAAGCGGCGGCAGCAGCGGCGGCCAAGAAAGCTGCGAGTACCCCCCAGTGGACCCAAAAGCCGCCTGCGGGCAGCAGTTCACAGAAGGCGGGAGAGCTCCGGCATGAGCGCCGGTGCTATAATTGTAATAGCACTGGTCACCTCAGACGAGATTGCCCGGAACCCCTGCGTTCCAACGGACCCCATCGGGGGCAACGCACCCCAGCTGCGAAGCCGGTAGCCCGCGTGCGGGTGGCTTCCACCAAAGAACCAGGACGGTCATGGAAACAACTCCCAGCGAGACGTCCCATGTCCCCCCTACCCCGGTTTCATCGGTGCCTACAGCCAGGAGGGGAGGACATCTCAGCGCAGACCTGCAGCAGACGGACGGCCGGAGCAAACATCTCACCCCGGTCACAGTCGGTGACCGGCAAGCAGTCGGCTTGCTGGATTCAGGAGCTGCAGTGACACTGGTCCGACCTGATATGGTCCGGCCAGAGGAATTGCTCCCAGGGCCTTGGATGCAGATCACTGTGGCCGACGGAGAGCCATGTTTCCTGCAGGTGGCCCGCATCTTTTTGGATTGGGGGGTGGGCAAGGGTGTGCGGGAGGTGGGGGTTTTACCCGGTTTGGATGCTGAAATTCTTTTGGGCAACGACCTGGGACCGATGACCTGCACCTACGACCGTGGGCCCCAGCTCACTGCAGTGGCGGCGGTTACCCGGAGCCAGACCGCGGCAATGCCGGCGGCGGCCGCTCCAGTCCCCCAGCCTTTGGGACCAACGTTAGCGGAGGGCGCAGAGGAGCCCGGGGAGGTAAGCCAGGATCAGTTGCAACCACAGGCTGACCTACTGTTCCCTCTCACCCTGTCCCCTTCCCCTGACAATGACATGACTGGGGGGTGGCCAGACTTAGGAGCCCAGTTTAGGGAGGCAGTGAAGGCAGACCCTACCCTGGCCGGCGTGAGACTTCGGGCGTCCGAATCTCAGGCAGGGGAGGGCACTGAGCGCTGCCTATGGCATAAGAGACTCCTGTACAGAGAAGAAGGGAACCCGGGGATAGAGGAGGGATTGACCGGTAAGCGACAGCTAGTAGTGCCCCAGGGGTACCGACAGCAATTGTTACGGGTAGCTCACTCTATTCCGTTAGCGGGACATCAGGGGGTCACCAGGACGCGAGCCCGGTTATTGCAGCTTTACTACTGGCCTGGGGCATCCCGAGATGCGAGCAATTTCTGCCGCTCTTGTGATGCCTGCCAGCGAGTAGGTAAGGCGGGCGACCGTGGGAAGGCACCCCTGAGACCCCTACCGATAATAGGGGAACCCTTCCAGAAGGTAGCAATGGACCTGATAGGACCCCTCATGATTCCTAGCAGGTCAGGGAAGCGCTACATCATCACGGTGGTGGATTTTGCCACCCGGTACCCTGAGGCGGTAGCGCTTGGCACCATAAGTGCCAAGACAGTGGCAGCAGCTTTGCTGAATATTTTTTCTAGGGTAGGTTTCCCTAGTAAAATCCTAACCGATCAGGGGTCACAGTTAATGAGTGAACTGTTACATTGTCTCTGGGATGCCTGCGGTGTACAGCACCGGCGCACTACCCCTTACCATCCCCAGACAAACGGATTATGTGAGAAGTTTAATGGTACCCTGAAGCAGATGCTTCGGACCTTTATAGAGGTGGAGGGGAAAGACTGGGAGATTCACCTGCAGCACTTGCTGTTTGCATACCGAGAGGTACCGCAAGAATCTACAGGCTTCTCCCCCTTCGAGCTACTATATGGCCGCAGGGTACGTGGACCTCTGGACCTATTCCGTGAGGGATGGGAAGGGGAGACTACTGCTACTGATGCTTCAGTGATCCAGTATGTAGTAGATCTCAGAGACCGGTTAGAGAGGCTCATGGAGGTGGCCCAGGACCACCTCAGGGCCACTCAGACCAAGCAAAAGCAATGGTATGACCGATGACCTGCACCTACGACCGTGTGCCCCAGCTCACTGCAGTGGCGGCGGTTACCCGGAGCCAGACCGCGGCAATGCCGGCGGCGGCCGCTCCAGTCCCCCAGCCTTTGGGACCAACGTTAGCGGAGGGCGCAGAGGAGCCCCGGGAGGTAAGCCAGGATCAGTTGCAACCACAGGCTGACCTACTGTTCCCTCTCACCCTGTCCCCTTCCCCTGACAATGACATGACTGGGGGGTGGCCAGACTTAGGAGCCCAGTTTAGGGGGGCAGTGAAGGCAGACCCTACCCTGGCCGGCGTGAGACTTCGGGCGTCCGAATCTCAGGCAGGGGAGGGCACTGAGCGCTGCCTATGGCATAAGAGACTCCTGTACAGAGAAGAAGGGAACCCGGGGATAGAGGAGGGATTGACCGGTAAGCAACCGCTAGTAGTGCCCCAGGGGTACCGACAGCAATTGTTACGGGTAGCTCACTCTATTCCGTTAGCGGGACATCAGGGGGTCACCAGGACGCGAGCCCGGTTATTGCAGCTTTACTACTGGCCTGGGGCATCCCGAGATGCGAGCAATTTCTGCCGCTCTTGTGATGCCTGCCAGCGAGTAGGTAAGGCGGGCGACCGTGTGAAGGCACCCCTGAGACCCCTACCGATAATAGGGGAACCCTTCCAGAAGGTAGCAATGGACCTGATAGGACCCCTCATGATTCCTAGCAGGTCAGGGAAGCGCTACATCATCACGGTGGTGGATTTTGCCACCCGGTACCCTGAGGCGGTAGCGCTTGGCACCATAAGTGCCAAGACAGTGGCAGCAGCTTTGCTGAATATTTTTTCTAGGGTAGGTTTCCCTAGTAAAATCCTAACCGATCAGGGGTCACAGTTAATGAGTGAACTGTTACATTGTCTCTGGGATGCCTGCGGTGTACAGCACCGGCGCACTACCCCTTACCATCCCCAGACAAACGGATTATGTGAGAAGTTTAATGGTACCCTGAAGCAGATGCTTCGGACCTTTATAGAGGTGGAGGGGAAAGACTGGGAGATTCACCTGCAGCACTTGCTGTTTGCATACCGAGAGGTACCGCAAGAATCTACAGGCTTCTCCCCCTTCGAGCTACTATATGGCCGCAGGGTACGTGGACCTCTGGACCTATTCCGTGAGGGATGGGAAGGGGAGACTACTGCTACTGATGCTTCAGTGATCCAGTATGTAGTAGATCTCAGAGACCGGTTAGAGAGGCTCATGGAGGTGGCCCAGGACCACCTCAGGGCCGCTCAGACCAAGCAAAAGCAATGGTATGACCGATGACCTGCACCTACGACCGTGTGCCCCAGCTCACTGCAGTGGCGGCGGTTACCCGGAGCCAGACCACGGCAATGCCGGCGGCGGCCGCTCCAGTCCCCCAGCCTTTGGGACCAACGTTAGCGGAGGGCGCAGAGGAGCCCGGGGAGGTAAGCCAGGATCAGTTGCAACCACAGGCTGACCTACTGTTCCCTCTCACCCTGTCCCCTTCCCCTGACAATGACATGACTGGGGGGTGGCCAGACTTAGGAGCCCAGTTTAGGGAGGCAGTGAAGGCAGACCCTACCCTGGCCGGCGTGAGACTTCGGGCGTCCGAATCTCAGGCAGGGGAGGGCACTGAGCGCTGCCTATGGCATAAGAGACTCCTGTACAGAGAAGAAGGGAACCCGGGGATAGAGGAGGGATTGACCGGTAAGCGACAGCTAGTAGTGCCCCAGGGGTACCGACAGCAATTGTTACGGGTAGCTCACTCTATTCCGTTAGCGGGACATCAGGGGGTCACCAGGACGCGAGCCCGGTTATTGCAGCTTTACTACTGGCCTGGGGCATCCCGAGATGCGAGCAATTTCTGCCGCTCTTGTGATGCCTGCCAGCGAGTAGGTAAGGCGGGCGACCGTGTGAAGGCACCCCTGAGACCCCTACCGATAATAGGGGAACCCTTCCAGAAGGTAGCAATGGACCTGATAGGACCCCTCATGATTCCTAGCAGGTCAGGGAAGCGCTACATCATCACGGTGGTGGATTTTGCCACCCGGTACCCTGAGGCGGTTGCGCTTGGCACCATAAGTGCCAAGACAGTGGCAGCAGCTTTGCTGAATATTTTTTCTAGGGTAGGTTTCCCTAGTAAAATCCTAACCGATCAGGGGTCACAGTTAATGAGTGAACTGTTACATTGTCTCTGGGATGCCTGCGGTGTACAGCACCGGCGCACTACCCCTTACCATCCCCAGACAAACGGATTATGTGAGAGGTTTAATGGTACCCTGAAGCAGATGCTTCGGACCTTTATAGAGGTGGAGGGGAAAGACTGGGAGATTCACCTGCAGCACTTGCTGTTTGCATACCGAGAGGTACCGCAAGAATCTACAGGCTTCTCCCCCTTCGAGCTACTATATGGCCGCAGGGTACGTGGACCTCTGGACCTATTCCGTGAGGGATGGGAAGGGGAGACTACTGCTACTGATGCTTCAGTGATCCAGTATGTAGTAGAACTCAGAGACCGGTTAGAGAGGCTCATGGAGGTGGCCCAGGACCACCTCAGGGCCGCTCAGACCAAGCAAAAGCAATGGTATGACCGATGACCTGCACCTACGACCGTGTGCCCCAGCTCACTGCAGTGGCGGTGGTTACCCGGAGCCAGACCGCGGCAATGCCGGCGGCGGCCGCTCCAGTCCCCCAGCCTTTGGGACCAACGTTAGCGGAGGGCGCAGAGGAGCCCGGGGAGGTAAGCCAGGATCAGTTGCAACCACAGGCTGACCTACTGTTCCCTCTCACCCTGTCCCCTTCCCCTGACAATGACATGACTGGGGGGTGGCCAGACTTAGGAGCCCAGTTTAGGGGGGCAGTGAAGGCAGACCCTACCCTGGCCGGCGTGAGACTTCGGGCGTCCGAATCTCAGGCAGGGGAGGGCACTGAGCGCTGCCTATGGCATAAGAGACTCCTGTACAGAGAAGAAGGGAACCCGGGGATAGAGGAGGGATTGACCGGTAAGCGACAGCTAGTAGTGCCCCAGGGGTACCGACAGCAATTGTTACGGGTAGCTCACTCTATTCCATTAGCGGGACATCAGGGGGTCATCAGGACGCGAGCCCGGTTATTGCAGCTTTACTACTGGCCTGGGGCATCCCGAGATGCGAGCAATTTCTGCCGCTCTTGTGATGCCTGCCAGCGAGTAGGTAAGGCGGGCGACCGTGTGAAGGCACCCCTGAGACCCCTACCGATAATAGGGGAACCCTTCCAGAAGGTAGCAATGGACCTGATAGGACCCCTCATGATTCCTAGCAGGTCAGGGAAGCGCTACATCATCACGGTGGTGGATTTTGCCACCCGGTACCCTGAGGCGGTAGCGCTTGGCACCATAAGTGCCAAGACAGTGGCAGCAGCTTTGCTGAATATTTTTTCTAGGGTAGGTTTCCCTAGTAAAATCCTAACCGATCAGGGGTCACAGTTAATGAGTGAACTGTTACATTGTCTCTGGGATGCCTGCGGTGTACAGCACCGGCGCACTACCCCTTACCATCCCCAGACAAACGGATTATGTGAGAGGTTTAATGGTACCCTGAAGCAGATGCTTCGGACCTTTATAGAGGCGGAGGGGAAAGACTGGGAGATGCACCTGCAGCACTTGCTGTTTGCATACCGAGAGGTACCGCAAGAATCTACAGGCTTCTCCCCCTTCGAGCTACTATATGGCCGCAGGGTACGTGGACCTCTGGACCTATTCCGTGAGGGATGGGAAGGGGAGACTACTGCTACTGATGCTTCAGTGATCCAGTATGTAGTAGATCTCAGAGACCGGTTAGAGAGGCTCATGGAGGTGGCTCAGGGCCTCTCAGACCAAGCAAAAGCAATGGTATGACCGATGACCTGCACCTACGACCGTGTGCCCCAGCTCACTGCAGTGGCGGCGGTTACCCGGAGCCAGACCGCGGCAATGCCGGCGGCGGCCGCTCCAGTCCCCCAGCCTTTGAGACCAACGTTAGCGGAGGGCGCAGAGGAGCCCCGGGAGGTAAGCCAGGATCAGTTGCAACCACAGGCTGACCTACTGTTCCCTCTCACCCTGTCCCCTTCCCCTGACAATGACATGACTGGGGGGTGGCCAGACTTAGGAGCCCAGTTTAGGGAGGCAGTGAAGGCAGACCCTACCCTGGCCGGCGTGAGACTTCGGGCGTCCGAATCTCAGGCAGGGGAGGGCACTGAGCGCTGCCTATGGCATAAGAGACTCCTGTACAGAGAAGAAGGGAACCCGGGGATAGAGGAGGGATTGACCGGTAAGCGACAGCTAGTAGTGCCCCAGGGGTACCGACAGCAATTGTTACGGGTAGCTCACTCTATTCCGTTAGCGGGACATCAGGGGGTCACCAGGACGCGAGCCCGGTTATTGCAGCTTTACTACTGGCCTGGGGCATCCCGAGATGCGAGCAATTTCTGCCGCTCTTGTGATGCCTGCCAGCGAGTAGGTAAGGCGGGCGACCGTGTGAAGGCACCCCTGAGACCCCTACCGATAATAGGGGAACCCTTCCAGAAGGTAGCAATGGACCTGATAGGACCCCTCATGATTCCTAGCAGGTCAGGGAAGCGCTACATCATCACGGTGGTGGATTTTGCCACCCGGTACCCTGAGGCGGTAGCGCTTGGCACCATAAGTGCCAAGACAGTGGCAGCAGCTTTGCTGAATATTTTTTCTAGGGTAGGTTTCCCTAGTAAAATCCTAACCGATCAGGGGTCACAGTTAATGAGTGAACTGTTACATTGTCTCTGGGATGCCTGCGGTGTACAGCACCGGCGCACTACCCCTTACCATCCCCAGACAAACGGATTATGTGAGAGGTTTAATGGTACCCTGAAGCAGATGCTTCGGACCTTTATAGAGGTGGAGGGGAAAGACTGGGAGATTCACCTGCAGCACTTGCTGTTTGCATACCGAGAGGTACCGCAAGAATCTACAGGCTTCTCCCCCTTCGAGCTACTATATGGCCGCAGGGTACGTGGACCTCTGGACCTATTCCGTGAGGGATGGGAAGGGGAGACTACTGCTACTGATGCTTCAGTGATCCAGTATGTAGTAGATCTCAGAGACCGGTTAGAGATGCTCATGGGGGTGGCCCAGGACCAACTCAGGGCCGCTCAGACCAAGCAAAAGCAATGGTATGACTGGCAGGCCCGTAGCAGAGAATTCATCCCAGGACAGCAGGTGCTTGTTCTCAAACCCACTCGGGAGAAAAAGCTGATGGCTGCCTGATCTGGACCATACTCGGTTATCCGAAAGGTGAATGAGTGCAACTATGTTGTACAGGTAGTGCCTGAGAGGCACAAGACATACCACATCAACATGTTGAAAGAATACAGAGAACCGAGTATGGGAGCAGTGCTGGCCATTTGTAGCCCACTGCTGGAGGATCCGGCGAGCAATGCTCTGTCTGATCTCCTAGGGGAGGCTAGGCAGAGAAACACTGTAGGACAGGTGGAGATAGGGGGGCAGTTAAGTGCTAGGCAGAAGGGAGAAGCCAGGGACATGCTAGCTAAGTATAGGGCTCTCTTTACTGACCTGCCAGGGAAAACGCACCTCACAGAACACCCAGTGGACACAGGGGACCTGCAGCCTCTGCATAAGAACGCTTATAGAGTGTCAGCAGAGGTCAAGACAAGTATGGAGAGAGAGATTGAGGAGATGCTGACCCTAGGGGTAATTACTCCGTCCCAGAGCCCTTTGGCAAGTCCAGTAGTACTAGTTCCTAAGAAGGACAAGACCACCCGGTTTTGTGTGGACTACCGGTTGCTCAACGCTGGGACGGTGTCAGATGCTTACCCCATGCCCCGCATGGATGAGTTACTAGATGAACTCGCGGGGGCAAAGTATCTGACCACCTTGGATTTGAGCAAAGGCTATTGGCAAATCCCACTGACCCTGGAGGCTAGGGAGAAGTCAGCATTCATCACTCCAAGTGGCCTCTATGAGTTTTTGGTGATGCCATTTGGGATGAAGAATGCCCCGGCTACCTTTCAACGCCTGGTCAATAGGTTACTGGAAGGGATGCAGAGCTATGCCAGGGCTTACTTAGATGACATTGCTGTCTTTAGTAGTTCCTGGGATTCCCACATAGGACATGTAGCTGCGGTGCTGGATAGGATCAGGGAGGCTGGGCTTACCTTAAAACCCACTAAGTGTATGGTAGGGATGGCAGAAGTCCTGTACTTAGGGCACAGGGTGGGTGGAGGGCATCACAAACCAGAGCCAGCCAAGGTAGAAGCCATAGTTGAGTGGCCTGTTCCAAAAACCAAGAAACAGGTCATGGCATTTTTGGGCACCGCAGGGTACTATAGGAAGTTTGTCCCACAGTACAGCGCCGTAGCCAAACTCCTGACTGATCTGACTAAGAAGCAACTGCCTGTGCTTATTACCTGGACTCCTGCCTGTGAAACTGCTTTCCAGGCCCTGATAACTGTGCTTGCTGGAGCCCCCATACTGGCTGCCTCAGACTATACCAAACATTTTCTTATTCAGACTGATGCCTCAGACTTTGGTGTTCGGGCTGTGTTAAGCCAGGAGGGGACCACGGCAAAGAGCACCCTGTGGTGTACTGTATCTCAGTCGCAAACTGCTCCCCAGGGTAGTGGCATATGCCACCATTGAGAAGGAGTGCTTGGCCATGGTGTGCGCACTCAAAAAGCTCCAGCCCTATGTATATGGGAGGGCTTTCACGGTCATCACAGACCACAATCCCCTGAGTTGGCTACAGAGGGTATCAGGGGAGAATGCCAAGTTGCTGAGATGGAGCTTGGCTTTGCAAGAATTTGAATTTACCATTCAACACAAAGAAGGCAGTGAAAACAGCAATGCTGATGGATTCTCACGCCAGGACTATCCCTCTGAGACTGAATTCATTAATGGTGCCAGCAGTGCCCCACTCCCCGTTAGGGCCAGTGGGCCACAGGTCACCCATTAAGAAGGGGAGGTGTAGAGGGAGAAAGGGGGTGGCCCGGGTTTAAAGGGGTTACACTCCATTTGGCCATCCCCTGGCCTCACCAGGGAGACAAGGGGTTAACTGGGCTGAGGTCCAGAACTGTGATTTAACCCTTGTTATGACATGTAAATGTGTATTCCCCTCTTCCCCTGTTTTATTGTAACATCTGGTTTAATCAGTGTCTGCATCACACACACACTAGGATCCATCCGGGAGCACAAGGGTTAATAGTTGTTTAGTGATTATAGCCCTTTGTGTAATTTTCCCGCCTTTTCAGGCACCATTTTGCAGGCTCCCATAGGCCGCCATTGAGGCTCCATGTGTTTCAATGGCGAATCTTGCTGTTGAGTCCTGTTTCCTGAGAAGACCAGCAGATGGCGTCCAAGAGGAAGAGCGGCGGTTTCCCATTGTAAGTCAATGGGCCCATTGACTTCAATGGAGAATCCTCGAAAGAGCTTTCCAGGAACGAGTTGGCTGCCGTCCAAACGCTTAACCGCAAAGCGGATACATTTTCAATAGGAGAGCCTTGATCACTTAACAAGTCAAGTTCAACGACAAGTGGCGTGCGAATAAACAGTTCTAGAGCACCTAGAAATAAAATTCTTTCTGCCCCTAGTTCCTAGACCTCCCCCCACTCGACCACAACCGGGTCCCCATATCCTGGACCCCCGATAAGGATCGAACCGAGAAGAGCGGGTCGCGCCATAGGTTCCAATGGCGGCGGCAGAAACGGCTCAGGAAAACGGCAAAGTGTCAAAAGCTGAAATTTGGTAATCCATAGCTCCGGTTCCGGAGGGTCCAGAGGATCAGGGTTTGGGGTATCTGTAGTCACTGCTCCAGCATCGCTGCAGAACCATCCTTGACCCTCTTGGACCAACCCGACGGAGTATGGACCCCCTTGAAAGTTCGGGACTTTTCCCATAGACTCCAATGGCGGCCAATCTCCATTGACCGGTTATGGCGGAAAACCCCCATTGACTTCAACGGTGGCGTCGCCCCGTTGAAAGTCTATGGCGGCGGATTCCCATAGCCGCCAACGGCAGCGGTTTGCCATTGAAAGTCTATGGCGGCGGAGCCCGTTGTTTTCAATGGGGATTGAGTGAAAAACCGTGATTTAATTTACAGCGGAGATTTTTGTATTAAAATGAGAAACGGGTTTAAGTGTATTTTTGTATCTCCGGTTCCGAAGGTCGTAGCAAGTCGCAAATTGGACCATAGGGTGTCCCAGTTCCGGCATTGAGAACTGGGAAGTTTGGACCTGCTGGACCCAACGGAACCGGATATTTTAATATGTTTATGTTTTATCTTTCATACTGTGTTCCAAGGTATGGGTAAAACCCAGAGGAAATTCCTTTGCATACCAGGGTAGCATATGGCCAGAAAGGCAACCCAATGTCTAAGACTTAAGTATGGTTCAAAGGATTTTGTCACCTCCACTGTTTGCATGAGGGCGGAGATTACTCAAACCAGAGCAGTCTTCAAGTGTTCCATTTCACACCTCACAACAAAGAATATCCTGCCAGGAACCCAAACTGGTAGACTAGCTGGCATTCCTGATGCAGAGGAGGGGTTACAGAAATGAGACACCAGAGCTCTACTGCGCATGTACCAACTAGCAGGGGGGCATGTGTCAAAATGTGTTCCCATCTTAATGAGTGGCTAGAATTAATTGAAGACCAAAACTGTACTCAATGTTAAGGATAGGGCACAAAAGGTTTATAAACTGTTGTCCACCCTTTATCCTTTGTCTTCTGATATCATCTGAATGTTACCTGATTGCGAGAGAATTGCTATGCTTCATACTTCTCATCCCCCATCCCCAAAGTAAGTGTACTTCTTGTCTGTTACTGTATTATTCGTGTGTTCACCTATCCAAAGGAATAAATATACTTTATTATATCTAAGTCTCGTTCAGTTCAACCCAGTGATTTGTGTAACCTTAATACCTGTGACAGGCTATCGTCACAGAGACAGCATTAACTCTATAGTGCCTGGGAGTTAAACGAAGGTTGTAGAGACTGAAATTGCTGCTCCTATGCAGATAGTTTCTGATAATAGTGTGGCCCAATCAGAAGATGGGGTAAAGCAAAGTAATTGTATTAAAGTAACCCCAGCTCATACAGCACCTCATTCAGCCTGGAGTGGGAGATCTTTTGTAAGCGCTGTGGCAAGAAATGCTCAACCTTTGAAAAGGAGAAATGTGGTAATGTTGAGGTATAAAGGCGGAGAGGAGATGAAGCCTGACAGGATTTGTATTGGAAGACATCTATTAGAAGCCTTGGGCTTCAGAGCAGATTAAATGTATGCACTTATCCATGTTCCACGTTCTTGTGAGTATGATGTCAGCTTTAAGAGACCTCAGGCTTTGGACTATTTCTGGACAAGATATGAGAGTATTAAAAACACTGAATTATGGAAGTCGTTTGTAGCTATTCCTGTGTCTAAACCGGAAATAAGGTCTCTAACAATTCTCTTAAGACATGAATACGTTCCAATAACAGATATTCTGATATGGCTTGGCAGACAATGTGAAGTACTTGCTCCACCTACAAGAATCATGGCTGAAGAAGACATCTGGATAGGAGTCTGGAAAGTACAATTCAGACTTTGGCGACATGGCAATGTAACAAAACATCTGCCCAACTCCTTCTTCTTTGGAAGAGGAAAAATTAAACTGTTTTTACTACGGTCAACCAACCTTGTGCCATAGATGTGGTTCAGCCAGACAATTAAGCAATTCTTATAATGTTCTAAAATGCTACTTGTGCCAGTCCATGGGCCATGAGAGGTTGGGTGACAATTCGTCCCGGTTTTGCCGGGACAGTCCCGTTTTTTTTCATTCCTGTCCCGGTAATGTCCCGGTTTTTGGCCCTGGTCCTGCTTCTTGTAGCAGGATTCAGTGGCGCGCAATGCGGGGGCACTGCGCGATGCGGCGGGGGCAACGCACGGTCAGTGAGGAGAAGATGCGGTAGCAGGTGAGGATTTGCAGAATGCCGGGGGGTTGGGCTTTTTAGAGAATGCCGGGGATTGGTTGGAGGTCGGAGGAAGCCGGGGCGGGGCTTTGCAGGATGCTGGGCCGCAGGGGACTGGTTGGAGGACAGAGCACACGGAGCTGCTTCCTTCTCAGAGCAGGTTTGTGTGTGTTTGTGTGTGTGTGTGTCTCTGTCTCTGTGTGTGTGTGTGTGTGTGTGTGTGGCTCTGTGTGTGGCTGTGTGTGTAGCTCTGTGTGTGTGTGTGTGGCTCTCTGTGTGGCTCTGTGTGTGTAGCTGTGTGTGTGTGTGTAGCTGTGTGTGTGTGGCTCTGTGTGTGTGGCTCTGTGTGTCTGTGTGGCTCTGTGTGTGTGTGGCTGTCACGGTAGCTAGTGATAGGTTATAATACACACCAAAATAATTGGGTTGAATTGAACACGACTTAGATATAATAAAGATAGTTTATTCCTAGATAGGTGAACATACAAGATAATACAAATAACAGACAAGAAATAACACTTAGGGGTTGGGCATGGAATCCATCAGGTACAGGATTGGCATTTCATACAGCAATCAGGCATCAAGTACTTGGTAAAATCGAAGACTCTGCGCATAGGACTGACACTGGTTTTTATGTGATTCCCGTCCTATACATTGTCATTGAGTGCCAGTCATTGGAGAACAATTGGAAGAAAAAACCAGGGGAGCGTAGATACCTTTAAAAAGAAAAAAAGACAAACATAGTGCAACCTGTAGCAAAATATGTTATAAGGAGCTCCCAGCTGGGCACCACATACTAAGGCCAATGCCTAATGGGATATATCAGCAGGAACAATTCGGAGGAGATAATCTTTAGAAAAGAGAAGCACACATGCAGTATCCAATAAAATACAGTTTATCCAAAAATGATAAAAGTGGAGGCTTACAGAATCCCAATGGGAAAACAGCATTGACGGTGGTGATCTCAAGACCACATCACAGCGTCTCTGTGTCAGCAAACCGCCACGGTACACTTCAGCCTGGAGCCGTCTCGTCACTTCCGGTCTTGGGGCCGTCACGTCACTTCCGGTTGCGCCGCCGGTAGGAAAACAGCTACGGATACCCAGGCACTCTCTCCTTCTTGATTAATAGGTCACGCTCAACGCGTTTCGCCGTTCTTGCAGACGGCTTCGTCAGGAGTAGCAGTGACCTGTCCTGGGTGTCTTATTTATACCCATACTGCTATCAAACTCCCCTCCTCCATAGGATGATTGATAGAACATCCCCCAAAGTCACGGGCCAATTACATGCATGTGACCGCACACAGGGAAATACATATACTTAAAAACAGTGATAAACATTTAATTATACAATTATAATAAAATAGTTTAATAGTACCAAAGCATATTTTAAAAACATATTAAAAATAATAATCCTAACTCATAATAAAATACACATTAAAGTATATAAAAAAACACATCAGCTATCCTACTCTTTCTTAGTCATATTGAGCAGACGATAGATGAATCTTAAAAAGACAAAGAAATTAGGTTAGAGTACAACATCAAATTCCAATAATCTTATGAAATGAGGCAAAGTTATAAGGACATCTTGACTATTTTAGACATAGATCGGACCACAAAGACTGAACACCAGTCAATAAAAAATGCTCTCAAAAATTATATAAAAGGTGCAATCCCATCTAAATCCTATAAAAATATGAAATTTACAGAAAAAATAGAAAAAACACCAGATTAAAGAAAAACACCAAATTTAAAGAAAAACACCAAGTTCAAAGTCCACATTCAGGCCTTGTGGCACTAAGGTTTTGAGAGAAAAGATCCAAAAACTCTCTCTTTTCTTCAGTGCAACATTTCTGTCCCCACCTCTCCAGTGGGGCAGAACATGTTCAAGCACTGTAAACCTTAGTCCTGAAGTGTCACCTTGGTGTATATTGATGAAGTGATTGGATAAAAAGTGAGTAGTGACACCTCTACGCACATTACCAATGTGTTCCAGAATACGTGTTTTAACTGGCCTAGTGGTCTGGCCTACGTATTGAAGCCCACAAGGGCACTGTATTAGGTAAACCACGTATTCTGATCTACACGTAATGTGTTGTTTTATGAAAAACTTTTCTTTGGTAATATTAGACTGGAATCCAAACTTATCGTCCGATCTATGTCTACATGCCAGGCATGTGGTACACCCAAAAAACCCCTTTATTTGGGGTAACCACCTATTACTCTCTTTACAGACCTTTTGTAAGGCACTAGGTGCAAGTGCATTTTTTAGTGAATTAGCTTTTTTAAAAATGACTGTCGGTCTTTCAGGTACTATTTCACCTAGGATAGAGTCATTTTGGACAATATGCCAGTGTTTGCGTATTATTTTAGTTATTTTTTCGGATTGTCTATTATAGTTTGTGAGAAAAGAGAAGTCAAAGTTCTTTTTAGTTTTAACTTTTTCTATGTTCTTTATAAGATCTTTCCTTTCTAGACATCCTACTTTTTCTACTGCATCTTGAATAACTTGCTCTTCATATTTCTTTTCCCTAAACCTTTCTTGCATAAATTGAGATTGTGTATTGAACACGTCATCATTCGAACAGTTCCTCTTGACCCTTCGTATTTGACCATATGGTACATTTTGTAGCCATTTCGGGTGATGGCAACTGGAAGGTGTGATAAAGTTATTGATATCGACGTCTTTGAAGAAGGTTTGAGTACTAATCTCTCCCTCTTCTATGAGTACAGTCAGGTCCAGGAAGTTAACCCTTTCCCGACTGTACTCACAGTTGAATTTGAGGTTGAGTAAGTTATCATTAAGATAGTTTATAAATCTTTTGAGACTTTCCTCGTCCCCTCTCCAAATAAAGAATATATCGTCGATATATCTCCGCCACAGGCACAAATCCACACCCAGCTCTGCAATAGACCAAATATGGTCTTCCTCCCATGCACCCATGAGAAGATTTGCATAGCTGGGTGCAAATTTCGTGCCCATGGCGGTACCACACTTCTGAAGGTAGTATACTCCTTCAAACAGGAAATAGTTGTGCTCTAGGATAAATTTTATCCCGTCTAGGATAAAGTTTGCCTGTTCAGGAGGCATATTTGTATCCTTAGATAACGCTCTGTCTATGGCATCATGTCCATCTTTATGACTGATACACGTATATAACGAAGTTATATCACATGTGGCAAGAAACCATCCTTCTTCCCATCTTTGGTTATTTATAACTTGCAGAATATCTGTAGTGTCTTTCAGATATGACGGAAGTTCTTTCACATATTTCTGCAGATACGTGTCTATGTATGCCGACAAGTTTGACGTCAGGGAATCTATACCTGCTATTATTGGTCTTCCTGGGGGATTTACTAAACTCTTATGGAGTTTAGGGAGATAGTAAAAGATGGGTCTAATAGGATGTTCTTTATGCAAAAACTTGTATTCGCTCTCATTTATGACTCCATCTTGTTTCCCCTTGTCCAGCAAAGTTTTTAATTTACACAGAAAGTCTGAGGTTGGGTCCTTTTTTAGAGGTGTGTAAGTATTTTTATCACCTAAAATCCGATGTGCCTCAGATATATAGTCTTCCCTGTTGAGAATGGCCACTCCTCCTCCCTTGTCAGCTTGTTTAATTACAATGCTAGTGTCTTTCTGCAGGATTTTGAGGGCATCTCTTTCGTTTTTACTCAAATTATTCTCAAATTTCTGATCAGAACTAGCTAGCTTTTCGAAATCTTTCTGAACTAGTTGTGTAAAGACATCTAGGTTTTTACCTTTCATATGTTTTGGGTAAAAGGTAGAGGATGGTTTTAGACCTGAATGTATCACAATATGTGCATTTTCTTGTGATAGTGTCATATCTCTTTTAGGTTGAGTGTCAACTTCTTTAGGATCTATCTTAGAATCTATTTTCGAGTTTTCACTGGTTCTAAGCTCAACCTCCTTCTGCCTAAAGAATCTTTTGATAGTTAGTTTCCTTAAAAATCTTTGGGCATCCAAAAAAAGGCCAAAATTACTAGAGCTTACAGTGGGGGCGAACTTTAAACCTTTGGAAATAAGGGACTCTTCGGGTTTGGTTAATACCCTAGAGCTCAAGTTGAATATGTTTTTACCTATTTCTTGGGTTTCTTTTGGTATTTCTTTCTATCCCCTATTGGAGAACAATTCTCTGCACCCAATCTCTACCGTGGGAATTGTAATGGTAACTTTGTGACAGGCTATTAATAATACACACCAAAAATATAACTGGGTTGAACTGAACGAGGCTTAGATATGATAAAATATAATTTATTCCTTGAAAAAGGTGAACACAACAAGATAGTACAAATAACAACAAAATATAACACTTACTTCAGATGGAATGATGAAACAGTCATAATTCTTGACTGGCAGTACATACAGCCATCTTCAAAAATCACCAAGACACGAAAGACAATAGCCATAGGCTGAGCCTGGTTCTTATACAATTATTTCCCATTGAACACAACCTAAACCCAGCCCCTCTCATAAATCAGTGGTGAGGTTGACAGTTTTCCCCAGAGTAAAACTCCTCCCACCCAAGGAGGTTTAAAAAACTGCTTTTCCTATCTAAATAACTTCATAACTTCAGTTCAGTAATAATTACTGGCACGCGAGCCATATTAATACATTCCGGCACGCATGACGCTCCCAATGAGACTAAATATTACCGTGTAATTTTAAAATTAAGAGAGATATTAATATCTGTCTCTTAGGACCTGCTAGACATCATGTGTCTGTAATCGTTATTTGCAGCTCGGTCCCCCGGTTACACATATGTAATTTTTAGCATGTTCAGCCGAGGACATCTCATGGTATTCTTATATTTAATAAGGTCACTCATTCTGATATCGCCTTCTGTAACCGCACCCCTGGCCCCCATAAAACACCTTGTCAAGAAAGGCTTTGAAGCTGGGCCCCCTGTCTAGGGAACGTTTATCACAGGTGCTATATTTCACACCCAATGCACCACACTGGGTCCTAGCTGTCTCTAACAGCAACATACCCTTGCCCTGCAACTTAGGTATTAACATACTGTACACTAAAAACCCTCTGTACTTTTCACACCTAACTTCAATCAAGCCTGTTGAAGCCCAGATATTTCTGAAAAGCCACCACACATATTTGTATTTTCCTAAACTGCAGCTCATTAACCCCTTAAGCCTCCCGCATCAATAGCAGTGTATGTGTTGGGGCAAACACAGGAACAGGAACAATACATTTTTACAGGGGAATATACATTAGGATGCTGAAGCAAGGTAAAAACACATTACTGGACCTTAGTCCAGTTAACCCCTTGCTTCCCAAGTGAGAGTAGGGGGTGGCCAAATGGGGTTTAACCCCTTTAATCCCGGGCCAAACCCCTTCTATCATGACAGGAATATTGATAGATCATGCCCCCCAGCTAGTTGGCACATGCGTACATCTGGCCCTGTGGGTCTCATTTCTTTAGCCCCACACAAAAGTCAGGGCGCCTACATGTCTACCAGACCTGGATCTGGTCAGGAAACCCTTTGTCTGTAAGTGTGAATTATAACACTTACAGACCACTCAAGCCTTGTGTTTCTCCGCCCTAATGTATACAGCCAGAGTGGCTGAGCCTTTGATTCAGGGGGTCTGTTGTAGACAATGGGTCGCCCTTCTGAGCATTTACATTAAACAGAGTCAGAAACCTTCGCGGGTTTTTATCCCCGCTTCGAAATACACTACATTTTTCAATATCAATTTTTATTAACATAATCCGCTCTGGGGGTCTGAGCGGGTCGAAACTTGCCAGGTCCTCATGACGGAGGACCTTTGTCATGGTGGCCAAGCTTCAGCCCTCCACGACCCCCAGAACCGGAGATACCAAAAACCAACTAAAACTTCCTATTAACTTTAACGCAGGATTCTCAGCAATACTAAAATAAATCTCTGCTTTTCACTCTCCAATTGTATTCAACAGGCTCCGCCGCTATAGGCTTTCAATGGAGCAACTCCGCCGTTGAAGTCAATGGGCTCCGCCGCTATAGGCTTTCAATGGGGAAACTCCGCCATTGAAGTCTATAGGAAAAACCACAACTTTTTACATTTGCCCAAACTCCTTCTGGTTGATCGGAGAGGGCTGGAAATGGCCATGCAGTCATGCCGGAACTGTGACTACATGCGACCAAAATCCCAACCCTCTGGTACTCACAGAACCGGAGATATGGGCTTACCTTTTGTACCCTTTCGGACTTAACTGTTTTAACGCCACGCGGTTTTCCCCCATTGGAATCAACATGGTGGCGCCGCCATAGGAAATGCATGGGCCAGCACCGCCATGGGATTCAATGGGACCTCCGCAACCATTGGAGTCAATGGCGCGACCCTTGTGGCGAGCACGACCCTTTACAGGGGGTCTTTAATCCTCGGACCCGGTGGTGGTCGAGTGTGGGGGTTCCTAGGATCTAGGGGCAAAAAGAATTTTATTCCTGGGTGCCCAAGAACCTAAGTTTCCCACGCCAATTGTGTTTGAAC
Source organism: Ascaphus truei (assembly GCF_040206685.1). Lineage (NCBI taxonomy): Eukaryota > Metazoa > Chordata > Amphibia > Anura > Ascaphidae > Ascaphus > Ascaphus truei. The sequence continues at coordinate 32,835,596 of NC_134500.1, forward strand.
TTGACCTAGTGTGATCAAAAGCTCTCTTATAGATATTGTATCCGGTTCTGCGATCTGCGGTTTGGATGGCTGCCAACCCGTTCCTGGAGTTCGGCATCGAGGAATCCCCATTGAAATGAATGGCTCCATTGACTTACAATGGGGAACCGCCGCTCCTCCTCTCGGGCGCCACCTGCTGGTCTTCTATGGAAACGGGCCCAAACCGCCGGATTCGCCATTGGAATGCATGGAGCTGCAATGGCGACCTATGGGAGCTGCAAAATGGAGCCTGAAAAGGCAGGAAAATGGAACACAGGGCTATAATCACTTCCTAACTATTAACCCTTCTCCTCCCGAACGGATCCCAGTGTGAGTGTTGGTGCAGACACTGGAATGGGGACAATACATTATTACTGGGGAATGCACATTTGGATATTGAAGCAAGGTAAAAACACATTCCTGGACTTGGCATTCTCCCCTGATGCCCTCTGCAGCCAACTCAGGTTGTTGTGGTCGGTGATGACCGTGAAAGCCCTCCCATACACGTAAGGTTGAAGCTTTCTGAGTGCCCACACAATGGCCAAGCACTCTTTCTCAATGGTGGCATATGCCACCTCCCTGGGGAGCAGTTTACGGCTGAGGTACACCACGGGGTGCTCTCTGCCGTCTTCCCCCACCTGGCTCAACACAGCCCCAATGCCAAAGTCTCAGGCATCAGTTTGTATGTGAAAATGTTTGGTGTAGTCCGGGCCAGCCAGTATGGGGGCCACAGCAAGGACAGTTTTCAGTGCCTGAAATGCAGTTTCACAGGCAGGAGACCAGGTAATAAGCACAGGCAGTTGCTTCCTGGTCATGTCAGTCAGGGGTTTGGCCACAGCGCTGTACTGTGGGACAAACTTCCTATAGTACCCTGCGGTGCCCAAAAATGCCATGACCTGTTTCTTGGTTTTTGGAACAGGCCACTGGACTATGGCTTCTACCTTGGCTGGATCTGGTTTGAGGTGCCCTCCCCCCACCATGTGCTCTAGGTACAGGACCTCTGCCATCCCTACCATACACTTTGTAGGTTTCAAGGTAAGTCCAGCCTCCCTAATCCTAGCCAACACCGCAGCTACATGTTCTAGATGGGATTCCCAGGAGTTACTAAAGACAGCAATGTCATCTAGATAAGCCCTTGCATAACTCTGCATTCCTTCCAGTAAGCGGTTGACCAGGCGTTGGAAGGTAGCCGGGGCAATTTTCATTCCAAATGGCATCACCAAGAATTCATAGAGGCCACTGGGGGTGATAAATGCTGACTTCTCCAAGCCTCCAGGGTCAGTGGGATTTGCCAATAGCCTTTGCTCAAATCCATGGGGGTCAGATACCTTGCCCCCGCGAGTTCATCTAATAACTCATCTATGCGGGGCATGGGATAGACATCTGAGACCGTCCCAGTGTTGAGCAAGCGGTAGTCCACACAAAACCGGGTGGTCTTGTCCTTCTTAGGAACTAGAACTACCGGACTTGCCCAAGGGCTCTGGGACGGGGTAATTACTCCAAGGGTCAACATCTCCTCTATCTCCCTCTCTATACTGGTCTTGACCTCTGCTGACACTCTATAAGCGTGCTTATGCAGAGGTCGCAGGTCCCCTGTGTCCACTTGGTGTTCGGTGAGGTGTGTTTTCCCTGGCATGTCAGTGAAGAGAGCCCTATACTTTGCTAGCATGTCCCTGGCTTGTCTCTTCTGCCTAGCACTTAACTGCCCCCCTATCTCCACCTGTTCCACAGTGTTTCCATGCCTAGCCTCCCCCAGAAGATCAGGCAGAGCATTGCTCGCCGGATCCTCCAGCAGTGGGCTACAAATCGCCATCACTGCTCCCATACTCGGTGCTCTGTATTCTTTTAACATGTTAATGTGATATGTCTTATGCCTCTCAGGCGCTACCTGTACAACATAGTTGTACTCATTCATCTTTCGGATAACCGAGTTAGGTCCCGACCAGGCAGCCATCAGTTTGTTCTCCCGAGTGGGTTTGAGAACAAGCACCTGCTGCCTGGGATGAATTCTATGCTACGGGCATTCCGGTGATACCATTGCTTCTGCTTGGTCTGAGCGGCCCTGAGGTGGTCCTGGGCCACCACCATGAGCATCTCTAACCGGTCTCAGAGATCTACTACATACTGGATCACTGAAGCATCAGTATCTGTAGCCTCCCCTTCCCATCCCTCCCGGAATAGGTCCTGAGGTCCACGTACCCTGCGGCCATATAGTAGCTCGAAGGGATAGAAGCCTGTAGATTCTTGCGGTACCTCTCGGTAGGCAAACAGCAAGTGCTGTAAATGAATCTCCCAGTCTTTCCCCTCCGCCTCTATAAATGTCCGAAGAATCTGCTTCAGGGTCCCGTTAAACCTCTCACATAATCCGTTTGTCTGGGGATGGTAAGGGGTAGTGCGCCGGTGCTGTGCACCGAATGCATCCCAGAGACACTGTAACAGTTCACTCATGAACTGCGACCCTTGATCGGTTAGGATCTCACTAGGGAAACCTACCCTGCAAAGATGTTCAGCAACACTGCCGCTATTGTCTTGGCATCTATGGTGCCAAGCGCAACCGCCTCAGGGTACCGGGTGGAAAAATCCACCACCGTGAGGATGTAGCTCTTCCCTGACCTACTAGGAATCATAAGGGGTCCTACAAGGTCCATCGCTATCTTCTGGAAGGGTTCCCCTATTACCGGTAGTGGGTTCAGGGCCTTCACACGGTCGCCCGCATTACCTACCCGCTGGCAGGCGTCACAGTAGCGGCAGAAAGTGCCCACATCCCGGGACGCCCACGGCCAGTAGTAACGCTGCAATTACCGGGCTCGCGTTCTGTTGCCCCCCTGATGTCCCGCCAGCGGAATAGAGTGAACTACCTGTAACAGTTGCTGTCGGTACCCCTGGGGCACTACTAGCTGTCGCTTACCGATCAATCCCTCCTCTATCCCCGGGTGCCCTGCTTCTCTGTGCTCAGTGCCCTCCCCTGCCTGAGATTCGGATGCCCGAAGTCTCATGCCGGCCAGGCTGGGGTCTGTCCTCACTGCCTCCCTAAACTGGGCTCCTAATTCTGGCCACCCCCGGTCATATCTGTGTCGGGGGAACGGGGTACGTTGAGGGGAAACAGTAAGTCGGTCTGCGGTTGCAACTGATCCTGGCTTACCTCCCCGGGCTCCTCTGCGCCCTCCGCTATCGTTGGTCCCAAAGGCAGGGGGACTGGAGCCACCGCCATCGCCGCCACCTGGCTCCGGGTGACTGCCGCTACGGCAGCGGGTCTTGGTACCCGATCGTAGGTGCAGGTCATCGGTCCAAGATCATTGCCGAGGAGCACCTCCGCATCCAAACCGGGCAAAACCCCCACCTCCCGCACACCCTGTCCCTCCCCCCAATCCAAAAAGATCCTGGCAATCTGCAGGAATCACGGCTCTCCTTCTGCCACTGTAATCTGCATCCCGGGACCCGGGAGCAATTCCTCTGGCCGGACCATATCAGGTCGGACCAGGGTTACCGCAGCACCTGAATCCAGCAAGCCGATTGCTTGCCAGTCACCGACCGGGGGGAGGTGTCTGCTTCTGCCATCCATCGGCTGCATCGTGGCGCCGGAATGCCCACCGCTCCTGGCTATAGGCACCGAAGAAATTGGGGCGGGTGTTGCATGGGACGTCTCGCTGGGAGTTGTTTCCATGATCGGCCCAGAATCCTCGGTGGAAGCCACCCATACGTGGGCTACCGGCTGCGCAGCTGGGGTGCGTTGCCCCTGATGGGGTCCGCTGGAACGCAGGGGTTCCGGGCAATCCGGTTTGATGTGACCGGTGCGGTTGCAGTTGTAGCACCGGCGCTCGTGCCGGAGCTCCCCCGACTTCGGTGAACTGCTGCCTGCAGGCGGCTTCGGAGTCCATTGGGGAGTACTGCCAGCCTTCTTGGCTGGGGCCGCCGCCGCTTTGGCCGCTACCTTGGCTGGCATCAGTGCCCGGGTGGTAACGTAGTCATCTGCGAGCCTCGCTGCCTCCTGGTGAGTCTTGGGCTTTTTGTCATACACTGGCGACACACTTTATTGAAGTGTGGCCAGTTCCGCAAGCCGGGAGATTTCCCGGCTTGCAAGTGGCATCCCCTCGGCGTGCCGTGCGTCACCGATGCGCGGTCACGCGTCATCGGGTGCCTGCGCCCCCTGCACGCGCGTCCAGGGCTCCCCGAGGGAGCCCTGGTGTCCCGCGATGTGGGGGATGGCGGCAGGGGGTTCCGGGGGACCCGGCGGACCCGGAGAGGAGAGGGGGAAGCCGCGATCGGCGGGCCTCTCCTCCGCTGCTACGGCGCGCGCCCGGCACCCTCCGGCGCGCGCCAGGTAACTGCTGCGGCCGAGAACGGGCAAATGCTCGAATAAACTCGGCCGCAGCAGTACACCCAAGCCCTCACCTCTGGAGGACACTGCTGCATGAGCTGCTCCTGGAATATCAGATCCAGCAGGATCTGGTAAGTCTTTGCCCCATAGCCCTCCACCCTTTGGATCCCGTACAAGGCCATGCAGGTATCGTAAGTCACATACAACTCCTGGGGCTGCCTTTCTTCCAGCCGGAAGTTGCCCCGGTAGGCTTCAGGAGTGAGACCATATTGGAATAACAATAGCTCTTTTAAATGATCATTGTCATTGGCATACTCCTCTAGGAGCGCCATCATGGTCTGCTTAGCCAGACCGGACAGCAAGGGGTCAAGTCGCATGACCCGGTGCTTAGGAAGCACCTTGTACCGCCGGCATTGCGTTTCAAAGTTCTTTAAGAAACTGTCAATCTGGTCGGTACCTTCCACAAACTTGGCAAGGCTGTGATGGTCCAGCTTGGGAGTATCTCGGTTCCGCTGGGCAGGGGGGCAATAAGCGGGTTGGTTCACTGCCATTGTAATGAACTGCAGCCGCTCCTCCGGTGTCCCTCTGTCACCCCATGCGGTGATCAGCGCCAGCATTTCAGGGGTGAACGGACTGGTAGCCGCAGCAACCAATACCCCTCCTGCTGCACTGCTCCCGGGAGGTGCTCCCGCTCCCTCCCCGGGATTCTGCCGTCCCGGAGCTGGGTCCATTCCCTGCTCTCCGCGTGGTGGCAAGACGGCGAGCTGAGCCGTCCCTTGGGGCTCCGCAAGCCGGGCTTCGTAGTCGCTGATCGCCTCCTCCATCTGCTCGGCATCTCTGCCCTCCGTGGGCAGCCCGTATTCGCGGCACTTGTCCCATAGCTGAGCCCGGGTCCGGACGGTAGATGAGCCGGCACCCTCGCTCATGGTTCAAGGCAGGTAGATGTGAGGTTTGAACAGTGAGGTGATGTTATAGCTCGTGTTATATGTTGTACACCCGTGTGTTCAATATCTTTTAGCCTTAGGAACTCGCAATTCACCCGAGTTCCAACTGTATTACAGAGTCCCGCAGTAAACTGTAATACAGGTTACATTCAATCCCACCGCTGCCACCAGTTTTATAGCCTGTCACGGTAGCTAGTGATAGGTTATAATACACACCAAAATAACTGGGTTGAATTGAACACGACTTAGATATAATAAAGATAGTTTATTCCTAGATAGGTGAATACACAAGATTATACAAATAACAGACAAGAAATAACACTTACTTAGGGGTTGGGTATGGAATCCATCAGGTACAGGATTGGCATTTCATACAGCAATCAGGCATCAAGTACTTGGTAAAATCGAAGACTCTGCGCATAGGACTGACACTGGTTTTTATGTGATTCCCGTCCTATACATTGTCATTGAGTGCCAGTCATTGGAGAACAATTATCTGCACCCAATCTCTACCGTGGGAATATTGATAGATCATGCCCCCCAGCTAGTTGGCACATGCGTACATCTGGCCCTGGGAGTCTCATTTCTTTAGCCCCACACAAATGTCAGGGCGCCTACATGTCTACCAGACCTGGATCTGGTCAGGAAACCCTTTGTCTGTAAGTGTGAATTATAGCACTTACAGACCACTCAAGCCTGGCGTTTCTCCGCCCTAATGTATACAGCCAGAGTGGCTGAGCCTTTGATCAGGAGGTCTGTTGTAGACAATGGGTCCCCCCTCTGAGCATTTACATTAAACAGAGTCAGAAACCTTCGCGGGTTTTTATTCCCGCTTCGAAATACACTACATTTTTCAATATCAATTTTTCTTAACATAATCCATTCTGGGGGTCTGAGCGGGCCGAAACTTGCCAGGTCCTCATGCCGGAGGACCCTTGTCATGGTGGCCAAGTTTCAGCCCTCCACGACCCCCCAGAACTGGAGATACCAAAAACCAACTAAAATTCCCTATTAACTTTAACGCAGGATTCTCCGCTATACTAAAATAAATCTCTGCTTTTCACTCTCCCATTGAATTCAATGGGATCCGCCGCTATAGGCTTTCAATGGAGCAACTCCGCCGTTGAAATCAATGGGCTCCGCCGCTATAGGCTTTCAATGAGGAAACTCCGCCATTGAAGTCTATAGGAAAAACCCAAACTTTTTACATTTGCTCATACTCCGTCTGGTTGATCAGAGAAGGCTGGAAATGGCCATGCAGTCATGCCGGAATAGTGACTACATGCGACCAAAATCCCAACCCTCTGGTACTCACAGAACCGGAGATATGGGCTTACCTTTTTTACCCTTTCGGATTTAGCCATTTTAACGCCATGTGGTTTTCCCCCATTGGAATCAACATGGCGGCGGTGCCGCCATAGGAAATGCATGGGCCAGCGCCGCCATGGGATTCAATGGGACCTCCGCTACCATTGGAGTCAATGGCGCGACTCTTGTGGCGAGCGCGACCCTTTACGGGGGTCTTTAATCCTCGGACCCGGTGGTGGTCGAGTTTGGGGGTTCCTAGGATCTAGGGGCAAAAAGAATTTTAGTCCTGGGTGCCCTGGAACCTAAGTTTCCCACGCCAATTGTGTTTGAACTTGACCTAGTGTGATCAAAAGCTCTCTTATAGATATTGTATCCGCTTCTGCGGTCAGCGGTTTGGATGGCTGCCAACCCGTTCCTGGAGGTCGGCGTCGAGGAATCCCCATTGAAATGAATTGCTCCATTGACTTACAATGGGGAACCGCCGCTCCTTCTCTCGGGCGCCACCTGCTGGTCTTCTATGGAAACAGGCCCAAACCGCCGGATTCGCCATTGGAATGCATGGAGCTGCAATGGCGACCCTATGGGGAGCTGCAAAATGGAGCCTGAAAAGGCGGGAAAATGGAACAAAGGGCTATAATCACTTCCTAACTATTAACCCTTCTCCTCCCGAACGGATCCCAGTGTGAGTGTTGGTGCAGACACTGGAATGGGAACAATACATTATTACAGGGGAATGCACATTTGGATATTGAAGCAAGGTAAAAACACATTCCTGGACCGCAGTCCAGTTACCCTCTTGCCGCCCTGGTGAGGTCAGGGGGTGGCTATATGGGGTGCAACCCCTTTAATACCGGGCCAATCCCCCTCTCCCTCTACAGTGGCTCTGTCTGGCTGTGTGTGTGTGTGGCTGTGTGTGTGTGTGGCTGTGTGTGGGTGTGTGTGTGTGTGGCTCTGTTTGTGTGGGGGGCTCTGTGTTAGTGTGTGGCTCTGTGTGCGTGTAGCTCTGTGTGTGTGTGGCTCTGTGTGTGTGTGTGGCTGTGTGTGTGTGTGTGTGTGTGTGTGTGTGTGTGTGTGTGTGGCTCTGTGTGTGTGTTTGTGTGTGTGTGTGTGGCTCTGTGTGTGTGCTTGTGTGTGTGGCTCTGTATGTGTGTGGCTCTGTGTGTGTGTGTGGCTCTTTGTGTGTATGTGTGTGTGTGTGTGTTGCTGTGTGTGTGGCTCTGTGTGTGTGTATGTGGGTGGCTGTGTGTGTGGCTCTGTGTGTGTGTGGTTCTGTGTGTGTGGCTCTCTGTGTGTGTGGCTCTGTGTGTGTGTGTGGCTCTGTGTGTGTGTGTGGCTCTGTGTGTGTGACTTTGTGTGTGTGTGTGTGTGTGTGTGTGTGTGTGTGTGTGGCTCTGTGTGTGTGTGAGGGGGGGTGCTGTGTGTGTCTCTCTATGTGTGTTGCTCTGTGTGTGTGTGTGTGGCTCTGTGTGTGGGGCTGTGTGTGTGTGTGTGTGTGGGGGGGGCTCTGTGTGTGTGTTTGTGTGTGTGTGTGTGGCTGTGTGTGTGTGTGGCTGTGTGTGTGTGGCTCTGTGTGTGTGGCTCTGTGTGTGTGTGTGTGTGTGTGTGTGTGTGTGTGTGGCTCTGTGTGTGTGCGTGGCTGTGTGTGGCTCTGTGTGTTTGTGCGTGGCTGTGTGTGTGGCTCTATGTGTGTGTGGCTCTGTGTGTGTGTAGCTCTGTGTGTTTGTGTGTGTGGCTCTGTGTGTATGTGGCTCTGTGTGTGGCTCTGTGTGTGGCTCTGTGTGTGTGTGGGTCAGTGGCTCTGTGGGTCAGTGGCTCTGTGCGTCAGTGGCTCTGTGGCTGTGTGTGTGTGTGGGTGGAGTCAATGGCTCTGTGTGTGTGGCTCTGTGTGTGGGTCAGTGGCTCTGGGTGTGTGTGGGGCATGACAACGGGACGCATCATGGCAACATGTCACTGCCTGATGTCAGTGTCTCGTTGTCATGGCAACAAGGTGCGTCACGTGATGTAATTTGTTTTATAAATAATTTTTTAATGTGTCCCGCTTTTTCATTTTGAAAATCTGGTCACCCTAATGAGAGGGCTGAAAGTTGCTGACAGAATTTGCCCAGATCAGCCTGGGAAAGGAGTTTGCCCAGATCTGTTGGCGGAAGGAATTACAGATTGTGTTGACATGGCCCAAGAAATATTAGCAGATCCCTTAGAGGGAACCTCCTCAAACTCACTTCCAGGAGGAGAGCAGTTTGAGAAAACAATGGATGAATTTACTAAGAGTGTAATCCTGGTGGGCAGTAAAGATAAGAACAGAACGCAGAATTGGAAACAGTCTAAAAGAAGGAAGAAGGGCACAGTAGAAAGACTTGGAGGGACTCTTTGACTTCCTTCTGGTAAATGCTGGTAAAGTTCCTCAGGTGCCTGTAAAGAACCGTTTTTCTGTTCTTAGGAGGGATTGGGGGTCAAGAGCTGAAGGCCCTGATGATGTAGAGGAACTTTCCTTATCTGAAGAGCAGCATAATATGGACGTTTCCATAGAGACCGACTCGGACATGATCCCACCTTCTGTGGCAATTAAGAGGTTTGGGTCATTGGGGGATAATGTGGGGAAAAAGAAAAATAAGTAATATTGGGTTTTTTTTGTGTGTGGCAAAAAAATGCTTGTTTCTACAAGTAGCGAGGACTGGCAGTTACGGCTCTTATTTAGTTTCAATACATATGAGGGAAATGTGAAGTTGCTGTTGAGAGGAGAAAGGTGGGAACAAATGCTGAGCTAATATTTATATAGTGTAAGTTTGTACATAATGTGCAGTTTCTGTTTGACATTTTTCTATGAAATGTAATGCTGGAAAAAAAATTCAATAAAAAAGAGTTCCTCCTATTGCCCTATATAACCGCTCCCTATAACCCCATATAACCACTCCCTATTACTCCTCCTATTGCCCCATATATCCATGCCCTATATCTACTCCTATTGCCCCATATAACATAAATATTATGAACTTCATCGCATTTAATATTTAGATTTATTATTATTTATTGATCTTCACATGAATATTCATACAGATGTCTTTCGTAAAGTTAACTGTCAAGTAACACTTTTTTACAGGCAGACAGCTTCCAAACCCAAATCCCAAAGTGACAGTTTATTAGATTAAGAAGAAATTGTTCCAACAATGAGGACTTCTTCACGCAGTCCCGAGATTTGTTAGCCAGGTTCACAGCCAGAGGTTACCCACCTAGAGATTTAAACATGGCCTTGGAAGAAGTAAAATGTATGGACAAGTTAACATTGTTTCGAGGTAACAGACAGAGAAGCCTGAATTCAGAGATTCCACTTTTTATAACGCAGTTCAGCTCCCAAACTGGCCAAATTAGAAATATCTTTAAACGCCATTGGGGTGTTCTTTCAGAAGTCCCAGGACTTCAAACTGTTTTCAGAAATGGTCCCAAAATTTGTATTCAAGAGAGCAAAAACTGTAGCCAATTGTGTTTCACTAAGCATATTTGAATTTAAAAAATCAAATCTTAAGCAACTACCCAAAGGCTCTTTTAGGTGCCTCCAATGTATAATCTGTAGGCACATGACTCCTGCTCATGAATTTTTATGAACAGAAACAGGGAAACGCTACAGAACTAAGTTCTTTTATTAACTGCAATACGCAGTTTGTAGTCTACCTGCTGGCCTGTGGGTGTGGGAGGCAGAATGTGGGCGCACCACAAGGGCCTTAAAGGTTCGAATAATGGTACATCTACTTCTAATCTCCAAAGGAGGAGATCTCACCCACCCTGTCTACCAACACTTTACGACTTGCAAATTTGGTAGTGTTGATACATTTTCGTTCATGGGCTTTGAGCATGTACCAACCTCCATCAGGGGTGGGGACATGATCAATGCCTTGGACAGACGTGGACTTTATGGGATATTTACACTCAAGACCAAGTTACCTTCTGGTCTAAATTCAGACTGGGACTTGGGTCCATTTCTACAACAGTCATAGGTCTACATACATAGATACATGTTTAGATATTGTCATTATAATAGAAGTATGATGTACTATTATTTATAGTGTTGTTGTTGCTTGGTTCTGTTCACCATCACTGATGATATATATACATAGCCTTGGTTTGGTTTAGTCATCTTAAGAGTGTATTAATGGTTTATTCCCATCTTCTCCTTGTTGTTCACTAGAGAGCATACATGTCTCAATTATATACTGTATCTTAATAATCTTATCATAAGAATTTCATTTTTTTATATTTATTATTTATCAGCAGTTACATTATTTATTTGGGATCTGTTTGTGTTCTGTGATCATTTAAATATATTACATTTAATATATATTTTTTAAAAATAAAACCATTTTATTTTCAATATGCAGAATTCGAATTTGTCATATCATGATCCATTAAATTCAATATTTTATACCTATGGGAACGCATCTCTCTACATCTTTCAAGCCAACATATGGGTAGTGCTCTGCTTTTTTATTTATTTTTTTCTCATCTGTATTTTGCAGAAAACTACCATCCTGGACCGCTGAAGAGAGGGCACCCAGCACCTGGACTTTCCATCCCCTATCCCAGGCAGGAGGAACCCAGGGGCCTGAAGGTATAAAAAAACTTACCCCATACTAAGCTTGTATTATGATTGGTAAGGGGCCTGGCCCTCCAGCTCACAGATATGGACTAAACTCTTGGTGTAGTCAGTGCTCCCTCTAGGAGCTAGGACTGGTTTATCTTGTTGCCCCTGTTTATGCTGATCACTATCTAATATTTTATGATGTTAAAGCTTTTTGGGACGAAATAAAAGGCTACATTTATTTTCCAAAAGCAATCTCCTGTTTTCACCACTGCACACATCTCCTACAGCCAGCAAGGAATGAGAAATGAATCTCTAAATGGTGCTTCTAACATCCAAGTATAAGTGGTAGCAATATAGCTGAGGAGTCCAGGGCACTGTAAATAAGCAATATGGAACTAGTGACAGGGTATATGGCTCACAATGAAAGCCTTACATGGACAAGCAAATAAAAGACACCCCTCAAAATGAATGCAGGGGGGAGCCCATAAATAAAGGAACTCCCAGTGCAAACACCATAAAGAGGGGTAGTCTGCTCACCCAACGGCTGGACCCGGCAGATACCCATGTAATCACAGTGACATAAATGTCCAACCCTGGGAAATAAACATAATGTAACTCACAGTGATGTGTCCCTGCTGCTCCTGAACATCGCATCCGTCCAGTGAGAACACAGTAGGATAAAGAAAAAATGGTGGTGCACTGCTGAAAAGATAGGGCTGGGGGCTGATAACAAAAAATAAAAATGCTTTATTGAAGGTGCATACAGTAGTAGCAGGTGCTACAAAACCTGCTACTATGCACCTTCAATAAAGCATTTTTATTTTTTGTTATCAGCCCCCAGCCCTATCTTTTCAGCAGTGCACCACCATTTTTTCTTTATCTCCTACAGCCACCCACATAGAATCAATAATATGTCACAGAGACGCGGCGGGAGATGGAGAGACGCGGCGGGAGACAGAGAGACGCGGCGGGAGGGGATAGGCAGGATTAAGGGGAGTCCCTTGATGCCCCACTTCTGAAGGCTTTGGCTAAGAAGATTAAGCCTAATGGTCTGTCTCTGGACACGGCTGATCTGGCGCAGGTCCCATTTCCCAATCCAAAATCTAACCCTTACAGTTCCCATTAGGTTTGACAGGCCCCTGCCCTGTCCAAATTAACTGACCTGTACATAGATGGTCGGTATACCACAAATTAGCTGACGGATAGGGGCCTATCAGACTGATATGATAATAGACACAGGTGCTGCTGTGAGTGTAACTGACCTAGACAGAAAGATGCACCTGCTGTATCCATAATGGGAGTTGGCGGTGCCACAATTACATCACATCGTAAGAAAACACAAGTGCAGGTTACTGACAAAGTGTGTGAGGGACAAATACTGACATGTAAGACACATGAGGGAACTATTCTGGGAACTGACGTTATGGGAACGTTTAGTATTATTGTGCATTTATGTAATCTTTGCCAGTGGAAGGGCCTCGGGCCCTGTAGTCAGCGCCCAACCATTATCACAGAGGTTTTCCCTTGTTTCCCATAAAATCTTCACATGTCTTAGATCCACCCTGCCTACTGGCCACTAGGGATCCTGAGCTTGCTGTGAGGATCGGGTGTGGGTGTCGCCCCCGAGACAGCAGCATCAGCAGCAGACTCCGCTCCAGACTTTGATGCAAACTGACTGCTGCTATCCCTCGTCACTACCTGCTGCGCTGAGCTCTCTCAGCAACGAATCAAGAGGCTGCTTCTTAAGCTGCTGCACTCCTCTGATTGGCTCATCTCCCTTTATATGCTTAGCTAGTGCTGCTGCAATTTGGCTGAGCATAGATATTCTTCCCTTGTGACGACGTGCTGGTCGCAAGCACTTTATATCGCCTGTCCTGCCCTGTCCTGTCCTGGCCTGTCCTGTCCTGCCCTGTCCTGCCCTGTCCTGTCCTGTCCTGCCTGGCTGCTTTGCTGCGTTTATCTTGCAGTTCAACGGAACCCTGGCTTTTATCTCAACGATCCGGTCTATCTCCAACCCTCGACCACGGCTAGTGACCCCAACGATCCATACCTCCTCCGACCAACGACCACGGCTAGTGACCCCAACGATCCATACCTCCTCCGACCAATGACCACGGCTAGTGACCCCAACGATCCATACCTCCTCCGACCAACGACCACGGCTAGTGACCCCAACGATCCATACCTCCTCCGACCAACGACCACGGCTAGTGACCCCAACGATCCATACCTCCTCCGACCAACGACCACGGCAAGTAATACGATGATCCACCCCTCTCCAACCCTGACCCGGCTACCCACGACCACGACTCTGAATTCCAGACATGATCTCGTGGCCTTAGGTCGGTGTGAATATATCCTCACCTTGGAATCGCGGTTCAGTCCAGTTTGTGGCGAGCAACCGTTACACTTGCCAAGATAGTGTTCAAATTATCTTCTGTGTGGGCTACATCAAAAACGGATTGTGGAAGGGTTTCCAATATGGAAGGATGGGTTCAGGGACCTGGCCCACCCCCACACAGACAGTACAAGTTTCCCACAAGGCTTTACCCTCTGTAAAGCAGACTGTTAATCTCTGCTACAGCCAGAGCCACCGAGAGGGACTGCTGTCCCGGGCCCAGCCAGGGAAGGGGCCCTGCATCCCTGCCGGCAACTGTATAGTTCTTTCTATGCAGGCAAGACGGGCCCTACCCTTTTCCTGGACCCTCCCATCTGTCCCTCACCTCCCTCTCCTACAGGACTGAAGGGCCCTCCTCTTTGCTCGGCACCACCCATCTATCCCCGTCTTCCCCAGTCCCGTTGGCTGGCCTTTGTGGGCCTGCAGGTCCCTTCTGTGCACTACCATACTGCTCCAGCAGTCCCATCCAAGGGCCCCAGGTAATTCCACATGCCCCAGGCCCCCCTTATACCACCCTCCCAGGCCTACTCCCCAAGGTGTGTGTGTCTTGGGTATTTGGGAGTTGGGCTTATATTGTATGTGTATTTGGGGTGGGGGGCTTATATTGTATGTGTGCACGTCTTATTGTGTGTTTGGGGAGGGGGGCTGTGACGGAGCGGCCTGTGGGCGAGGTCAGCAAGATGCTTAGACAGAGGGTTAAGCTTAATTGCAGTGATTTAATATCCACTAGACAAATAAATAGGCACACTGTCCCTTTAAGAAAACCAAGTCATAAAACAAACACCTATTCCATTTAGAGAATCTAACTCACTACTTCAGCCCTTTCTAATGGGCCGCCAGCTAACCTGGTTGCCAGCCCAAAACATGCACTATTATATGCAAACAAAACAGTCTTTAGGCACCGCAGTATAGTATTTGTTCTTATCTGGTATGTTCCAGGGGATTCCCTTCCTGGGTATCTGTGTAGCTCTTTCAGCGAGCCAGGAACGCTGGCTCCGGGGAGCAGGTTGTGTCCGGCCCGTAGCAGTCCTTATCCTCTTCACTCCCTTACAGGGGCTTATTGTGTGTGTCTTTGGGGAGGTGGCCTTATATTGTGTGCGTATTTGGGGAGAGGGGCTTATATTGTGTGCGTATTTGGGGAGAGGGGCTTATATTGTATGCGTATTTGGGGAGAGGGGCTTATATTGTGTGTATTTACGGAAGGGGGCTTATTGTGTGTTTCTGTTATTGGGGAGGGGGACTTATATTGTATGTGTCTGTATTTTGGGAGGGGACCTTATAATGTGTGTGTGTTTTGGGGAGGGGGGATTATATTGTGTGTGTGATTTGGGGAGGGGGGATTATATTGTGTGTGTGATTTGGGGAGGGGGGATTATATTGTGTGTGTTTTGGGGATGGGGATTATATTGTGTGTGTTTTGGGGAGGGAGGGTTACTGTGTATCTGTATTTAGGGATGGGGACTTATTCTGTGTCTGTATTTGGGGAGGGGGCTTATTGTGTCTGTATTTGAGAGGGTTTATATTGTGTGACTGTATTTGGGGAAGGGGCTTATAATATGTGTGTGTCTGTGTATTTGGGGAGGGTGGCTTATAGTTGTGTGTGTGTGTGTATTTTTGGATGGGAGCTTATATTGTGTGCGTGTGTGTTTGGGGAGGGGGGCATATTGTGTGTGTGCGTGTGTGTATTTGGGTAGGGAGGCATTTTGTGTGTGCGTTTCGGGAACGTGGCTTATTTTGTGTGTGTGTTTGGGTGTGTGGGGAGGGGGGTTATTGAGTGGGGGGGGGAAATACATGGGGGGAACAGGGTGAGCGGGGGGTGTAAGGGAGAGGGGGAAGGAAAGGGTGATAGATTGTCACGTGTGCTCACAACAAACTGGACGAGACCGTGGGGCTGAGGTGGGGATGTATATAACCACCGCCCTGCAACCACGGGACCAGGTCCGGAATGCGTAGTCAAAGCATAGCTGGGTCAGGGTAAGAGAGTTCGGGTATGTCGTGGTACTTGCAGTGGTCAAGGTTGGAGAGAGAAGAGTACTCGATATCCGGAACCCGTGGTCAAGGAGAGGAGAGAGCGTGAATCCAAAAGCAAGCCGAAGTCCAGGGGTACAGAAGAAACAAATCCAGGTACGAGCAGGGGTCACAACATGGGTCAAGCATGGCACTAGAAACAGGCAAGACAACACAGCAGCGAGCACAGCACATACACCTAAGTATATGCTCAGCAATATGCACAGGAATCAGGAAGGTAAATAAAGGGAGTGAGAACCAATCAGGAGGCTGCAGACAGAGTGAGGTCAGACAAAGGCTGTGAGCCGATAGGAGGAGAGGAGATTGGCCGCAGGTGAGAGGCAGCTGATACCCTTCCTGGTATCAGCTGTCGTGTGGCACGAGCAAGTGGAGCGCGGCGTGGGGCGAGCGCGTCGCCAGTGAGTGCAGGCGCTGTGCGGGCAGTGCGCCGCCGCGGATGTTTTGGTTGGCTGGCGGGCACTCCACGGAACACGTCAGGGGGACAGAGCCTAGCCACGATCCTAACAGTAACCCCCTCTTCCGAGGAGACCTCTGGATGACCCATAGATGGCTTCAGGGGGTACATGTGGTGGAAGGCTCGGATCAGTCTGGAGGCGTGTACCTGTTCCCGAGGGATCCACACGTTCCTCGGGACCGAAGCCCGTCCAATTGATGAGGTAATGTAGTCTTCCCCTAAATACCCTGGAATCGAGAATGGTTTGCACGTCGAACTCCTGTTGACCCTCCACAAGGATCGGAAGAGGGGGCAAGTCCCTAGTGGTGGATTGAGGAGCGATGAGTGGAATACGCAATCATAGAGCACTCAGGAGACCCTGGTTGAACAATGCAAGTTGTAAATCGTAAAATCAAATCTTTAATTCGTTAATTGTAGAACAGGGAAGAAAAACGAAGCACCAAGTCCAGCTGTAGAATAGCAATAACACCAACAGGGATACGTACCAAAAATAAGCTATTTAATAGGATCCAGGCAAAGTAACAAACACACCTACGCGTTTCGGACCTCTACAGTCCTTTATCAAGGTGAATACAACCATAAGTTATGGAGCGACATTTATACTCACTTAACAAGCATGTAGCCCAATCGCGGAGCATATCCGCATACGTCACGCGGGTCGCGTAGATGACCTCTGACCCGTGACGTATGGTCGCGTGGTTACGCTGCATAATGCGTGCCCTGGTAGTCGCGTCATGCGCGAAGGAGGTGGGAGAATCACTGCACGCGCATGAACACATGCACCCGATGCTAGTGCCTCCCACTCCTTGAAAAAATAGCGCATGACGTTACTCCGTCACAGACATGTGACCAAAAAGGTCAAATGCTAAGCGTAGCTAGGCAACAGAGCCCAGTGCGTCCTGGAGCATGTTATACAAAACAAACACATCTTTATTAACATAAACAAAAAAAATATATAAAAACACTCCTAATGAGGAAAAGCATAATAATGATAAAACCAATAAAGAAATAAATTAAAAACAATTAGAAGTAACCTATGATAACAGTGTTTCAAGATCCTCATAGTTAGGTTGTATGATATTGTAAGGGTATAGTGGAGACATCTTATAATAACAAATTGATATACATAAAGTGTAAGCTCCACAGCCCAGAGAGATAATGAAAACAGAGACCTTCTTTACAATGTCTACATAATGAATCTGACAATCTAATACATCTTAAGCATATAGTCTATTTAATCATACACAGAAAATAGTGTCTACGCAAAGCTAGGTATCAAACAGAAGAGTACCAATATCCCAATCTGAGTTTAATCCATAAGGGATACGTGTTTGTAAAGTGAATATCCAATATAGTTCTCTTCTGTTTAAGATACCTAGTCTATTGCCACCTCTGATCGGATTCGATATATGTTCAATACCCTGAACACACAAATTGTCTGAGTCTCCCATGTTACAATGACTAAAATGTTGAGATACGGGATGACTCAAATCTTTTTTGATAATTAATCTCAGGTGCTCGAGTATACGGACTTTCAAGTGTCTTACAGTCCTACCAATGTACTGTTTCCCGCAACCGCAACTTAACAAGTATACCACAAAATTGGTATCACAATTGATAAATGAATTCACATAATATTTTTTACCAGTTTTAAAAGAAACGAAATCTTTTTTGATATCCATATGTTTGCAAATTTTACATTTTGAACATGCATAGTTGCCCTTGGGTAATTTCTTGATCACTGATTTGTCTGAAGTGAACAAGCTGCCAGATACAAAGTTCGCAATGGTTTTAGCTTTGCTGAATACTATCTTAGGACCCTCATCGTATATATTTTTTAATAAAGGATCTGCTGCTAACACTCCCCAGTGTTTGTGAATGGATTCTCTAATGTTTTTAGATTGATTGTTATGTTGAGTAACAAAATATGGAAATTGGAAAGATTTTTTGTCTTTCTTACTTTGCACTCTTTTGAGCAAAACAGATCTATCCAACATTTTAGTCACTGTAACATGGGAGACTCAGATAATTTGTGTGTTCAGGGTATTGAACATATATCGAATCCGATCAGAGGTGGCAATAGACTAGGTATCTTAAACAGAAGAGAACTATATTGGATATTCACTTTACAAACACGTATCCCTTATGGATTAAACTCAGATTGGGATATTGGTACTCTTCTGTTTGATACCTAGCTTTGCGTAGACACTATTTTCTGTGTATGATTAAATAGACTATATGCTTAAGATGTATTAGATTGTCAGATTCATTATGTAGACATTGTAAAGAAGGTCTCTGTTTTCATTATCTCTCTGGGCTGTGGAGCTTACACTTTATGTATATCAATTTGTTATTATAAGATGTCTCCACTATACCCTTACAATATCATACAACCTAACTATGAGGATCTTGAAACACTGATATCATAGGTTACTTCTAATTGTTTTTAATTTATTTCTTTATTGGTTTTATCATTATTATGCTTTTCCTCATTAGGAGTGTTTTTATATATATTTTTTGTTTATGTTAATAAAGATGTGTTTGTTTTGTATAACATGCTCCAGGACGCACTGGGCTCTGTTGCCTAGCTACGCTTAGCATTTGACCTTTTTGGTCACATGTCTGTGACGGAGTGACGTCATGCGCTATTTTTTCAAGGAGTGGGAGGCACTAGCATCGGGTGCATGTGTTCATGCGCGTGCAGTGATTCTCCCACCTCCTTCGCGCATGACGCGACTACCAGGGCACGCATTATGCAGCGTAACCACGCGACCATACGTCACGGGTCAGAGGTCATCTACGCGACCCGCGTGACGTATGCGGATATGCTCCGCGATTGGGCTACATGCTTGTTAAGTGAGTATAAATGTCGCTCCATAACTTATGGTTGTATTCACCTTGATAAAGGACTGTAGAGGTCCGAAACGCGTAGGTGTGTTTGTTACTTTGCCTGGATCCTATTAAATAGCTTATTTTTGGTACGTATCCCTGTTGGTGTTATTGCTATTCTACAGCTGGACTTGGTGCTTCGTTTTTCTTCCCTGTTCTACATTCTGAGTACCGCATACGGATGCACATTCAACCCTGGACACTGGAACCCAACTGGACTTACTGCTTATGGTGGATGAAGATTCCCAAGTGAGTTCGTTCCATTTTGCCCTTATTACAATACAGTTTGTCATAGGATGTTTCTTCTACCGGTCACCTGCTGGTGTCATTGACATTTCCTTACTACCTGGTCTGTGGGATTGTCATTACCGGGCTACATTCCTAGAGACACTATATATATATATATTCATTCAAGGGTTGTTTTCCTGTTATTCACTCAATTGGCTCAAGTATTGTCTTGAGAGCACCACACACATTTTTTTGATTCGTTAATTGTAATAAGATACTGTGGTACATGTGTAGCCAGGTCTCCCCAGACTGTCAGCACCCCCCTCAACTGGTTGGCGATCGCGGGTGCCGCCGAGTCCAATGGCGGCTCCACCCGGCGATCGCAGAGGTGAGGGCGGTCAGGTCCCGGCTCGGGGGTTGCCAGGGACGCGTGCGGCCAGTTGCCAAGGCCGCACGCGCGTCACAGGGCTCCCGGCGCTCCCGGAGCCGGGCAGCGAGGGCGCCGCCATTGCCCCTTAGCTCTCGCATGCACAGTGGTTGCGCAAGCGCAGGAAGTACATCAGAGGCAGGGATGAGTCGCGCGAGAGTAGGGAAGGTAGTGAGTCACGGCAGCCCCAGATAGCTTGCGCAGGCGCAGTGCAGTGGATAGAAAGCCCGCGAAGCCCTAGCCTACCAGGGAAGGCTCTAGGCTGGGACTACGAGTCCCATGAGCCTCTGCGCGCCCCACGTGATGCCAGGGAGCCAATAGGGCTTAAGATGTCCCTGCAGATTGGATACATTTCGCGCGCTTGCACCACGTTAGTCAGTCAGAGCCAGGAGCAGCCCAGGGAAGGAGGTAGGGTACAGGAGTCAGGGACTCCCTGTACTAGGCCAGCACCCCCAGGGCCCGAGATAGCTCTGAGTACCCCATTAGAGTGAGTGTTGCCAGGGACAGCCCTAGGTTAGGGACCCTGTCACTTACGTTAGGCAGTTGGAGCCAGGGAGGTGTGAGGGAAGGAAGGGTGCGGGGAGCGAGTGCAGCTCCTGCACCCAGATAGGTACCCACACCCCAGGTAGGAACCAACTCCCCACCAGGTTACTGGGTAATTGAATAGGGACGGCCCAAGATAGGGACGCTACCCTTAGTGCGTGAGTGTGCTGTCTTGTCGCGGTCACGGCTGTCAGTGCCGTGAGGTCAGACAGGCAGGCACAGTGTTGCGCAGCACGTCGGCTGCACGCATCCAGTGGGTCACAGCTTGTTGCTGCAGGCGCTGGGATCAGTTAAGTAATAGTCAGGACTGGGACGAGTTAGGGGATTGGAGCAGGTTATTAACCCCTGTAGGCCCCTAGGAGTTTCCCCCTAAGCCATCAAGGTTGCTGTGCTGTAGGGACGGCCTATAGTACAGTATTGTCCATATAGTTATAGGAGTCAGTTAGGGACTCAGCGGGCGCTGCCTCCGTGCAGTGAGGTGGGCGCAGTTCATCGTTGCGGCTGCAGCAGTCCTCCGGGTGGGATCGTCCTGGAGGTGGTTCCGGTGTCTTCGGTCGCCGGATCCTTTGCGAAGCCAGTTGGAGATCCGAGCACGGAAGTGCTCGGGCAGATACTATTAAGTCAACAAGTGCACCAACGGGCCCTTAGTTTAATAGTGACTGCGCAGTCACCCACGTTCTCTCCAAGAGTACGGGACATTGGGTGGGGATTCTCGGGACACTGGGTGGGATCACCTGGTGTTGGGGAAGCGTCCTGCGCGACGCAGTAAGTGTCTTCTCTAGAGAGGGACACAGGTTATTAGGGTATTGCCGTGATATGTTGTCTTGCATGTTAGTAAAGTCACTAGTTATTATACACCACTGTGTATTGGTTATTTGTATGTGTCCTGCGAGGAACCACTCCCCCTATGGTGGGAGCCATCGCAGGTGGAGGCGCTGTATTGAGCAAGTGGTTACCCATCGTATTATAATTGCCCCAGGTTCCCCATGGCGGAAGCTCAGCCCTCCTGTGAGCCAACAGGTAACGCACCACACACCTGGTAACACTATATGTTTCTCCGCACCCACAGTATAATCTGCGATTGGGGGGGGGGAAACCCGTTACACATGTAAGGATCTGATGGTATAGATCGGTTGAATATATTAGCGTGTGGTGTACAAAGTACACTGAGACATACTCTGATAGCATACATAACAGAGGATAATTACTGTGTGTTCTCCTTTGTCTGGTACCTGGTATTATGTCCTGATGTACAGTACCACCTTATTTTATTACAGTTGCCGAATTGAAGATTTGATTTTAGTATTTACGGCTCGGCATTGTCCATTCGGGTCTCCTGAGTGCCCTATGATACCGGGATCTTTTTCCTGAGTCAAGCAATATTCAGCAAATAATTCACCCATTTGGCTTGTAAAGAAACCAAATGGCACATGGACTCACAATCAATAAATAAAGTGATCTGACCGGTAGCCACTAAGTATGCGTGACTTAGGGCCTCATGCAGAGAGCATCGTTATTTCAAAACTCGCCATTTTTTGTTCAATTTCGCGCAGAAAACGGCAGAAAATGGCGAGTTACGAAAAACGCGCCAATTTTTTTTTCCTATGTCTAAAACTCGCCTCGCGGCTGGCGAGAACCTCCATCTCGCCATTTTTAAAACTCTCCGAATGCAGAGAGGTGCGAACGGCATGTAGCGGCTGTTCGCGCCCAAAAATGGCGCGATTCTCGCATTTTTGCCGCGCCAGGAAAAGATGGCAAGATGGCGCTCGCCGCCTATAGTAAAGGGGAAAAAAAAGGCGCAAATTTGTTTTTACACGTTTCTGAAGCGCGCATCTCGCCAATTTAAACTCGCCACACGCATCCATGTTAAACATAGCAGAATTCGCACTTTTCTGCATATGGAGAATAAAACTCTCCAAAAAAGCTACTTTTTATGAAATTCGCCACTTTTAAAATTCTATGCTCTCTGCATGAGGCCCTTAATGTCTAAATGAACCCCTAATGCCACCTGGTATAGCTGCATCCACGCTCTGTCCCTGCACACGGGGAGAGTCAGTACAGACTATACACTATCATTGCAGGGTTTTTATTCCAGCCAGATTGCATTGTGCAGTATGTGGACAATGTACTTTTACAAACGGCCACAAGAGAGCAGCATTACTCTTTGCTTGAAGATTTGTTCCCTGTAATGCCTCACTGCAGAAGGCCTGGGGCCATGCTGCCTTCACGCGTTCCGAGGCTATGACGCCACCTGCGTGAAGCGGGTGCATCTCTTGTCCATGGTGGACGCGCTGTGGGGGGCGTGCCTAGGGGCGTCACGGAGCTGGTTGCTCCGTGACCTGCGTGTCGCGCCGAGAAATCCGTTTCAATTGATTTCTTGCGCAACGCGCGCCTCCTCCTGCCTCCGCGTGCCTCCTCCTGCCTCCGCGTGCCTCCTCCTGCCTCCTCCTGCCTCCTCCTGCCTCCGCGTGCCTCCTCCTGCCTCCTCCAGCCTCCGCGTGCCTCCTCCTGCCTCCTCGTGCCTCCTCCTGCCTCCGCGTGCCTCCTCCTGCCTCCTCCTGCCTCCGCGTGCATCCTCCTGCCTCCTCGTGCCTCCTCCTGCCTCCGCGTGCCTCCTCCTGCCTCTGCGTGCCTCCTGCCTCCGCGCGCCTCCTCCTGCCTCCGCGTGCCTCCTCCTGCCTCCGCGTGCCTCCGCGTGCCTCCGCGTGCCTCCTCCTGCCTCCGCGTGCCTCCTCCTGCCTCAGCGTGCCTCCTCCTGCCTCCGCGTGCCTCCTCCTGCCTCAGCGTGCACACCATGGACTCGGCTGAATGTAAACTGAATCTTGCAAAAGCTGCTCAAAGAACCAGCCTCATGTCTTGGGGTGGTCATTTCAAGTTGGGGGGAGGGGGAATTCCCACAAGACACAATTGAGTCAGCAATGACCTCGGCCACTGACACGTTCGGCTCTCCGCCAGTGTCTCGGGCTTGTTGGTTTTTGCAGAGATTTTATAGAAGGTTTTGCAGAAAAAGCCAAACCCTTGTACAACCTTCTAAAGGGGGGAGAGACTCTGAGAAAGATCCCCTACCATGGGATGAGCCGAGTGAACAGGGATTTACCCATTTCAAATTGGCACTGCAACACGCTCCCGCCCTTCAAAATCCAGCCCCAAATCTGCCCTTTGCCATCCCGGCGTACGCATCTCCAGATGCAATCACTGCAGTTCTGATGCAGGAGAGACAGGGACAGGGGGTGTAAGGGTCTCCCGGCATACTGCGGTGGGTGAGATCAGCGCCGGGTGAGACCAGCAGAGGCGGTGTAAGGGTCTCCCGGCATACTGCGGTGGGTGAGATCAGCACCGGGTGAGACCAGCAGAGGCGGTGTAAGGGTCTCCCGGCATACGGCGGTGGGTGAGATCAGCGCCGGGTGAGACCAGCAGAGGCGGTGTAAGAGTCTCCCGGCATACGGCGGTGGGTGAGATCAGCGCCGGGTGAGACCAGCAGAGGCGGTGTAAGAGTCTCCCGGCATACGGCGGTGGGTGAGATCAGCGCCGGGTGAGACCAGCAGAGGCGGTGTAAGGGTCTCCCGGCATACTGCGGTGGGTGAGATCAGCGCCGGGTGAGACCAGCAGAGGCGGTGTAAGGGTCTCCCGGCATACTGCGGTGGGTGAGATCAGCGCCGGGTGAGACCAGCAGAGGCGGTGTAAGGATCTCCCGGCATACTGCGGTGGGTGAGATCAGCGCCGGGTGAGACCAGCAGAGGCGGTGTAAGGGTCTCCCGGCATACTGCGGTGGGTGAGATCAGCGCCGGGTGAGACCAGCAGAGGCGGTGTAAGAGTCTCCCGCTATACTAGTTGCAGAGTCGTCTGCATACCGATATGTATTGAGATTAGACCATCTCACACTGGTGCTTCCCAGCCCAAATCACCAAGGTCCTCCTGAGAGAACACACGTATGTCACTCCGTAGATTTAATAATAAAAAGCACTTGTGTTGTTGACAGTCCAGGTGCTATTTGAGTATAATAAAGATTTAGTCTATAACAGGGGGGCTCAAACTTTTTTCCCTGCGCCCCCGTGCCGACAGTCACCTCACCTCCGCGCCCCCCCTCACCTCCCGCTCCGGCGTCGGCCTGGGCGTCATGACGTCACGTTGCCATAGCAACGTGACGTCACATGACCTCGCGGCGTCATGACATTGAAGCCGCAGGAGCCAAGGTAAGTTAGGTTTACAGAGGCCCTGCAGCGCCCCGGCACTTCATTTAAGTGCCTTCGGGAAGCACGCGGGGCCTCTGTATACCCCGCGCCCCCCCCCGCACTCAGTCTCGCGCCCCCCTGGGGGTCGCGCCCCCCAGTTTGTGCACCGCTGGTCTATAACACAGTGCCCCTTAATGAAGAAATATATTTTCCGATTGATGTAAGGGTGACAACGCTGGTAGCAGTGAGGGGGAAGGAGATATCAGAGCAGTGGGTTAACTGTAATAAGTCCCCAATGTAACGGAGAACCCCAAATTGCTCCCTCCTTAGTACAATCATTTGTATAAACCCCTCTTATTCCGACTCCAATAAAGTGTGACACCCAAAGACATGTGAGAAGACAAAGTCACTTGTATCAACTTTGATACAGCGCCTGGTGCGCGAAACGCGTAAGAGGATTTTTCTGTACAAAATGGCGATGTTGAAGAGGATTCCTGGGAATACAACCTACCTTCCTTTGCTGGCACTCTGGTTTGGTTCCCGGTTTTTTCTCTTTGCTGCGGTGCTTTCCGCAGCCTGCTCGGTCGGGCTCTTCATCTGTCGTCTGCATACAGGGCTAGCGGGCTGGCTGACGGTGTCATCTTCAAATGTTTAAATAATGCTGTAATCTCATTTTACTTCCACAAACCTGTTCAGTGTCCGTTTGTATGTGGGGGTAAGAAATCACTCTTAATCCTGTGCCATCAGTACAGGCTGCGGCTCTGCTCCTCTACTCTCACTTTACATGAGAGGGAGGAACTTCTTGCTGTCTCTCTCTGTGCCTCTCATTCTGTCTCCCTCTCTGTCTTCCTCTCTGTCTCTCATTCTGCCGCCCCTCGCTCTGCAGCGCCTCACTCTGCTTCTCGCTCTGCTGCCCCTCGCTCTGCCGCCCCTCACTCTGCTTCTCGCTCTGCCGCCCCTCACTCTGCTTCTCGCTCTGCCACCCCTCACTCTGCTTCTCGCTCTGCCGCCCCTCACTCTGCTTCTCGCTCTGCCGCCCCTCACTCTGCTTCTCGCTCTGCCACCCCTCACTCTGCTTCTCGCTCTGCCGCCCCTCACTCTGCTTCTCGCTCTGCCGCCCCTCACTCTGCTTCTCGCTCTGCCGCCCCTCACTCTGCTTCTCGCTCTGCCGCCCCTCGCTCTGCCGCCCCTCGCTCTGCCGCCCCTCGCTCTGCCGCCCCTCGCTCTGCCGCCCCTCACTCTGCTTCTCGCTCTGCCGCCCCTCGCTCTGCCGCCCCTCGCTCTGCCGCTCCTCGCTCTGCCGCCCCTCGCTCTGCCGCCCCTCATTCCGCCTTACTTTTTCCTTGGCTGAACAGATAATTGACAACCACAGAATGTAGAAGTTTTACACTTGCCAGCCAGCCAGCCTGGGTGATGATGTCACAATGAGTGTGACATCACAGACACACTGTGACAGCTTCACACAGGCTGACTGGCTCGAAAGAGACAGAAAGGCAGTTAGAGACCCACTGACAAATACAGAAGCCCCGGCACAGACAGCATGGGACTTCTACACCATAAAATTATATTTTGAGTACAAAAATGATTGAGTAGTTTACGTAAGGGAAAAAGAATAACTGATAAATCTATTCCCACAAAAGAAATGGAAGCGGATAATAAGTAAGTCCCCACAATTAAGTGCACGCAATAGTCCATTAAGGTGTGCTAGTAAAACAATTACATTTGTAACGTATATGTAGTGAGCTAAAGAATATAAATATAAAGAACCCCAAAGAAATAAACGGACAAAAACGGTCACTGCTTTAAAACAAGTTTATTAATGACTAATTAAAATAAACGGGGTCAAAGGATCATCTAAGAAAAGCCTGGCTGCTGTGATAGATAATTCTATGTGAAGAAGCTGCAACTATGGGTAAGTATCAAGTATAAATGTTACTACGGTATATGGACAATGATGTGCTCAATTCCAAGACAGGACATACACCATTGTCACAATTGAAATAGTATTATAATGTGGTGTCACAAAAGAGATACAAGATATCTGATGTGTAGTAGGTTACAATGCACACGAGTACATTGCGGAAGCTAATGACGGAGCGCTCACGGTTACATGGAAGCTGCTCTAAGCAGTTAATCCGGACTTGGTGGTAAGAGTCCGCATTGTGTGTTGTCTGCATACAGAACCAGCAGGGATTTAAGAGCAGTTACAGTAGCTGTCCGCGCGATGCCCGTTATTGACGCTGCAATTGTTGTTCAGTGCCGGAGCCCGATCCAGAGCCAATGTATATATGTCCAGCACAGTGTGTCCTTGGTTCTTAACATGCAAGGTAATATTTAAGCTTCTATTGATCCATACTATACGGAACAAAAAGTTAACACTGTGATAATCAACTAAGGTATAGTCCCCTTCAAGGTATTATAAAGCAGTTATGGCTAAAGGCAAATCAGTGACTAGACATAGCTGTACTTGTAAGTTAGCGGAGGGGAGCGCAAAGTTTTGGAGCTGCGCCCCAGTGTGTGCCAGCCCCAGCGCCCCCCCCCTCCTGTGGCCCTGCGTCAAATGAGGCAGTGGGTCACATAATGTCACGTCATGTGACCCGACAGTGTCATTTGACGTGCGTTACCATGATGACGCATCACATGACCGCGCTGCGTCATTTGATGCCGCGTTGTCATGGCGACGTGACCAGAAGCCTGCTGAATCCCAATTAATTTAAATGCCTCGAAAAGAGCGCGGGGCCTCTGCAACCCCGCGCCCCCCTTCAAAAAAAAATCCCGCACCCCTGAGTCTCACCTTCCTCCAGTATGTCATACGAGCCCGGCAAGTTGGTAATATCTGCCTTAGGGCGAGCGCATACACTCCGCTTGCGAGAGTGCGAGCACGTACTGTGCCACGCGGCTGTAGCACAAGCGATCTGTGCTCATAGTGTTTTGGGCGTGGCTGAGGCGTGGCTAAGACAGCATGGAGCTGGTTCGCCCTGATTGGCTGAACCGCTCACGTGACGTGGCAGCCGCCTGAAAAGATAACATTTATTGTCACCTCAAAACGCTGCCGCGTCAACACGCTGCTTCGCCTGCAGGCGCGCCAGCACTTGGATAACTCATATAGCAAACAACGAGAAAGCGCTTGTTGTGCACGCACGTGCACGCAGAAACTCGGCAAGCATGAGCTTGGCCTTAGGCCTCGTCCAGGCGGATAGCGAGCGCTGTGCCGTGAGTGCATTTGCGATTAATGTCCAGAGTAGTTGCGGGGGGGGGGGGTTGTGACTGTGACGTCACGTGAGCGGTTCGCCCTCATTGGATCAACCGCGCACGTGAACAGGGCAAGTGCGGCAAATTCAAATGAATTTGTCTTTGCAAGCAGCTGAGCGCTCACGACCGCACATGCTCAGCTTCACCCTGGACGTGGCTTTAGGGGGGCCGGGATTGTGATCGACTCCCTCTTCGAAGCCGCCACACCGCTTAATCCAGAGCGTCCAGGATCAGGGAAGGTAGTTATAGCAGAATCCTGCCTGTTCTGTCTTCAGCGTCAGTCCCGGCATCAGCCACAGCGTATCCTGAGTGCAGCTTCACCCACCCGTGTTCGGTATAGGCAGTCTGCAGTGCACACCACATCTGCACACACTATGTGTTTAGATGTGCTTCCCAGTGTGCTTCCCGGCGGCCGTTTCATTAGTATGTGCTTTCTCAGGGGATATGCTTACTGCAACTTCCATGTAAGGCTGCGCTTATATTGACGGTGACAGTGACGTCAGGCTGCGGTTGTAGAGGGAGAGGGGGGTTGGCCCGGTATTAAAGGGGTTGCACCCCATATGGCCACCCCCTGACCTCACCAGGGAGGCAAGGGGTTAACTGGACTGCGGTCCAGGAATGTGGCTTACACCTTGTCATGTCAGGAAAATGTATGTTCCCCTGTTCCCATGTTTCATTATAATCCTGTATTTTAAAAATGTTTTAAAGTGCATTTCTGTATCTCCGGTTCTGGAGGTCGCGGAGAGTTGAAATTTGGCCAATATGCAGAGTCACTGTAGGCATTAAAAACTGGCAAATTTCAACCCACTGGACCCACCAGAATGGAACTTATTAATATGTGATGATATTAAAGTGTATATGGTATTTTGGATTTGCTCTGAAAATGCAGACTCCATCTGCTATGCTAATAGGTCAGGAAGGGCAGCCGGATGATTTAGCATAAGCCCTGTGATCAAAAGTTAACTGCCCTGATTGTTTACACTAGGAACCAAGTACTGATCAAAAGACTATGCCACTCTAACTGTTTACCTGAGGGTGAAGAAGCATCAAACTGGAATGGTTTGTAAGTGTTATATCTACACCTACAAACACTGAAGATCCTGCCAGATACTTCATCTGGTAGACTGGTCGTCGCCCCTGATTTAATTATGGGGCTACAGAAATAAGACCCTCAGAGTCCCAGTACGCATGGGCTAACTAGCTGGGAGGCATGGGTTAAACTGTGTTTCCACGTTAGGAATTGGATACAGATAATTGTTCACCAATAGTCTGTATTCAATGTTAAGAATAGGGTTACAAAGGTATATAAACTGTGTCAACCCTACAGTTTTTGTTGTTCTTCTGATTTCACCTTGAATGTCACCGGATTGCTCGAGAATTGCTAGCTGATACTTCTCCATCCCCCAACCCTAAGTAAGTGTTACCTTCTTGCCTGTTAATTGTACTATATTGCTGTGTTCACCTTTTTAAGGAATAAATATATTTTATTATATCTAAGCCTCATTCAGTTCAACCCAGATATTTGGTGTTTATTATATCTTGTCATAAGTTACCGTGACAAGCCTATAATTAACTGGTGGCAGCGGCGGGATTGAACTGAACCTGTATTACAGTGTACTGCGGGACCCTGTAATATAGTGGGAACTCGAAGAGAATTGCGATTTCATGGGACTAAAGATATTGAACACACAGTAGTGCAACATTTAACACAAGTTGTAACACCACCTCACTGCTGCGACCGTGAACCATGAGCGAGGCTGAAGGCTCATCCAACATGAGGACCCGAGCTCAGCTAAAAGACAAGTGCCGTGAATATGGACTGCCCTGGGAGAACCAGGAGGTTGCAGACATGGTTGACGCAATCGGTGAAAATGAAGCCCGGCTTGCAGAGCCTCAGGATACGGCTCAGCTTGCCCTCCGGAGATCAGGGAAGGAACCCAGTGCCGGGGCAGCGGAATCTCGGGGAGGGAACGAGTGCACCTCCTGGGAGCAGTGCAACAGGAGGGGTACTGGTTGCTGCGGCTACCAGTCCGTTCACCCCTGAAATGCTGGCACTGATTACTGCGTGGGGTGACAGAGGGACACCGGAGGAGCGGCTGCAGTTTATCACTATGGCAGTGAACAGACCCGCTTATTGCCCCCCTGTCCAACCCAACAAAGATGAACTCAAACTGGATCAGCACAGTCTCACCAAGTTCGTGGAAGGTACTGATCAAATCGACCGTTTTCTAAAGAACTTTGAGACACAGTGTCGGCGGTACAAAGTGCTTCCCCAGCATCGGGTTGCACGTTTGGACCCCTTACTGTCCGGCTTGGCTAAGCAGACAATGATGGCGCTTCCAGATGAGTATGCTGATGACTATGACCACCTGAAAGAACTGTTATTGTTTCAATACGGTTTTACCCCTGAAGCCTACCGGGGTAAATTCCGGCTGGAAGAGAGGCAGCCCCTGGAGTCCTATGTTACCTACGTGACCCGCATGGCTTTGTACGGGATACGCTGGGTGGAGGGCTATGAGGCCAGGACTTACCAACGCCTGCTGGACCTCATCTTTCAGGAGCAGCTCATGCAGCAGTGCCCGACGGCGGTGAGGGCTTGGGTGTACGACAAGAAGCCCAAGACTTACCAGGAGGCGGCGAGGCTTGCAGACGACTATGGGGCCAGCCGAGCCCTGATGCCCGCCAAAAAAGTAGCCAAGGCAGCGGTGGCGGCGGCACTGGCCAAAAAGTCTGCCAATACCCCCCAATGGACTCAGAGGCCACCTGCAGGCAGCAGTCAACCGAAGGCGGGGGAGCTCCGGCACGAGCGCCAGTGCTACAACTGCAACCGCCCTGGTCACATCAGACCAGATTGCCCGGAACCCCTGCATTCCAGCGGACCCCATCAGGGGCAACGCACCCCAGCTGCGAAGCCGGTAGCCCGCGTGCGGGTAGCTTCCACCAAAGCATCCGGACCGGTCATGGAAACAACTCCCAGCGAGACGTCCCATGCAACGCCTGTCCCGGTTTCATCGGTGCCTACATCCAGGAGCGCAGGACATCTCAGCGCGGGCCTGCAGCAGACGGATGGCCGCAGCAGACATCTCACCCCGGTCACAGTCGGTGACCAGCAAGCAGTCGGCTTGATGGATTCAGGAGCTGCAGTGACCCAGGTCCGACCTGATATGGTCCGGCCAGAGGAATTACTCCCAGGCCCTGGGATACAGATCACTGTGGCCGACGGAGAGCCACGTTTCCTGCAAGTGGCCAGAATCTTTTTGGATTGGGGGGAGGGCCAGGGTGTGCGGGAGGTGGGGGTTTAACCCAGTTTGGATGCTGAAGTTCTTCTTGGCAACGATCTGGGTCCGATGACCTGCACCTCCGACCGAGTGCCCAAACCTGCTGCAGTGGCGGCGGTTACCCGGAGCCAGACAGCGGCAATGGCGGCGGCGCCAGTCCCCCAGCCTTTGGGACCAACGTTAGCGGAGGGCGCAGAGGAGCCCGGGGAGGTAAGCCAGGATCAGTTGCAACCACAGACTGACTTACTGTTTCCCCTCACCCTTCCCCATTCTCCGGACAATGACATGACTGGGGGGTGGCCAGAATTAGGAGCCCAGTTTAGGGAGGCAGTGAAGACAGACCCTACCCTGGCCGGCGTGAGACTTCGGGCGTCCGAATCTCAGGCAGGGGAGGGCACTGAGCACTGCCTATGGTATAAGGGACTCCTGTACAGAGAAGAAGGGAACCCAGGGATAGAGGAGGGATTGACCGGTAAGCAACAGCTAGTAGTGCCCCAGGGGTACCAACAGCAACTGTTACGGGTAGCTCACTCTATTCCGTTAGCGGGACATCAGGGGGACAATAGAACGCGAGCCCGGTTATTGCAGCGTTACTACTGGCCTGGGGCATCTCGAGATGTGGGCACTTTCTGCCGCTCTTGTGATGCCTGCCAGCGAGTGGGTAAGGCGGGCGACCGTGTGAAGGCACCCCTGAGACCCCTACCGATAATAGGGGAGCCCTTCCAGAAAGTAGCGATGGATCTTGTAGGGCCCCTTATGATTCCTAGCAGGTCAGGGAAGCACTACATCCTCATGGTGGTGGATTTTGCCACCCGGTACCCTGAGGCGGTAGCGCTTGGCACCATAGATGCCAAGACAGTGGCAGCAGCTTTGCTGAACATTTTTTCTAGGGTAGGTTTCCCTTGTGAGATCCTAACTGATCAGGGGTCGCAGTTCATGAGTGAACTGTTACATTGTCTCTGGGATGCCTGCAGTGTACAGCACCGGCGCACTACCCCTTACCATCCCCAGGCAAACGGATTATGTGAGAGGTTTAACGGTACCCTGAAGCAGATTCTTCGGACCTTTATAGAGGTGGAGGGGAAAGACTGGGAGATTCACCTGCAGCACTTGCTGTTTGCCTACCGAGAGGTACCGCAGGAATCTACAGGCTTCTCCCCCTTCGAGCTACTATATAGCCGCAGGGTACGTGGACCTCTGGACCTATTCCGTGAGGGATGGGAAGGGGAGGCTACTGCTACTGATGCTTCAGTGATCCAGTATGTAGTAGATCTCCGAGACCGGTTAGAGATGCTCATGGGGGTGGCCCAGGACCACCTCAGGGCCGCTCAGACCAAGCAAAAGCAATGGTATGACCGGAATGCCCATAGCAGAGAATTCATCCCAGGACAGCAGGTGCTTGTTCTCAAACCCACTCGGGAGAACAAGTTGATGGCTGCCTGGTCGGGACCGTACTTGGTTATCCGAAAGGTGAATGAGTACAACTACGTTGTACAGGTAGAGCCTGAGAGGCACAAGACATATCACGCCAATATGCTGAAAGAATACAGAGCACCGAGTATGGGAGCAGTGATAGCCATTTGTAGCCCACTGCTGGAGGATCCGGAGAGCACTGCTCTGCCTGATCTCCTAGGGTAGGGTAAGGATCATCAGGAAGCGCAAACATGTGAAAACAAAAACATAAACTGATGGTGCAGTATTGTACTGTAACAATAACGTGAGTTAAATGATGGCAAAGTCTATGGTCAGAATACTCACAAACGTGAGATGCAACTGGACACGCAATGGTATCTTTAAATGGTGTAATGACAACGATGTGGTCAAATAGGCACAACACTCTCGATCTGGTAAATCTTTCCAGTGGGCCCTTAATACTGAATAAAACCGGACATAGTGCAGACTGTACAAGAAATTTTATAAAAGTAGAAAGAATCCAATAAACTCACATGGTGTAAGATACAAACAAGCATTTAGATCTCAATCAGTGGATCTCTGCGGACTGGATGAGTGGTATCTCAGCTGTTCCTCTGTACTGGCGTGCGTGTCACGGAAGCATCTCACCGAAGACCGGAAGTGACGACATCCGCTTCCAGAGGTTCCGGTTAGTTCGGCAACGTCACTCTACGCGTTTCAACTTCTCGGTTTCTAGGGGAGGCTAGGCAGGGAAACAATGTGGAGCAGGTAGAGATAGGGGCACAGTTGAGTGCTAGGCAGCAGGTAGAAGCCAGGGACATGCTAGCTAAGTTTAGCGTCCTCTTCACTGACATGCCAGGGACCATACATCTCACAAAACACCCAGTGCACACAGGGGATCTGCAGCCACTGCATAAGCACGCTTATAGAGTGTCAGCAGAGGTCAAGATCAGTATGGAAAGGGAGATAGAGGAGATGCTGACCCTAGAGGTAATTACTCCATCCCAGAGTCCTTGGGCAAGTCCAGTAGTTCTAGTCCCTAAGAAGGACAAGACCACCCGGTTTTGTGTGGACTACCGCTTGCTCAACGCTGGGACGGTGTCAGATGCCTACCCCATGCCCCGCATGGATGAGTAACTGGATGAACTCGCGGGGGCAAGGTATCTGACCACTATGGATTTGAGCAAAGGCTATTGGCAAATCCCCCTGACCCTGGAGGCTAGGGAGAAGTCAGCATTCATCACTCCAAGTGGCCTCTATGAGTTTTTGGTTATGCCATTTGGGATGAAGAATGCCCCGGCTACCTTCCAACGCCTGGTCAATAGGTTACTGGAAGGGATGCAGAGCTATGCCAGGGCTTACTTAGATGACATTGCTATCTTTAGTAATTCCTGGGACTCCCACTTAGGACATGTAGCTGCGGTGCTGGATAGGATCAGGGAGGCTGGGCTTACCTTCAAACCCACTAAGTGTATGGTAGGGATGGCAGAGGTCCTGTACTTAGGGCACAGGGTGGGTGGAGGGCACCTCAAACCAGAGCCAGCCAAGGTAGAAGCCATAGTTCAGTGGCCTGTTCCAAAAACCAAGAAACAGGTCATGGCATTTTTGGGCACCACAGGGTACTATAGGAAGTTTGTCCCACAGACAGCGCCGTGGCCAAACCCCTGACTGATTTGACTAAGAAGCAACTGCCTGTGCTTATCACCTGGACTCCTGCCTGTGAAACTGCTTTCCAGGCACTGAAAACTGCGCTTGCTGGGGCCCCCATACTGGCTGCCCCGGACTATACCAAACATTTCCTTATACAGACTGATGCCTCGGACTATGGCATTGGGGCTGTGTTGAGCCAAGTGGGGTACGATGGCAGAGAGGACCCTATTGTGTACCTCAGCCGAAAACTACTCCCCAGAGAAGTGGCCTATGCCCCCATTGAGAAAGAGTGCTTGGCCATTGTGTGGGCACTCAAAAAACTCCAGCCCTATGTGTATGGAAGGGCTTTCACGGTCCTCACAGACCACAACCCCCTGAGTTGGCTGCAGAGGGCATCAGGGGAGAATGCCAAGTTGCTAAGGTGGAGCTTGGCCTTACAAGAGTTTGAGTTTACTATTCAGCACAAAAAGGGTAGTGAAAACAGCAATGCTGATGGACCCTCACGTCAGGACTATCCCTCTGAGACTGAGTTCGTTAAGGGTGCCAGCAGTGCCCCACTCCCCATCAGGGCCAGTGGGCCACAGGTCACCCATTAAGAAGGGGAGGTGTAGAGGGAGAGGGGGGTTGGCCCGGTATTAAAGGGATTGCCCCCCATATGGCCACCCCCTGACCTCACCAGGGAGGCAAGGGGTTAACTGGACTGCGGTCCAGGAATGTGGCTTACACCTTGTCATGTCAGGAAAATGTATGTTCCCCTGTTCCCATGTTTCATTATAATCCTGTATTTTAAAAATGTTTTAAAGTGCATTTCTGTATCTCTGGTTCTGGAGGTCGCAGAGAGTTGAAATTTGGCCAATATGTAGAGTCACTGTAGGCATTAAAAACTGGCAAATTTTGACCCACTTGGCCCACCAGAACGGAACTTATTAATATGTGAAGATATTAAAGTGTATATGGTATTTTGGATCTGCTCTGAAAATGCAGACTCCATTTGTTATGCTAATAGGTTAGGAAGGGCAGCCGGATGATTTAGCATAAGCCCTGTGATTAAAAGTTAACTGCCCTGATTGTTTACACTAGGAACCAAGTACTGATCAAAAGACTCTGCCACTCTAACTGTTTACCTGAGGGCAGAGAAGCATCAAACTGGAGTGGTTTGTAAGTGTTATATCTACACCTACAAACACTGAAGATCCTGCCAGATACTTCATCTGGTAGACTGGTCGTCACCCCTGATTTAATTATGGGGCTACAGAAATAAGACCCTCAGAGTCCCAGTACGCATGGGCTAACTAGCTGGGGGGCATGGGTTAAACTGTGTTTCCACGTTAGGGATTGGATACAGATAATTTGTTCACCAATAGTCTGTATTCAATGTTAAGAATAGAGTGACAAAGGTATATAAACTGTGTCAACCCTACAGTTTTTGTTGTTCTTCTGATTTCACCTTGAATGTCACCAGATTGCCGGAGAATTGCTAGCTGATGCTTCTCCATTCCCCAACCCTAAGTAAGTGTTACCTTCTTGCCTGTTAATTGTACTATATTGCTATGTTCACCTTTTTAAGGAATAAATATATTTTATTATATCTAAGCCTCGTTCAGTTCAACCCAGATATTTGGTGTTTGTTATATCTTAGAAGAAAAAGACTGGCAGGGGGAGACGGAGACTCACACTGAAGCCAGAGGCGGGTCCGCGGCAAACGTATGGAGATCCGGATCACGTCACCGCAGAGATGGAACCACTGCCTGGGCTTCTTGCAGGCACCGTCTCAGCCCGTCAGCAACACGCGCAGGATGACCTGTCGTGACCTCTACGCGTTTCGCACTACGGACCCGCCTCTGGCTTCAGTGTGAGTCTCCGTCTCCCCCTGCCAGTCTTAGCTAGTTGTTCAATAACATCTCAGTCAATTCAGGATCAATTCAGGATCAATTGTTCTGTTTTATTTATTTAACACTGTCTTTTTTATTCCGTTTTTATTTTTCTGTGTGTTATGCTGTTAATGGATTTAGAGTAATTATTGTTTATCCTAGGGTTCATGTTCATTGTAACTGAACCTAGCTGTGTGACCCTTTATAACTGAGGTGGGGTTGGATCCCCTCAGTGAATTGTTTATTAATAAATGATATTATTTTAATCCCTGGTGTGCATTGAGTGCACTTTTTCTTCTTGTATTCCAGGGTGCCCCCCCCCCCCCCTTTTGGGGGATCACCTTGTTCTGGGAGCTGTTCGGGGAGACGCTCCACACACATGCAGCAAGGGGACTTTTATTCCAATATTTTATATACCTGCAGCACGAGCGCTGAACATTCTATATCATCTGTTTGTTATATCTTGTCATAAGTTACCGTGACAGCGGTCGCTGGAAAAGTAAAATTGAAGTGACTTCCAGCGATCGCGACCAAGCCGTCGCGTCGCGCTTATTATAAGCACACGCGACGGTGGCAATGCATTTGTTTTGACGCGACGTTGCGTCGCTGTCGCCAGTACTATAAGCGCGGCCTTACTATGAGCGATCCTTCATTAGCTTCTGCAATGTACTCGTGTGTGCATTGTAACCTACTACACATCAGAGAAAGTGACGGCCTTTGCGTCACGAAACGCGTTTGGGAAGGAGGAGTTGAAGTGTCCGTCGGCAAGGAGGGTTGTGGTGGCACCTCTGTGTGACGTCAGCGAGGTGCGTGGAGAGTTGCGCCGGATTTGGGGCTGCGAGCAGTGAGA
Source organism: Ascaphus truei (assembly GCF_040206685.1). Classification (NCBI taxonomy): domain Eukaryota; kingdom Metazoa; phylum Chordata; class Amphibia; order Anura; family Ascaphidae; genus Ascaphus; species Ascaphus truei. The sequence goes on from NC_134500.1 coordinate 32,872,210, forward strand.
GCGCTCGCAGCACTTTGCGTTATACCCAGCACCCGATCACAAGTTGCGGACGGCACATCGTAATTGTTTTATTGCGGCCAAGTACATGCTGTGGTGAACTAACAGAAGAGGCTGACCGAGCAGTGACAACATGTGGGGTCAAGGAGAAGACGCAGGCAAAAGAACAGATTCTCTCAATCGAACATATCAAGATTTATTCTTGTGAGTAGGCATTTATTCTGGTTTATAGAACTGCAGCTTAGTGCTTGATACTGCGCAATGGTGTGTTTTTCCTTATCTATTTATCTATAGGAGGATTACTGAGGTGCCAGCAGTAGATTCCTTGCTTCACTTCTGCATTAACCATTAACAGGACTTTAGAGCCCTATGGACAACTCTATGGACTGGGGTAATTTCATAGCGCCGGGGATCCCACATTGTTCTATCTTTACATCAGATATCTTGTTGTAACGCGTAGCTCACCACAAACGAGGCGCGACCGCGGGGCTGAGGTACGAATTGATATAGTACGCCGACCACAACCGCGAGGGCGTGTCTAGAGTGTAGGATAATCTTGCAGGCCGGATCAGGGTAATAGAAGACAGCGTAAACGTGGTACTTTCCGGGTCTAGGAGTGTAGGGTACGTAGCCGGAGTCAGGATCAGAGAGAGTAGAGTAGTCATTGAGTCAAAGCCAGGGTCAGTGCAGGAGAGAGTAGAGTCGTCGTATCCAAAGCCAAGGTAAGTTCCAGGCAGGGTCTGGCAGCAAGGTAAAGGCAGACAGGCACGAAGTAATGAAGTTCAGCATCACACCAACTGGAGTTATGCTCGGCAAGGGAGTGTAGAGAGTATATTTAATGGACCCCCCACCAATGGGAGGCAACCAGGAAGTGGGGCTGCGGTTCCTGATAGGCTGCTGGATCGTGCAGGTGCGTTCTATTGCACAGCCAATTGAGACCGGATCAGAGTGTGCGCGCAACCTGCACATCACGCTGGCGACCCGGTCATGCGCCGTCATCGCGTGCCACGACACCCGTGCCAGTACGGGGGCGGAGACCAGAGGCGGAGCCCGTAGGAACAGAGGAGGAGCACGGAACACAGCCACGCCGCGTGGTCCTGACGTCAGGGCGGGGACGAGGGGCAGAGACTGCAGACCGACGGGGAGACCGTGCACCGCACACGTGCCGCGCATCAAGGCCAGAGGAACAGGAGCGCGCCCTGCGCCCAGAGACAGAAGAGGCCGATGGGACTCACGCGCCACGCGTAAGTACCACCGTTAGGTTGCCTCTCTTCAGTGCCACGGGGATCAGATGGGTGAGTAAGGGTTAAGGGGACAGAAGCACCAGAACGGCGAATCCTCACAGTACCCCCCCCCCCCCCCCCACCCCTCTAGGAGCAATTTCCGGGCGAATCCATGAAGGCTTCTCTGGAAAGTTCAAATGGAAGTTCCTGACCATCATTGCCGCATGAATCCTATGACTAGGGACCCACGATCTCTCCTCAGGACCGAATCCCTTCCAATGAACAAGATAATGTAAGGAGCCTCGAGAGAATTTGGAATCCAGGATAGATTGGATTTCGTATTCGGGCTGACCCTGGACCAATACGGAAGTGGCGGGGAGAACGGGAATGGAATGAGCGTTCTGGATCACAGGTTTGAGCAAGGATACATGAAAAACTGAGGGAATTCTCATGGAAGGAGGTAAAGACAAGCGATAAGCTACCGGATTGATTTTTTCAGAAATAGAGAACGGACCGAGGAATCTAGGTGCAAACTTCTTTGACGGAACCTTTAGCCTAATATTTTTTGAAGATAGCCAGACTTTGTCACTGGGCTTAAATTTAGGAGCTGGTCTACGATGGCGATTAGCCTGACGTTTCTGTTGCTCGATAGCTGATTTGATGTTCCTTTGAGTCCTTCTCCATAGAACTTGATGTTCCCTGATCCTGTCGTCGGCGGCTGAGACCCCTGAGGTAGAAACAGTAAGAGGAAGAGTAGCTGGATGGAATCCGTAATTTATGAAAAAGGGAGATTCAGTGGTTGATTCACTACGAAGGTTATTGTGTGCGAATTCCGCCCAAGGAAGGAGCTCCGACCAATCGTCCTGGGAATCGAACATGAAGCACCGAATGAATTGCTCTAAAGACTGGTTAGTCCTCTCCGTCTGTCCATTAGTTTGCGGGTGATACCCTGAAGAAAAGTGAAGAGATATGCCCAACTGGAGACAAAAGGAGTGCCAAAATGTAGATATAAACTGCGATCCTCTATCAGATACAATCACTGTTGGAACCCCGTGTAGACGAAAGATCTCTTTGATGAATATCTCAGCAAGTTTGGGAGAGCTAGGCAGGGCTTTGAGAGGTACAAAATGTGATTGCTTGGAGAACCGATCTACTACTACAAGAATAGTGTTCATACCTTTAGAATTAGGTAAATCCACCACGAAATCCATGGATAAGTGTGTCCATGGCCGAACCGGGACAGGTAATGGCTGAAGTAACCCAGCAGGGAGGTTTCTAGAAGTCTTAGTCCTGGCACAAGTTGGGCATGCAAGTACAAAGTCCTTAACATCGTTCTGCATCCGAGGCCACCAGAAAGTCCGGGAGATGAGATCCAATGTCCTTTTTGCCCCGGGATGATCTGCCAATTTAGAAGAGTGCCGCCATTCCAGGACCTGTTTGCGCAAAGAGGGAGAAGTAAACAGACGACCCTCAGGAACCGTAAGATTGTCGGGAATCTGATTTTCCTGAAGGACGATATCCATTAAAGCTTCAAAGTTAGTGGAAGAAAGAATGAGTTTGGGTGGAAGAATAGACATGAGTTGATCCTCAGAATTATCCTCAAGCGAAAATTGACGGGACAGAGCATCCGCTTTAACATTTTTTTGTCTCAGGAAGATAGGAGATAACAAAGTTGAACCTTGAAAAGAAGAGTGACCATCTGGCTTGGCGGGCTCCCAGACGACGAGCTCCTTTCGATATACAACAAATTCTTGTGATCCGTAAGAATTGTTATAGGCATCTATGTTCCTTCTAAAAGGTGTCTCCATTCTTCTAATGCAAGTTTCATGGCCAAAAGTTCACGATTCCCAATATCATAGTTACGTTCAGCTGCGGAAATTTTTTTGGAGAAAAAAGCACAAGGATGCAACCTGGCCTGAGGATTTTTTTCTCTGGGACAGAACAGCGCCTACACCGACATCAGATGCATCCACCTCGAGGGTAAAGGGGAGATTTGGATCAGGATGAACCAGAACCGGGGCGGATACGAACGCTTTCGTTAAGAGATCAAAAGATTTAAATGCAGCGGAAGACCAAGACGAGGGATCTGCTCCTTTTTGGGTAAGAGCCGTCAGAGAAGCTACTAAAGAAGAGAAATTGAAAATAAATCTGCGATAATAATTGGAAAACCCCAGGAAGAGCTGTACAGCCTTGAGATGGTGGGTTGAGGCCAATCTAGAACTGCTTTGACTTTGGCAGGATCCATCGTGAGGCCGGAATCCAAAACGATGTATCCTAAGAAAACAGTAGAAGATTGGTGAAAGTTAAATTTTTCAAGTTTAGCGAATAAATGGTTCTCTCGTAGAAGACGTAGTACTTATTTGACGTGTCCTACATGTTCCTCCAGAGACTTAGAAAAAATTAGAATATCGTCCAAGTACATAATTACAAAGGAATTGAGAAGATCTCTGAATATCTCATTGTCAAAATCTTGGAACACAGCTGGGGCATTACAAAGACCGAAAGGCATGACCAAGTACTCGTAGTGTCCGTCCAGGGTATTGAATGCAGTTTTCCATTCGTCATATTGACGGATTCTGATAAGGTTATACGCACCCCGTAGATCCAATTTGGAGAAGGTTTTAGCTCCTTGAAGACGATCAAAACGTTTGGATATGAGAGGAAGAGGATAGCGATTTTTAATAGTAATTTTGTTGAGTCCACGATAATCAATACAAGGCCGCAGGGTCCCATCTTTTTTCGTAACGAAGAAAAACCCGGCCCCAGTGGGAGATGTGGATTTGCGGATTAAGCCCCTCAGAAGATTCTCAGCGATGTATTCTTTCATGGCTTTAGTTTCAGGCATAGACAAAGGATAGGATGCTCCTCTAGGCGGTGTCGTTCCTGGAAGTAATTCGATGGGACAATCGTAGAGGCGATGTGGATGAAGTATTTCAGACTTGACTTTGTCAAAGACATCCTTGAAGTCGGTGTATTCCTCCGGCAGTTGCACCCTTTCTTTGTCTCCTGATACGGTAGTTGCACAAACGCTACCTGAGCCTTCAAGACAATTTTGAACGCAGTACGAACTCCACTGAATAGGTTCCTTGCTCAACCAATCAATCCGTGGATTATGACCTTGTAACCAGGGTAGGCCCAAGATTACTGCAATAGAGGGAGTGTGAATGGCATTCAAATAAATATCTTCCACATGGTTATTTACAGACTTTAGCAGAATAATCTGGGTCTCCAACGAGATGAATGCAGGCTGAAGTGGTCTTCCATCAATGGCCTCCAAGGCAATAGGGTTCTTCTTGCACACTAAAGGGATCTTGTGGTGCTCTGCAACACTCTGATCAATAAAGTTGCCCCGGCACCCAAATCAAGAAAGGCCAAAGTGGGGACAGAGATTCCCTTACCGGACAAGGGGATAGGCACAAGGATCTTTGTGGGATTAGAAGTAGCTATAGGGGAAAGAGAGATCATTCCCAATGAGACTCCCCTAGGCCTCATGGGAACCTTGCGTTTCCCGCCTTGTTGGGACAAGAGAAAGAGAAATGTCCAGGACCCCACAATATAGACAAAGTCCAGCATCTATGCTGCGTTGCTTCTCAGTGCGCAAGAGCGTAGTGACTCCCAATTCCATAGGTTCAGAAGAATCTGGGACAGGAAATTCAAACTGACCCACCTGGTTGGGGTTAATCCTGGGAGTAACCGTGCAACGAAGTCGTCTCTCAGTCCTTCTTTACTGGAGGCGATAGTCCACCTTGATGCAGACCACAATGAGATCCTCCAGATCAGTAGGCCGATCATGAGTCGCAAGTTCATCTTTCACAGTGTCAGACAATCCCTGCCAGAAGGCAGCAGACAAAGATTCTCCGTTCCAATCCATCTCTGTGGCAATAGTCCTAAACTCGAGTGCATAACGGGCGACAGAGCGGGTACCCTGAGAAATAAAGAAAAGAACAGAAGCTGCAGATAACCTTTGACCTGGTGTATCGAACACCCTGCGGAATTCCTTGGTAAAAGCTTCAATGCTTTGGGTGAGGTCGGATCTTCGCTCCCAGATGGGAGAGGCCCAGGCAAGAGCATCATCAACGAGGAGAGAAATTATGTAGGCTACCTTGGAACGGGAAGAAAAAAAGCGGGAAGAATTAATCTCAAACTGAAAGAAACATTGGTTAAGGAAGCTCCGACACTCGTGAGGATTTCCCCCATACTGATTGGGCGTGGGAAGTCGTGGTTTGGACAGATAAGCAGGCATGGGAGGGGTACTAGTGACCGATTGCACGGAATCCGGGTGAGGCCCTTGGAGGTGGAGGAATAAGGTTCTAAAATCCTCTCAGAGGGTTCTCAAGTTTTGGTCATTAGACTCCCATTTATTTTCAAGACTTGACAGGGTGTTGGCGTGCGTGCTCAGGACTCTTCCTACCTCAGCGATTTCGAAGTTTGTTTGGCCGAGCATAATGTTAAGCGTAGCTCACCACAAACGAGGCACGACCGCAGGGCTGAGGTAGGGATTGGTACAGAACACCGACCACAACTACGAGGGCGCGTCTAGAGTGTAGGATAGTCTTGCAGGCCGGATCATGGTAATAGAAGACAGCGTAAGTAAGGTACTTGCCGGGTCTAGGAGTATAGAGTAGCGGATCGTTGGGGTACGTAGCCGGAATCAGGATTGGAGAGCGTAGAGTAGTCGTAAAGCCAAAGCCAGGGTCAGTGCAAGAGAGAGCAGCGTCGTTGAATTCCAATGCCAGGTCAGTGCAGGAGAGAGTAGAGTCGTTGTATCCAAAGCCAAAGGTCAGCGCAGGAGAATATCACAAGGTACAAGTTCCAGGCAGGGTCAGGCAGCAAGGTACAGGCAGACAGGCACGGAGTAGTGAGTAACAGCGTCACACAAACTGGAGTTATGCTCGGCAATGACTGAGAGTTCTGAGAGTATATTTAAAGGACCTCCCACCAATGGGAGGCAACCAGGAAGTGGGGCTGCGGTTCCGGATAGGCTGCTGGATCATGCAGGTGCGTCCTATTGCGACTGCATCAGTGTGTGCGCAACCCGCGCGCCGTGCGCAACCCGCGTAACACATAGTTGACCCGGTCGCGCGCCACGACACCCGCGCCAGTACGAGGGCAGAGGCCAGAGGCGGGGCCCGCGGGAACAGAGGCGGAATGAGGAGCACAACCACGCCGCGTAGTCCTGACGTCAGGACGGGGGCGGGACCGAGCGGCGGAGACCGCAAACCGACCGGGAGACCGCGCACCGCGCGTCAAGGCCGGAGGAACGGGAACGTGCCCTGCGCCCAGAGACAGAAGAGGCCGACGGGGGCCGCGCAGTACCCGCGCTCCGCGCTTAAGTACCACCGCTAGGTTGCCACTCTTGAGTGCCATGGGGATCAGGTGGGCGAGTAAGGGTTAGGGGGCAGAAGCACCAGAACGTTAAATCCTCACAGTAGCGGATCGTTGGAGTACTTTGCCAAGGTCAGGATTGGAGAGCAGCGGATCGTTGGGGTACTTTGTCAAGGTCAGGGTTGTAGATATCAGGATGGTCGTACGTAGCCAGGTGAGAATTGGAGAGATGCGGAGTCCAGTGAACGAAGCAGGGTCAGGCAGCAGGGAGATCAGGAACAAGGCAGGCAAGGCACAAGGCAGGAGCAATAAAAGGATGCAGCAAGGCACGGCGTCACACAAGGTTATGCTCAGCAATGAGAGTCTGGCCTGAGCAGGTATTTAAGGAGGCACTGTGCGGATCCCGTGCAGGTGGAGGTGCGTCACTGTCAGGATCCCACACAGGTGGAAGCACGGCCCTGTCAGGATCCGGCGCAGGTGGAGGCGCTTTCAGGATCCCGCACAGGTGGAGACGTGGTGCTGCCAGGATCCTGCACAGGTGGAGGCGCGGCACTGTTGGGATTCCGCGCAGGTGGAGGCGCTGTCAGGATCCCGCACAGGTGGAGGAGCTTTCAGGATCCTGCACAGGTGGAGGTACTGTCAGGATCCCGCACAGATGGAGGCGCTATGAGGATCCCGTGCAGGTGGAGGCGCGGCACTGTCAGGATCCAGCACAGGTGGAGGCACGACACGGTCAGGATCCCGCACAGGTGGAGGCGTGGCACTGTCAGCATCCCACGCAGGTGGAGGCACGGGACTGTCAGGTGGAGGTGCTGTCATGATCCCGCACAGGTGAATGTGCGGCGCTGTCAGGATCCCGCAGACGTGGAGGCGCTGTCACCAGACGGATCAGGCATACCCCAGGCTCCCAGCAGCAGAGGATCAGGTCTCCTGTGAGCCACAGGTAACGCACACACAGCAGCCGCCATATCTCCCAGGGGGTGGGGGAAGGTGCGCTGCATAGTTATGTTACATTAAATTGATTTATAAAGATGTTTAAAACACAAAACTGTTATCTGCCAATAAAGTTATTTGTCTTTATTGTTTAATTGATATCGCCAATAAAGTTACTTGTCTTTAGTTGATATTTGTTAATAAAGTTAATTGTCTTATTTGATATTTGTTAATAAAGAAATCTGTCTTTATTCATTTTATTAAATTAGCCGATAAAGTTATTTGTCTTTATTGTTTAATTGCTATATGCCGATAAAGTTATTTTGTGATTTTGATATTTGCTAATAAAGTTATGTGTCTTTTAAAAAAAAAAAATCTTCTTAGTGACGTCACGGGCTGATTGCTCCGGCAGTGTCAACATGGCGGCGGCGGCGGCGGCTGGTGACAGGGACAGCGGCCGGGAGAGAGAGGCCGAGGCGAGTCCCGGGGTGAGTGAGGCGGCGGCGGGTCACCTGTATAAAGTGTCTGCCCCTATACAGCGCTCATAGTATAGGGCGGGGCTGCCCCAGCCATGAAGGGGTTAAATGTCACTAGTTGCGGTTATTGGGCAGTAATAGGGCAATAATGAAAAGTATTGGGGTAATAATGGGCAGTATTAGTGTAATGGGCATTAATAGGGTAATAATGAGAGGTATTAGGGTAATAATGGGCAGTAATAGGGTAATAATGATAAGTATTAGGACAGTAATGAGGTTATTATAGGTCAGTAGTAGATTAATAGGGTAGTCATGGGACTGTAATACAGTAGTAATAATCGGGTTGTAATAATGACAGTAGTAGGGTAGTAATGGGACGGTAATAGGGTAATGGGGCAGTAATGGGACTAGTAGGGTGATAATAGGGCATTAAGGGGACAGTAGTAGGGTAATAGGGCATTAATGGGACAGTAATAGGGCATTAATGGGACAGTAGTAAGGTAATAGGGCATTAATGGGACAGTAGTAGGGTAATAATAGGGCATTAATGGGACAGTAGTAGGGTAATAGGGCATTAATGGGACAGTAGTAGGGTAATAGGGCATTAATGGGACAGTAGTAGGGTAATAGGGCATTAATGGGATAGTAGTAGGGTAATAATAGGGCATTAATGGGACAGTAGTAGGGTACTAATAGGACAGTAATGGGGCGGTAGTAATGGGGCGGTAATAGGGCAGTAATGGGAAAGTAGTAGGGTAATAGGGCAGTAATGGGACAGGAGTAGGGTAATAATAGGGCAGAAATGGGGCGGTAGTAATGAGACAGTAGTAGGGTAATAGGACAGTAATGGGACAGTAGTAGGGTAATAGGACAGTAATGGGACAGTAGTAGGGTAATAGGACAGTAATGGGAAAGTAGTAGGGTAATAATAGGGCAGAAATGGGACAGGAGTAGGGTAATAATAGGGCAGAAATGGGGCGGTAGTAATGGGACAGTAGTAGGGTAGTAATGGGACAGTAGTAGGGTAGTAATGGGACAGGAGTAGGGTAGTAATGGGACAGGAGTAGGGTAGTAATGGGACAGGAGTAGGGTAGTAATGGGACAGGAGTAGGGTAGTAATGGGACAGGAGTAGGGTAGTAATGGGACAGGAGTAGGGTAGTAATGGGACAGGAGTAGGGTAGTAATGGGACAGGAGTAGGGTAGTAATGGGACAGGAGTAGGGTAGTAATGGGACAGGAGTAGGGTAGTAATGGGACAGGAGTAGGGTAGTAATGGGACAGGAGTAGGGTAGTAATGGGACAGGAGTAGGGTAGTAATGGGACAGGAGTAGGGTAGTAATGGGACAGGAGTAGGGTAGTAATGGGACAGGAGTAGGGTAGTAATGGGACAGGAGTAGGGTAGTAATGGGACAGGAGTAGGGTAGTAATGGGACAGGAGTAGGATAGTAATGGGACAGGAGTAGGGTAATGGGACAGGAGTAGGGTAATGGGACAGGAATAGGGTAATGGGACAGGAATAGGGTAATGGGACAGGAATAGGATTATGGGACAGGAATAGGGTAATAATAGGGCAGGAATGGGACAGGAATAGGGTAATAGGGTAAATAGGGCAATAATTGGGCAGTAATGGGACAAGAAAAGTCTAATAGTAGGGCAGTAATGGGACAGGAATAGGGTAATAATAGGGTAATAATAGGGCAGTAATGGGACAGGAATAGGGTAATAATAGGGCAGTAATGGGACAAGAATAAGATAATAATTGGGCAGTAATGGGATAGTAGTAGGATAATAGGGTAGTAATGGGACAGAAATAGGGTAAGAATAGAGCAGTAATGGAGCGGCAGTAATAGAGTAATTGGAAAGCAGAAAATGGGAAAACACCCAACAAAAGGGCATCAAAAAAACCTTGCATGTATTGTCTTTCAAAAAGGATTGAGTGTGTGTGTGTGTGTGTGTGTGTGTGTGTGTGTGTGTGTGTGTGTATATATATATATACACATATATATCTCTATCAAGTGCACAGAAACAGAGGGTAAATAAAGTCTAGTAAATGCTGCCTAAATGCTGGTCTTAACACAATCTATGTGAAAAAGAGCATTTGGTGCAGAAACATAACGGAAGGAATGGAACCTATTTGACAGTAGGATATAGAAAATGTTGGTAGTGAATCAAAGTACTAGGAACATAACTACAGTTAGTCCTCGTTTTACGACGCTTCGTTTTACGACGAATGGCTTATCCGACGCTGTCCAATGCATCCCTATGGCCGGTTTTACGACGCCGAAATGGCTTATCCGACGCTCTTACGACGCTTTGCAAAGTTGCAACATTATATCAATCAGAAAGCTGCAGTCAGGGAAATCATCCAGATCAGTCTGTGTGAAGGTTTTGTGGTATATTTACGCCTTTAAACATGTCTAACAGTTTTATTATACAGTTCTGGATTCAATAAATAGAATCTTTACATCATAATGTATGTGTGTGCAGCATAATCTTATTGTTTGAGTAAAATATTTTGTGTATTTTAGCATTAAAAATGCCTTCAGGAACGGAACGTTTAATTTAAACAGTGTTCCTATGGGAAAACGGGTTTCGCTTTACGACGCTTCGCTATCCGACGCCATATTGAGTAACGCATTGCGTCGGATAACCGAGGACTGCCTGTATACACAAATGTGTCTCAATGTAATACAAATTATTCAGGCTGCACTTATAGTGACGGTGACGTCACGCTGCGGTCGCTGGACTTCCAGCAATCGCGCCCAAGCCGTCGCTTCTACTATAAGCGCATACTGCGACGTCGCCGTCACTATAAGCGCAGCCTAAGAAGGGACGACATGGCGATAGTACCGAGGCATGAAGAAGCTGAAATCCATCGGCATAGTGGACAAGTGACGTGGTCTGATCAGCGGGAAGGTCCACCTTACCACCGTGAGTCAGGAGCAGTTCACAATAGAGGTGACTGCATATTTCCTTTCCAGCACAAGACACAGATACCTGCTGTACTTCCCAAAATTGGACATTGAGCTCCAAGCAATAAGGTACTTTATTGGTGTGCTCCAACACAGACACTAAGAAGATATATGAACTATTCCTTATTGTGTTCATTTTTTCCAAATTTTTCAATATCTCTCATATTGTCAGTTTTTTTTCTAACACATTTGTATTACATTGATTCATTTTTAGATGCATTCAGACACATTTGTGTATAGTTATGTTCCCTAGT
>NC_134500.1:32888389-33040889 GCF_040206685.1 Ascaphus truei
CAATAATAAACAAGTTAAAAAGCAGGGGTCCCAGTACCGATCCCTGAGGTACTCCATTCACAACTTTAGCCCAACCTGAAAAATGTTACATTTATGACAGGCCTCTGTTGTCTGTCCTTCAACCAGTTTTCAATCCAGGTGCAAACATTTTTACTGAGTCCAATTTGCTTTATTTTGTACACCAATCTTTTGTGTGGAACCGTATCAAAAGCCTTTGCAAAATCTAAGTAGACCACATCAACTGCATTACCCTGGTCTAAATTCCTACTTACCGCCTCAAAGAAACAAATAAGGTTAGTTTGGCAAGATCTATCCTTCATAAATCCATGCTGACTATTACTAATAATTTTGTTTTCCATTAGATATTCCTGAATATTATCCAGTATTAAACCTTCAAGTAGTTTCCCTACTATTGAAGTCAGGCTTACAGGTCTGTAATTTCCCGGTTGTGATCTAGCTCCCTTTTTAAATATAGGCACCACATCAACTTTACGCCAATCTTGTGGTACCTAGCCTGTGAAAATGGAGTCCTTGAATATTAAATATAATGGTTTGGCTATTGCTGAGCTTAACTCCTTGAGAACTCTTGGATGTATGCCATCGGGGCCAGGTGCCTTATTTACTTTATTTTTATCAAGCCGCCTATGAACTTCTTCCTCAGTTAACCAATTGTTCATTAATATGGAGGTTGTGGCTTACTCCTGCGGCACTACTATTGAACTTGATTCTTCCCTTGTAAACACAGAGGCAAAGAATTTGTTTAATACCTCTGCTTTTTCCTTATCTCCAATAATCTGCCTGCCCATCTCACACTGAAAGGGTCCTATATTTTCTTTTCTCATTTTTTTGTTATTAAGGTACTTAAAGAACTTTTTATGGTTGACCTTACTTTCTATTGCAATCCTTTTTTCATTATCCATTTTTGCTAATTTAATTGCCCTTTTGCAATTTTTGTTACATTCCTTATAATTCTGATACGATGTCTCTGTCCCTTCTGACTTAAAAAATCTAAACGCCTTCCTCTTCTTGTCCATTTCCTCCCCTACCTGTTTATTTAGCCACATTGGTTTTGACTTATTTCTTTTATACTTATTACCCAAGGGTATACACTGATAAGTGTGCTTTTCTAACAATGTTTTAAAGACTGGACATTTATCTTCTACATTTTCCCTGCAAAAGCATCATCCCATTGTAATACTTGTAGATTAGTCCTCCGTTTATTAAAATCTGCCTTTCTAAAGTGTAAGGTCTTTGTGGAACCCAGCACTGAAGAAGTTACATGTTCCTAGTGCTTTACTGTAGTGTGTATATCTTGTATCTGTATAGCACCATCCATGTACACAGCACTTTCCAGCAGTTATACGTGGAAACGTAAACATTGGGAATGAGTTCCTGCCCCAAAGAGCTTGCAATCTAGGATAGGGTAGGTCTGATAACTTTATAGGGGTTTTAATAGGGTGTCCAGCTCGTGGGGAGTTTTAATCCTGTTGCTGTCCGCGATGCATTGTTCAATAAGTTAAATGCCCCTTTATCTGTCCTTCTCCTCTCTGCTGAATCGGTATCAGAGAATAAACAATTGGGGGTGCTCCACCTAGTGACACTTCAATATATTCCTAAACACATCCTGAGGTAGGATAAGGAGTGGGTATAAATGACCTGTGAGTATATGGATATACAGTCCTCCAAAAGCTCAGCAATGACAGTCAATAATAAAGATCTTACCCACTCCTATGACATCCATGGATGGAGATGAGGCGTGCCAGCCATGAAGAAAGATCCAGAAGCAGTAGAATAGCAGCAAATGGCGCACAGCCAGGGAAACAGGGAGCCAGGTGTGGAGATAAAAACGTCCTTTAATTGAGCACATAACTGGAAGAATAAAACCCCCCATGGGGACACAAACACCACCTACGCGTTTCGGACCTGTAGGCCCTTTATCAAGGATAAAGGGCCTACAGGTCCGAAACGCGTAGGAGGTGTTTGTGTCCCCATGGGGGGTTTTATTCTTCCAGTTATGTGCTGAATTAAAGGACGTTTTTATCTCCACACCTGGCTCCCTGTTTCCCTGGCTGTGCGCCATTTGCTGCTATTCTACTGCTTCTCCTCTCTGGGTTGTTGTAGGGTGTTAATAGGGTATGGCTGTCCTGTTGGAGTCTTCCAATGGTGGCGTTATTAAATGTTAGTGGGATTGAGTAGTGTTATAATTGGGTATGGCTGTCCAGTACAGCAAGAGGTGCCTCACCTTTCCAGACCATTTCGTTGAGTTTTATAGCAGCGCTTGGTAAATTAAGGCTTAAAAAGGAGGCTATGAGGCTGACCTTGTGTACGCCCTTCATGCATCAATTCCTTTGCAATTCTGTGTCCGTGGCAGATAAGCGGCTGTGTGGCAAGTTATCTTATTAAGGAGGCCTACAACCAACAGCCCATTCCCATAGCTGTTCTTTTCACTGTGTTTATTTCCCACGATCGCTCAGGTCCGGGAGAGAGACGTTCAGACAGACGGAAACAGGACTGGTAAAGAAGACGCCATGCGAGGTACGTATGAAGGGAGGAGAGGGGGGGTCCTCGTCTAAACGCCGTAGAAAAGAAAGGGTTAAGTCATCGCCTTGCGCGATTTAATATCGTTTATTGGTGCAGCTCCAACATACTCTGCAGCGCGCCACGGTAGAGCAGGAGGGTACAACTGGCTCGTGGAAGGGGGAACCACGGGAAAGCGGGAGGGTACAACTCGCTCGTGGAAGGGGGGAGCCACGGGAGAGCAGGAGGGTACAACTGGCTAGTGGAAGGGGGAACCACAGGAGAGCAGGGGGGTACAACAGGCTCGTGGAAGGGGGGAGCCACGGAGAGCAGGAGGGTACAACAGGCTCCTGGAAGGGGGGAGCCACGGGAGAGCAGGGGGGTACAACAGGCTCGTGGAAGGGGGGAGCCAAGGGAGAGCAGGAGGGTACAACAGGCTCGTGGAAGGGGGGAGCCACAGGAGAGCAGGATGGTACAACAGGCTTGTGGAAGCGGGGAACCACGGGAAAGCAGGAGGGTACAACAGGCTCGTGGAAGGGCAGTACCACGGTTTTCCAAATGGGGGACGTGGTCATGTCAGTAGGATGTGACCCTGCTCTCTCTTTGTAATGCCGGCTTGGGGTCCCTGAGCGTGTCCAGTGACTGTTCGGGGAGGCTGGTTACACGTTGCAAAGGGGTTCTCAGCAGCAACGCTGGAAGGGAAAGCGCTTCGCTATGCAACCGCTTCTTAACGTAGCAAAACATGTGAGATCTTATCTGGCTTTTTAATAATAAATCAGTTCTGTAGTATTAAATAATAGTGACTGTTTAAAAAAAAAATGTTTAACTCTTAAGGCGTGGCGTCTGTTAAAGCTCAAGATCAGTGTTTAAAAGCTGCAGTTCAAGCTCCCGTTTTTTTATTTTTTTTACTTCACTATTTTCATGTGGGCAATCTCTAATTACCTAAAGAACTGCATAGCTGCCGGTCAATTCGTTCTCCGTCTATTGATCGGCAAAGTTTGGCGACATCTTTAAATATGGGGAATGTAAATCGTTGCTATAGGAACAAGCATGCTTGTTAAAATAGAATACAAGAAAATTGGTCTTTCAAAGTTGTTTTTTTAAAAACAGAAAATGCTAAAAGTATTTTTTCTTACTACAGAACTGATTTATTAAAAACACACATGCGGGATATTGCCTGAACTGCAGCTTTAATGTGCACCTGTCTCTCTTTCAAATGAAGTGAGGATAGTTAAAAGGAAGAGAGGAAGAAAGATGGGAGAGGGATGGTGGGGAGGGGGGGGTGAGGGGGAGTGGAAGGAGCGGCATAAGCGAGGGAGGCGGGGGGACCCCCCCTCAACCCCGCCCAGGGTCCGACGCCCACCAAGCTCTAAAACAGATTGAGTAGTCTAAAGGGGTTTAGTCACATGACCAAGCTTCCCAGATTTTGTTGAATTTGTCTAGTTGTTGTTTTAGTCGAGCTGATAGGAGTTCCATCAACCGGACTTCCCTGATCTTAATGCCATTTTTAATGAGTTTGAAAGCGTCCTTTGATTTCTATAGCAGGTTTAGCCCACCTCCCCAGCAGTGCAAGATCTTTGCAACACTTTCCTGTTTGTGATCATTTGTTGCCAATGTTCCCAGCAGCTTGAGCTACAAACTGTAACAATAGATAATGTTACTATGGTAATATCCGGATACATTGTAGCGGCTGAGTTACACTGACTGAGGGATTGATTGAAACTGGAAGGCGGCCATTATGTTAGGCACACAATCGGGATGTTGACAGCTTTATAACAGGAGCACCATGCGATTGCCCGCGTAGGTAAGAATGTAGGATTGTACATTGTCACGCGCTTTACATATACAAATAAGAGGAAAAAGGGGGAATGTAGAATTGCTGCTTTAACCACATTACTTTCCTATTTCTTCCTTTATTTATGCCGATGGTATGCTGCTTTGTGACTTTTTTGTATGTATAGACACACACACGTATGTAGATGTCAGTGTACATATTTATATAAGGGCATGTGTATTTGTCAATGCAAACAGAACTATTTGAGCGATGTCACGTGTGTGTGCATATATACAGGGCCGGGAAATCCAAACATGTGGAAATTCCTTCTCGTCGGCCTGCGCGCTTAAAGGCGCAAGGCACTGTGGGACACTAGTTTGTAGGCTCCGGCTTTGACAGGTCTCCCCCCACCCCCCCACCCGCAGTTTGGCGCACTTCATCGCGAGGCCCAACGGCGGAAAGGAAGCCACAGTCTTCACTTTAGGCTGATTGGGTTTGACTCTGGCTACTCCATTGACAGAGGCACAGGAAAGGGGTATTTTATTATGTGGGGGTGGAGGTGCGGGCGTAGGAAGTGGGGAGGGTATAAAGAGGACGGTATGAAGAGATGGGGGGGTAGGTCAGGGCTGTTTGTGCGTGTGCTGCAGTTTGTGCGTGTGCTGCAGTTTGTGCGTGTGCTGCAGTTTGTGCGTGTGCTGCAGTTTGTGCGTGTGCTGCAGTTTGTGCGTGTGCTGCAGTTTGTGCGTGTGCTGCAGTTTGTGCGTGTGCTGCAGTTTGTGCGTGTGCTGCAGTTTGTGCGTGTGCTGCAGTTTGTGCGTGTGCTGCAGTTTGTGCGTGTGCTGCAGTTTGTGCGTGTGCTGCAGTTTGTGCGTGTGCTGCAGTTTGTGCGTGTGCTGCAGTTTGTGCGTGTGCTGCAGTTTGTGCGTGTGCTGCAGTTTGTGCGTGTGCTGCAGTTTGTGCGTGTGCTGCAGTTTGTGCGTGTGCTGCAGTTTGTGCGTGTGCTGCAGTTTGTGCGTGTGCTGCAGTTTGTGCGTGTGCTGCAGTTTGTGCGTGTGCTGCAGTTTGTGCGTGTGCTGCAGTTTGTGCGTGTGCTGCAGTTTGTGCGTGTGCTGCAGTTTGTGCGTGTGCTGCAGTTTGTGCGTGTGCTGCAGTTTGTGCGTGTGCTGCAGTTTGTGCGTGTGCTGCAGTTTGTGCGTGTGCTGCAGTTTGTGTTCTCTAGTTCAGATTATAGGTACATAGTAGAATTACATTGTAGTAGTAGAGGATAAAAAAGACCTGCGTCCAAGTTCAACCTATGCTAAATTTAGACAACAGATACTTTATCCCAGGGGAGCGCAATCTTTTTTTCCTGCTGCGCCCCCTGCCGGCTCATCCTCTCCGCATCCCCTCTTACCTCGGCGTCATGACCACGTTGGATGTCACATGACCTCGCGCCGTCATTTGACGCCTCTCCGGAGCCAAGGTAAGTAAGGGTTACAACGGCCCGCCACTTAATGTGCCTTTGGGAAGCGCGCGAGGCCTCTGTAACCCCCGCGCCCCCCAGTTTGTGCACCGCTGCCTTATCCTAGGTCTGTACTTGCAGTATATTGATCCAGAGGAAGACAAACAACCCCCAGTGACACCCCATAGAGGGTGATAACGTGGACGGGTACCCCACACCGTTGTAAGCAGTGTCTCCTCTCGCCCCAGGAAATCCTTTCCGATACGTGGTGGAGTCCCTCGCTGGCCGCCCCGACAAGACGTTCTTCAACGTGTCCAAACTCCAGGGCGCAGAGTACGGTACGTGGCCAGTCCCACGCAATAACGTGTCATTCCTACAGGAAGGCGGAGAGAGATCACTCAACAGGGTTTTAGTGCAGGGGGGCCACCAACAGGTCAGGTTCTCAGGAAATCCCTGCTTCAGCACAGGCTGCTCAATCAGTCCTAGCTTCAGCCGAGATTGCTCAATCGGTCCCAGCTTCAGTGCAGTTGGCGATCTTAAACGGAGCCACCTGTGCTGAAGCAGGGATATCCTGAAACCTGACCTGTTGGCGGCCCTTGAGGCCTGAAGTTGACCACCCCTGGTATAGTGAAACTGCAAAACTGAGATGTTGCAGCCTGTAAGCATGCTCCATAAATGGGGTCCTCCCTCCCCCAACCATCTTTGGAGCCCTGTTAACTACTTAACTGCCACACAGGGCTGAAACGCACGGCTTTGCAGGAGTTAATTGGGGAGAGTTGTAGTTTTGCAAAGCATACCATAAACACACACTACCATTTCTACTGCATAGTATTAATATTATTATTATTATTATTATTATTCTGTGCACCAACATGTTACGCAGCGCAGTCCAATGGGTGGTGAGCGAGAATAACAAGCGTAATAAACTGGCGACGCAGCAGGTCAGGAGGCGACTGACGATACTCTGCCTCTCTTGCGACAGACTCCCTGCCTTACTGTATCCGCGTGGTGCTGGAAGCCGCCGTGCGGAACTGCGACGGCGTCCTGGTGAAGGAGGAAGACGCCACGAACATTTTGGGCTGGCAAACGAACCGCGCCCAGGTCCCCTTCCTGCCGGCCCGCGTCCTGCTGCAGGATTTCACGTAAGCAGCCCGGCGTCTCAGCCAAGATCCCGGAACGCAGAAACTAGCCGATTAACCGCGGCGTCCATCCGAGGTGTAGTGGAAGCTGCGGGGGCTGGTGGTTTATAAAATGTGGTTCCGGTTTCTTGGCGTATGTTTCAGGATCGCCATGCAGCTCAGTAAGCAGGTTAGCTGGCGACTTGTCCTATTGTCCAGTATGACCTCTAAACTGTCCTGTATGACCTCTAAACTGAAACATCCGCCATTCCTTTTGTGCACTTCTCACCGCTGTTTAGTAGGAGTACAAAGGCAGATCTGTTCATGGTGATACCGACTTCTACACGTGTTCTATTAACACGTTCGTGGCAAAGGGGTCGGCAATTAATTTCATCGCATGGCCCTTTGGCAACGTCCAGGATAAAACACTGCGATCTGGGCTCTTTGGATCTTCTCGGACCCTAGCTGGATCAGAATCCATGTTGAATATATTGAAACGTCAGGCTTGTTATCAGAACCACGCAGTGCCGGGGCCCTGGGCATTTTATAGAAATGTTTTAATTCAATAATTCAGATAAATACTTTTAAGAGCTGTTACTTTTAAATAAGTCTGTGTATTCTGGAGTAGAACAGTGCTCTCTAAATGTAAACGTGTGACTCTGCTTCACTATATGTTCTTCTCCAAATTAGGGGCGTTCCCGCCATGGTAGATTTTGCCGCCATGAGAGACGCCGTGCAGAAATTGGGCAAAGACCCTAAACGTGTGAATCCGGCCTGTCCCACGGACCTCGTGGCCGATCATTCTCTGCAGCTGGATTTCAGCAAATGGTATTGAACACTGTAGACTGGTTCGCCAAGGCAGCCATCTTTAATGTGTGGGTTCATTATTGCGCCGGAACGGTCAGGTTAAAGTTCCCTCAGATTTATTACTTGCTCCACTGGCTTATTTTCCTCCTCTCCTGTGAGGACCGTGATCTGTAGATCTGATGGGCGTTTCCTTTTTGGGGGGGCCCAAAAGTAGAGAGGTTTTACCCCAGGGGTGGGCAACTCCATCCTCAAGGGTCACCAACAGGTTTTCAGAATATCCTTGCTTCAGCGCAGGTGGGCCTGTCAATGACTGAGCCACCTGTGCTGAAGCAGGGGATATCCTGATAACCTTGAGGACTGGAGTTGCCCACCCCTGTTACACACCATTGGAAGATATAGCGGGCTTGTGCTGTCCCAGGAGATGCGGAAGCCAGAAGGATAAGTCTTTAACCTCCACACGCTGCGACCTCCGACCTTCCCAGCGCTCCCGCTTCTGTATCTCAGTAGTTTTTAGCAGCGTACCAACTGATGAATGTAATTTGGCTTCTGTGGTAAGACTGTGTGTTTCTCCACAGCAGTGCTGCGCAGGGCGTCCCGAGCGCGGCCTCAATGGAGGCGCACAGACCAGCCGCCAAGCCATCTCCGGCGAAGACACAGGCGCGCAAATCCCACTGCCAAGGCCAGAGCAGCTGCAAAGGAGCCTGTAACTCCGGAAGCTCCACCGGAAGCGCCAGGGCCCAGATTGAGAACACCCCGATGCTGTGTCCCTTCCACCTGCAGCCCGTTCCAGAGTAAGATTCACGTAGTACCTAGCGGCGTGCCGGCCGTGAAAGAAATCAGCGGTGCTGTGCGCGGGGCATCACATGCAGCGGTGCTGTGCGGGGGGCATCACATGCAGCGGTGCTGTGCGGGGGGGGGGGGGTGGTCACATGCAGCGGTGCTGTGCGGGTGGGTCACATGCAGTGGTGCTGTGTGCGGGGCATCACATGCAGCGGTGCTGTGCGGGTGGGTCACATGCAGTGGTGCTGTGTGCGGGGCATCACATGCAGCGGTGCTGTGCGGGTGGGTCACATGCAGTGGTGCTGTGTGCGGGGCATCACATGCAGCGGTGCTGTGCGGGTGGGTCACATGCAGTGGTGCTGTGTGCGGGGCATCACATGCAGCGGTGCTGTGCGGGTGGGTCACATGCAGTGGTGCTGTGTGCGGGGCATCACATGTGGCGGTGCTGTGCGGGGGAGTCACATGCGGCGGTACTGTGCGGGGGGTCACATGCGGCGGTACTGTGCGGGGGGGTCACATGCGGCGGTACTGTGCGGGGGGGTCACATGCGGCGGTACTGTGCGGGGGGGTCACATGCGGCGGTACTGTGCGGGGGGGTCACATGCGGCGGTACTGTGCGGGGGGGGTCACATGCAGCGGTACTGTGCGGGGGGATCACATGCAGCGGTACTGTGCAGGGGCGTCGCATGCGGCGGTGCTGTGCGTGGGGCGTCGCATGCAGCTGTGCTGTGCCGGGGGGGGGGGGGTCACATGCAGCGGTGCTGTGCGGGGAGCTTCGCATGCAGCGGTACTGTGCGGGGGCTTCACATGCAGCGGTGCTGTGCGGGGGGGTCACATGCGGCGGTGCTGTGCGGGGGGGTCACATGCGGCGGTACTGTGCGGGGGCTTCACATGCGGCGCTACTGTGCGGGGGCGTCACATGCGGCGGTGCTGTGCGGGGGGGTCACATGCGGCGGTACTATGCGGGGGCTTCACATGCGGCGCTACTGTGCGGGGGCGTCACATGCGGCGGTGCTGTGCAGGGGCTTCACATGCAGCGGTGCTGTGCGGGGGCTTCACATGCAGCGGTACTGTGCGGGGGCTTCACATGCAGCGGTGCTATGCGGGGGCTTCACATGCGGCGCTACTGTGCGGGGGCTTCACATGCGGCGCTACTGTGCGGGGGCGTCACATGCGGCGCTACTGTGCGGGGGCGTCACATGCGGCGCTACTGTGCGGGGCCTTCACATGCGGCGCTACTGTGCGGGGCCTTCACATGCGGCGCTACTGTGCGGGGGCGTCACATGCGGCGCTACTGTGCGGGGGCGTCACATGCGGCGCTACTGTGCGGGGGCGTCACATGCGGCGCTACTGTGCGGGGGCGTCACATGCGGCGCTACTGTGCGGGGGCGTCACATGCAGCGGTGCTGTGCGGGGGGGGGAGGTCACATGCAGGGGGGGTCACATGCGGCGGTGCTGTGCGGGGGGGTCACATGCGGCGCTACTGTGCGGGGGGGGTCACATGCGGCGGTGCTGTGCGGGGGGGTCACATGCGGCGGTGCTGTGCGGGGGGCATCACATGCGGCGGTGCTGTGCGGGGGGGTCACATGCGGCGGTGCTGTGCGGGGGGGTCACATGCGGCGGTGCTGTGCGGGGGGGTCACATGCGGCGGTGCTGTGCGGGGGGGTCACATGCGGCGGTGCTGTGCGGGGGCTTCATGTACTTTCTTTCCTCTGTCACAGGCCAGAAGCCGCATTAAAAAGTCTCGAGTTGGAATTCATCCGTAATAAAGAGCGACTTCAGTTTTTCAAGGTAAACGCCTATCCGCAGATCCCCTAACTTCTTGAGTGCCCCGGCGCCGTTGTCACTAACTCCTGGGGGCTGCCACGCCTAGTGACCACGTCCTTTAAAGGCTTGGGTTTTTGCCCCGGGGTTGGGTTTTTGCCCCGGGGTTGGAAGGCCCCGCGATACCTGAGGCTAATTCCCACGATTTCAACATTCGCTTCCTTATGGATATCTGGCCACGGAGCCGGCCACGTTTTTCTTATCCTCCCTTATGTGAGCTGATGTGAACCGCCTCCACCACACGAGCCACGCGCCGGTTATACCCCGGGGGTATAATATAACGGGGGTAGTCACACACACCTCCCGACGATACTCCCCCGCACACGAGCCACGCGCCGGTAATACCCCGGGGGTAGTCTCTCACACTTCCCGACGATCCGCCCCAGCACGCGAGCCAAGCACCGGTAATACCCTGGGGGTATTATATAACGGGGGTAGTGTCACACACCTCCCGACGATCCGCCCCCAGCACATGAGCCACACGCCGTTAATACCCCAGGGGTATAATATAACGGGGTAGTCACACACCTCCCGACGATCGGCCCCCACCACATGAGCCACACGCCGTTAATACCCCAGGGGTATAATATAACGTGGGTAGTCACACACACCTCCCGACGATCGGCCCCCACCACATGAGCCACACGCCGTTAATACCCCAGGGGTATAATATAACGTGGGTAGTCACACACACCTCCCGACGATCGGCCCCCACCACATGAGCCACGCGCCGGTAATACCCCGGGGGTATAATATAACGGGGTAGTCACACACACCTCCCGATCTCCGCAGTGGTGCTCCAAGGCCTTCGGGAACGTGAGCGTGATGCCCCCGGAGACCGGCAGCGTGCATCAGGTTAACCTGGAATACTTATCCCGGGTGGTTATGGAGGACGAGAGGTTTCTGTATCCGGACAGCGTCCTGGGAACCGACTCGCACACAACCATGGGGAACGGCCTCGGCATCTTGAGTTGGGGTAAGTGTGCGGGGGGGGGGGGGGATAGGGGTATTTTGCAGCCCATTCACTGGAAGGGGAAATAAAGAGTCATACTGCTTAGTAAATAAGGCCCTATATATAACGTACAATGTGATGGAACCTATGAGCCACGCGTCCCACCCCGTGTCTGCCCATCCTCCCGCCTGCTGGGAGACCTCGCCCCCTATATCATCTTCAGCTTCCTTTCTTATTTGGGGTTTAGCCGTGTGTCCCAAGCGTGTTTCAAATCCCTTACTGTTACCCCTACCACCTCCTCTGGGATGCTGTTCCATGAATCCACCACCCTTTCTGGGAAGAAGTACTTCCAATCCTCACATTTCCCTCCCACCCTGCAGCGTCAGAGAATTACCTCTTGTTCCAGCTCTTCTCTCTCTGAAACATGCTTCCCTCCTGTACTCTGTTGAATCCCTTCTCCCCTCTAACCTGCACATATTAACCCTTTATATATGTGACAATATCTCTCATATCCCCTCTCCCTTCTCCCCTCTAAGCTGCACATATTAACCCTTTATATATGTGACTGTCTCTCATATCCCCTCTCCCTTCTCCCCTCTAAGCTGCACATATTAACCCTTTATATATGTGACAGTTTCTCTCATATCCCCCTCTCCCTTCTCCCCTCTAAGCTGCACATATTAACCCTTTATATATGTGACAGTGTCTCTCATATCCCCCTCTCCCTTCTCTCCTCTAAGCTGCACATATTAACCCTTTATATATGTGACAGTCTCTCATATCCCCCTCTCCCTTCTCCCCTCTAAGCTGCACATATTAACCCTTTATATATGTGACAGTGTCTCTCATATCCCCCTCTCCCTTCTCCCCTCTACGCTGCACATATTAACCCTTTATATATGTGACAGTATCTCTCATATCCCCCTCTCCCTTCTCCCCTCTAAGCTGCACATATTAACCCTTTATATATATATCCTCTCCCTTCTCCCCTCTAAGCTGCACATATTAACCCTTTATATATGTGACAGTGTCTCCCATATCCCCCTCTCCCTTCTCCCCTCTAAGCTGCACATATTAACCCTTTATATATGTGACAGTTTCTCTCATATCCCCCTCTCCCTTCTCTCCTCTAAGCTGCACATATTAACCCTTTATATATGTGACAGTTTCTCTCATATCCCCCTCTCCCTTCTCCCCTCTAAGCTGCACATATTAACCCTTTATATATGTGACAGTGTCTCTCATATCCCCTCTCCCTTCTCCCCTCTAAGCTGCACATATTAACCCTTTATATATGTGACAGTGTTTCCCATATCCCCCTCTCCCTTCTCCCCTCTAAGCTGCACATATTAACCCTTTATATATGTGACAGTATCTCTCATATCCCCCTCTCCCTTCTCTCCTCTAAGCTGCACATATTAACCCTTTATATATGTGACAGTTTCTCTCATATCCCCCTCTCCCTTCTCCCCTCTAAGCTGCACATATTAACCCTTTATATATGTGACAGTGTTTCCCATATCCCCCTCTCCCTTCTCTCCTCTAAGCTGCACATATTAACCCTTTATATATGTGACAGTATCTCTCATATCCCCCTCTCCCTTCTCCCCTCTAAGCTGCACATATTAACCCTTTATATATGTGACAGTGTCTCTCATATCCCCCTCTCCCTTCTCCCCTCTAAGCTGCACATATTAACCCTTTATATATGTGACAGTGTCTCTCATATCCCCCTCTCCCTTCTCCCCTCTAAGCTGCACATATTAACCCTTTATATATGTGACAGTATCTCTCATATCCCCCTCTCCCTTCTCTCCTCTAAGCTGCACATATTAACATATTTGTGACCTTGGTGTACAACATCACACTGTTGTGATGACCGCAGGAAGACTTCACAAGGCCCACGATGGCTTATTAGTCCCTATATGTAAGTAGATATATAGATAGATTTGCTCCTGCTTTCCCCACAGGTGTGGGAGGGATTGAGTCGGAGGCGGCCATGTTGGGAGTACCCATTACACTGACCCTGCCGGAGGTGGTAGGATGTGAGCTGACTGGCACTGTCAGCCCCCTCGCTACTTCTATAGATGTCGTTCTGGGAATCACCAAGGTGAGTGGGGTTTTTGCTGGCGAGCATAAAAAAGTCCGCCCCGCGATGTCCCAAAAATGGCTTTCTATGTCTTCTCTGATCAGTGGTGGGGGGTATAATGTGGGGGGTATAATGTTGCAGGGCAGAAGGAGCTCAACTCCAGTCATCAAGACTTTCCCCCCTCCCCCAAACAGGTCAGGTTTACAGGATATCCCAGCCTCTTCACAGGAGCCTCTGATTGAGCCACCTGTGCTGAAGCGGGGGCCCCTTGAGCCACCTGTGCTGAAGAGGGGGCTCCTTGAGCCACCTGTGCTGAAGCGGGGGCCCCTTGACCACCTGTGCTGAAGCGGGGGCCCCTTGAGCCACCTGTGCTGAAGATGCAATGTCCTGAAAACCTGGCCTGTTGGGGGGGGGAGGGGCTTGAGGACTGGCCGACCTTTTGTAGCGACCTGCGCAGCGCTGGGTTATAAGACGCTTTGAACGGGTCACTCGCACGGTGCGGGCGTCGGTCACGCATTTCTTCTTCCGCAGCGCTTGAGAGAAGCCAAGCTGGCTGGCAAGTTTGTGGAGTTTTTCGGTGCAGGGGTCGCCCAGCTGTCCATCGCCGATCGCACCACGATAGCCAACATGTGCCCGGAGTATGGGGCCACCGTGGCCTTTTTCCCAGTTGACCGCGTGACCCTGAGCCACCTGAAGCAGACGGGTAAGAAGGGCAAGAAGGGTTCTCTAATGATGGGGGAGTATTGAGAAGGAAACCTTCCCGTCTAGAGACCGGTTAGAATATGAACCAGTTTTACATGGCACAGAACCGCAAACTCCTCCCCAGACCCTCGTGTTGGCGTTAAACCCGCACGCTGCGCTTTATTGCCGCTTCGGTCTAGGGTTAGAAGTGGGACTGAGGCTGTAATGTTCTGTAACGTTGTATTCGGGCTTGTTGTATTTATGGGAATGTCACTTGTTCACCTGAGAAGCTACCGGCGGAATCTGCATTCACCCTGCTCCCCCTCTCCCTTCTCTCCTGCTCTCCTTCTCCCTTCCCTTCTCTCCTTCTCTCTTCTCCCTCCTCTCCCTTCTCTCCCCTCCTTCTCTCCTGCTCCCCTTCTCCCTTCTCTCCTGCTCCCCCTCTCCCTTCTCTCCTGGTCCCCCTCTCTCCCCTCCTCCCTTCTCTCCTCTCCTGCTCCCCCTCCCTCCCTTCTCTCCTCTCCTGCTCCCCCTCTCTCCCTTCTCTCCTCTCCTGCTCCCTCTCTCTCCCTTCTCTCCTCTCCTGCTCCCTCTCTCTCCCTTCTCTCCTCTCCTGCTCCCTCTCTCTCCCTTCTCTCCTCTCCTGCTCCCTCTCTCTCCCTTCTCTCCTCTCCTGCTCCCCCTCTCTCCCTTCTCTCCTCTCCTGCTCCCCCTCTCTCGCCCTTCTCTCCTCTCCTGCTCCCCCTCTCCCTTCCCTTCTCTCCTGGTCCCCTTCTCCCTTCTCTCCCTTCTCTGTTGCTTCTCTTCTCGCCTTCTCTTCCTGCTTTCCCTGTACTCCCTCACCTCTCCCTTCCCTTCTCTTCCTGCTCCCCTTCTCCCTTACCTTCTCTTCCTTCTTTCCCTGCACTCCCTCTCCCTTCTCTCCTGCCTCTCTCTCTTTCTCTCTCCTCCTCGCTCCTCTAGGTGTGGATCCCGACAGTCTTGGGACATTTGAGTCCTACCTGAAAGCTGTGAAGCTGCTGCGTCAGGATGAGCGCTCCGGACACCCCGAGTACTCTGAGGTAACTAATCCCAAGTGATCTGGTGACGCCTCTGATCCTTACAGGAACGGAGAACTGGCCATCCATAATAGTGATTTCATTTTAGTGCCAACTCCAGTCTGCAGCAGCCATCAACAGATCAGGTCTTCCCTGCTTCAGCACCGGTGATGCAGTTGTCATGAGACAATGAGCCACCTGTGCTGAAGCAGGGATATACTGAAAACCTGACCTGTTGGCCCTTGAGTAGTGGAGTTGAAACACTCCTGGGCAAAACAAGCAACCGAGTATCTCCTATCCTCGTGTGGGGTGTGTGTGTGTGTGTGTGTGTGTGTGTGTGTGTGTGTGTGGGGGGGGGGGGGGTGGGTGTGTGTGTGGGGGGTGGGTGTGTGTGGGGGGGGGGGGGGTGGGTGTGTGTGTGGGGGGTGGGTGTGTGTGGGGGGTGTGGGGGGGGGGGGGGGGGGGTGTGTGTGTGTGGGGTGTCCTGGAGGGGTGGTGATTTCTCTGTATTCTGTATGCTAAGTAGGAGTTTGCGCAGGTAAAGCCCCCTCTCTCCTTATCTGTATTGGCTCTGACAGGGACAGGGTGGGATATGGGTAAAAGAAAACACTTGATTGACAAGCGCGCCCCTCCCCCTTCCAAGGAAAACAAAAATGTAAATTCCCAAAGAGACCAAAACAGACACACGTTTAGTTTAAATGGGACTCGTTTAAGGAAGAAAATGCAACTTGGCATTTGCGGAAACTCCCCGTTTTCGCAGCCTTGCGACGTGACACGGGCCACTCCGAGGATTGCAGAGGCTGTTGAGGGTGCGTCTCCGTGGCGCGTGCGTCTCCGTGGCGCGTGCGTCTCCGTGGCGCGTGCGTCTCCGTGGCGCGCGCATCTCTGTGAGCAGTTCTCTCACCTTCCAGGTCCTAGAAATGATGCTGAGCTCCATCGTCCCGTACGTCAGCGGCCCCAAGAGACCCCAGGACCGCGTGGCAGTGACTGACATGAAGAAGGACTTCGAGGCCTGTCTGAACGAAAAGGTTAGTGACGTCCCTGTCCCCTGCGGGTAACGCGCGGCGCTGGAGTAAGATTGCGGAGCGTGAATTCGGGATTATTGACGGGGAGGGGCCTGTAACCATTTATCTAATGTCTTTTGGATAAGACCCTGATGTTACATAGTAGATGAGGTTGAAAAAAGACGTAGGTCCATCAAGTTGAACCTATGCTAAATTTAGACGGCAGATGCTTTATCCTATATCCGTACTTACAGTATATTGATCCAGAGGAAGGCAAACACAAACCCCAGTGACACATCATCCAATGACATCTTATAAGGGGAAACATTAAATTCCTTCCTGACCCCAAGAATTGGCAATCAGATTACTCCCTGGATCAACATCCTTCCCATGTATACTTATTTGGTATATCCCTGTATACCTTTCCTTTCTAAAAAGATGTCCAACCTTTTTTGAACATATCTATTGTATCTGCCATCACAGTCTCCATGGGTAATGAATCCCGCACTGTAACTGCCCTTACTGTAAAGAACCCTTTCCTTTGTAGCTGGGGGAAATTGTTGTCTCCTATTAGCTTTGCAAACAAAGGAGCAGAAGCTATTATTAAATCAAACTGATAAACGCCAGTAACTGAGTGTATTCAGTGTTC
This sequence comes from Ascaphus truei, assembly GCF_040206685.1. Classification (NCBI taxonomy): domain Eukaryota; kingdom Metazoa; phylum Chordata; class Amphibia; order Anura; family Ascaphidae; genus Ascaphus; species Ascaphus truei. The sequence continues at coordinate 32,905,063 of NC_134500.1, forward strand.
CTGTTTGCAACACGGTTTCCCTAAGATAGAAATAAGTATGACCGTTACTTTAAAGGAGCTCGACACTTTCTAATACTGATTACAGTAATCATTGATCACCGCAGTGGAGCCGCCTCTATGTGGAGGGGCAGAGGTCGCACCGATCCATGCCGTTTCCTCACCCAGATCCCACAAACCTTTTCTCCTTTAAAAAGATGTTACTTGTAGCTCACTGTTACAGATTGACTCCTATCGGCAGCCATTTTAAGCTCCCAGGAGCTGCAATGGGACCATTCGCCACCGCTATGTCGCCGTAAGTTTTCGGCTTCTTACGGTTTGTGTTTTAGGGTTAATGTTCGGGATTATGTTTTAAGGTTAGCAATAGAATAGTTGGGTCAGGGTCCTACGTTGCAGTTATCGGCGTTACCCACAATGGCCCAGAACCCCCCAGACTCCCCAGCGGCGGCCCACTGCACTGGCCTTGTAGCAATGGCCCAGACTCCCCAGCGGCGGGGCACTGCACTGGCCTTGTAGCAATGGCCCAGACTCCCCAGAGGCGGCCCACTGCACTGGCCTTGTAGCAATGGCCCAGAATCCCCAGCGGCGGCCCACTGCACTGGCCCGTAGCAATGGCCCACACTCCCCAGAGGCGGCCCACTGCACTGGCCTTGTAGCAATGGCCCACACTCCCCAGAGGCGGCCCACTGCACTGGCCTTGTAGCAATGGCCCAGACTCCCCAGCGGCGGCACACTGCACTGGCCCGTAGCAATGGCCCACACTCCCCAGAGGCGGCCCACTGCACTGGCCTTGTAGCAATGGCCCAGACTCCCCAGCGGCGGCCCACTGCACTGGCCTTGTAGCAATGGCCCAGACTCCCCAGCGGCGGCCCACTGCACTGGACCGTAGCAATGGCCCAGACTCCCCAGCGGCGGCACACTGCACTGGCCTTGTAGCAATGGCCCAGACTCCCCAGCGGCGGGGCACTGCACTGGACCGTAGCAATGGCCCAGACTCCCCAGCGGCGGCACACTGCACTGGACCGTAGCAATGGCCCAGACTTCCCAGCGGCGGCACACTGCACTGGCCTTGTAGCAATGGCCCAGACTCCCCAGCGGCGGCCCACTGCACTGGCCTTGTAGCAATGGCCCAGACTCCCCAGCGGCGGCCCACTGCACTGGCCTTGTAGCAATGGCCCAGACTCCCCAGCGGCGGCCCACTGCACTGGCCTTGTAGCAATGGCCCAGACTCCCCAGCGGCGGCCCACTGCACTGGCCTTGTAGCAATGGCCCAGACTCCCCAGCGGCGGCACACTGCACTGGCCTTGTAGCAATGGCCCACACTCCCCAGCAGCGGCCCACTGCACTGGCCTTGTAGCAATGGCCCACACTCCCCAGAGGCGGCCCACTGCACTGGCCTTGTAGCAATGGCCCAGACTCCCCAGCGGCGGCACACTGCACTGGCCCGTAGCAATGGCCCAGACTCCCCAGCGGCGGCCCACTGCACTGGACCGTAGCAATGGCCCAGACTCCCCAGCGGCGGCACACTGCACTGGACCGTAGCAATGGCCCAGACTCCCCAGCGGCGGCACACTGCACTGGCCTTGTAGCAATGGCCCAGACTCCCCAGCGGCGGCACACTGCACTGGCCTTGTAGCAATGGCCCAGACTCCCCAGCGGCGGCCCACTGCACTGGCCTTGTAGCAATGGCCCAGACTCCCCAGCGGCGGCCCACTGCACTGGCCTTGTAGCAATGGCCCAGACTCCCCAGCAGCGGCACACTGCACTGGACCGTAGCAATGGCAGCTGCTTAGATGTGTCCCTGACCCGTTTTGTCTTCTCTCCGCACAGGTCGGATTCAAAGGATTCCAGATTCCGGCAGAGAAGCAAAACGCAGTGGTGCCCGTGGCGTACGGCAGCTCCGAGTACCGGCTGTCCCACGGCTGTGTCCTCATCGCTGCTGTCATCAGCTGCACCAATAACTGCAATCCTTCCGTTATGCTGACTGCAGGTAAACCGGGGGACGTGTAACTACTCCAGGGCACTCGCGCCTACTCGTACCCACTATCACCAGGTAAATATTCCAGGAGGGGCGTGCTAGAAACATTAGAGGTGCAAAGTGTAAGCAGAGGAGGATGCTAGAAGAAGAGGCTAATGCTTAGGAGCTGGAGGTGGGGAGGCTCATGGGAAACGGGAGACCACCGGTGCACACTAGCGGAGGTTGAAAAAAAGGCGAACTGTACATCCAAGTTCAACCTACGTTCAATTTATACAACAGATACTTTATCCTATATCTATACTTAGTGTACTGATCCAGAGGAAAGCAAACAAATCCCCACTGACACATTATCCAACGATATCTCATAAGGGGAAACATAAATTCCTCCCTGATTCCAAGAATTGGCAGTCGGATTACTTCCTGGATCAACATCCTTCCCATGTATACTTATTTGGGATATCCCTGTATACCTTTCCTTTCTAAAAAGATGCCCACCCTTTGAACAAATCTATTGTATCTGCCATCACAGTCTCCATGGGTAATGAATTCCACATTTTAATTGCCCTTACTGTAAAGAACCCTTTCCTTTGTTGCTGGTGAAATTTCCTTTCCTCCAACCTTAAGGGATGGCCCCGAGTCCTTTGTACTGCCTGTGGGATGAATAGTTCTTTTTGAAAGCTCCTTGTACTGTCCCTGAATATATTTGTATATAGTTATCATATCCCATCTTAGATGCCTCTTTTCTAATGTAAATCTAATTTAGCTAGCCTCTCATAATTCAGATTATCCATCCCCTTTATTAATTTGGTGGCTCTTCTCAGCACTTTTTCTAGCCCTATAATGGACGTCGTCCTGCACGGGAGGGTGGTGGTAATACCGCTGTCTGTTTTTCTGGGCTCAGGTTTACTAGCTAAGAAGGCTGTCGAAGCCGGACTCACCGTAAAACCGTATATAAAGACCAGCTTTTCCCCGGGGAGCGGCGCTGTCCCACATTATCTGAGTGCCAGCGGAGTCCTGCCCTACCTTGAACAACTGGGGTGAGTGTTGGATTCTGGGTAATAGCGGATACAGGGGCCGTATGTACAGGAGACATTCCTAAACCAGTCGCTGAAGGGAACCCCAGCAGCAGAGTCCCGGCATTCACTGCAAGCACCTTCCTCCTCTGTTCGGGCGGAGGTCGGGTTCAGCTCCTGCCCTACTGAAGGAGGGAGCTTTGTGTGGTGTAAGGGGGACGGGGAGCAGAGTAAAGGGGGGGGAGGGAGTTTGGGTTACCCAGTATTTCACAATCTAATTCTAGGGTTCCTTGACCAAAAAACGGTTTCAAACCCCTGGCATCGAACCTGCTCTTCTCCTCCTATGGAGTATGCAGCTGGAGAAAGATTGCCTTACGTATCCGGAAAACAAATGTACGTCTTGTAATGCATTTATTTCCCTGTTCCTTCGGCCCAGGTTTGATATCATTGGTTACGGGTGCGCCAGATGTGTGGGTAACAGCGCCCCGTTACCAGACGAAATAGTCACTGCTATTAAAGAGGTAAGCAAAAAGAACAAAGATGGCGGACACGGCCCTTTCCAACTGACAGCTGACGATGTGCCCCGCTCCTCTTGTGTTGTGTGCAGGGGGAGGTGGTGGCCTGCGGCATCTTCTCTGGGAATAAACACTTCGAGGGACATCTGTGTAGCTGCATCCGGGCCAACTACCTGGCGTCGCCACCTCTGGTCATTGCCTACGCTCTGGCCGGGACCGTGAGGATAGATCTTCAAACGGAAGCTTTAGGTGAGTAATGGAGAGAGGGGACGGCTCGTGGCGCCTGGCCTGTAGGGCGAGCGTGTGACACAGCCAGAACACTCTGATTCAGCCCTGCAGGCTGGCACGTTATATGTGCTGCAATGCTGGCTGATGGGTGACACGGGTCATATCGTGTCTGTCGGGATTTACGCTTGCTGTCCCTGGCAAGGAGAAGTGTCCAGGCACTCGAGGGGTCTTCATAAAGTTTATATTAGAACAGGGTTGACGTTTTCGGTTCAACCTTTGACCTTTATCGAGGTCCAAGGTTGGACCGAGACGTCAGTCCTGGTACTACTACTTGCCTTCAAAATGCAAGGACACCGTTATACAGGGGGGAGGGAGGACCCCATGTTAATCGGGTCCATCACGGCACCTGCAGTGACGGACAAAGGGATGTTTGGTCCTTGGAGTGTGACGGTGACAGGAGACACCTTCATTGTACCGTATTTGCCTGATTTTTATAGAGTGACCCTGAATATAGGCAACAACGCCCCCCCCTCCCTTATTTCTGTAGTAGCTGGAAAGAAAAAGTGTGTGTGTGTGTCACTCTGTGTCACTCTGTGTCACTCTGTGTCACTCTGTGTCACTCTGTGTCACTCTGTGTCACTCTGTGTCACTCTGTGTCACTCTGTGTCACTCTGTGTCACTCTGTGTCACTCTGTGTCGCTTGCTGCCAGAAGCAAGATGGCGCCTTATAATCGAGCAAAATCGGTAATATCACTGAAAACAAAATCCATTCCTAACCTGCTGGTAACCACGAACGGTCCATTTGCTCTCATGGCTGCAGTTACCGTGCCCGATCGCACCGAGGCAGCCGCCGGGCGCTGTGAGATTGGTGTCCGCTTTGCATAGGTCTTTAGTTATTGTGTTTGGGGCCAAAAGAAGATCCGTGTGTTTCTTCCAGGGGAAAACGCGCGTGGTGAGAAGGTCTATCTCCACGAGATCTGGCCGAGTCGGGAAGAAGTTCTGCAGGTGGAAGAGGAGCTTGTGATCCCGTCCATGTTCACTGATCTGAAGGAGAAAATCCAGGTCTGAAAACGTTTGGGTGGGGGCGGGGGGGGGGTAGAGAGAGTCACACCCGCAGAATCGCAGCCAAAACCCACACTTGATGTCCCGTATTTCCTAAGCAGTGCTATGTCCCTGTACATCTCTGGCCCGCGGTAGACACCTTACAGGCCATTGAGATGGTGAAAAAAATGATTGCACCGGCGCTTACTTATAACAATGTCCTAAAAAAGTGAACTGTGTATAACAATGTGTTTTAAAGCAAATTACAGAAATCATAGCTATAAAATAAATTACAACGTGAACTGTGATCTATTAGTTAATCATGTGATAAATCCACCACCCAGTGTGAAAGGTGCTAATAGAAAAGCTACTCAAAACCCTTATAAAGACTGTTCTCTTAGTCTTTTTGATTGCAGAATTCCTCAAAGATTCAGGGGAGCGCCAATGTTCACGTGATTATATGCAAAAGAAAAATAAAGGCAACAGTGTAATACAGTCTCCACTCTTTCTTTCTAGTGAAAAGGTAATTCACTCACAATTTTCCTTTCAAAAATCAGGCATTACAGAGACACTCCTCTCTCTGATTAGAGCAATGAACATGGATATCCACAGGTGTAGACCCCTTTCACTTCCTCTCCACCACCGCACGAATACCCAGAAATAATAAGAAATACCAAAATAGCGCAATAACGTCTTAAAATGTATTGGAGATCATCACAGATAAAACATATGGCTATGCACTCACATAAGGAATAATAGGTACAGTCATTGTACGAAATCCTGATAGATAAAGCAATTCACCGGTACACAGTGTGTTTCTTCCCTCTGCTTCTCTGCTCCCATCAACGTCACATCCGGTTGACACAGGGCTGTGGGCGGAAGTGCTGTAAGGGGGATCTCCGGCTGCCAGGACTTCGCAACTGCGACTTGCACAGACCGGATGTGACGTTGATGGGAGCAGAGAAGCAGAGGGAAGAAACACACTGTGTACCGGTGAAGTGCTTTATCTATCGGGATTTCGTACAATGACTGTACCTATTATTCCTTATGTGAGTGCATAGCCATATGTTTTATCTGTGATGATCTCCAATACATTTTAAGACGTTATTGCGCTATTTTGGTATTTCTTATTATTTCTGGGTATTCGTGCGGTGGTGGAGAGGAAGTGAAAGGGGTCTACACCTGTGGATATCCATGTTCATTGCTCTAATCAGAGAGAGGAGTGTCTCTGTAATGCCTGATTTTTGAAAGGAAAATTGTGAGTGAATTCCTTTTCACTAGAAAGAAAGAGTGAAGACTGTATTACACTATGTTGCCTTTATTTTTCTTTTGCATATAATCACGTGAACATTGGCGCTTCCCTGAATCTTTGAGGAATTAGGCCATTGAGATGGTCAGAAGATGTGGAATAGCCCTGTGTTCAGCTCCTGGGAACCTGCTTCCTGTACATGTGCACAGGGACGGTGTTCAGCTCCTGGGAACCTGCTTCCTGTACATGGCGCAGGGACGGTGTTCAGCTCCTGGGAACATGCTTCCTGTACATGGCGCAGGGACGGTGTTCAGCTCCTGGGAACCTGCTTCCTGTACATGGCGCAGGGACGGTGTTCAGCTCCTGGGAACCTGCTTCCTGTACATGTGCGCAGGGACGGTGTTCAGCTCCTGGGAACCTGCTTTCTGTACATGGCGCAGGGACGGTGTTCAGCTCCTGGGAACCTGCTTCCTGTACATGGCGCAGGGACGGTGTTCAGCTCCTGGGAACCTGCTTCCTGTACATGGCGCAGGGACGGTGTTCAGCTCCTGGGAACCTGCTTCCTGTACATGGCGCAGGGACGGTGTTCAGCTCCTGGGAACCTGCTTCCTGTACATGTGCGCAGGGACGGTGTTCAGCTCCTGGGAACGTGCTTCCTGTACATGTGCGCAGGGACGGTGTTCAGCTCCTGGGAACCTGCTTCCTGTACATGTGCGCAGGGACGGTGTTCAGCTCCTGGGAACCTGCTTCCTGTACATGTGCGCAGGGACGGTGTTCAGCTCCTGGGAACCTGCTTCCTGTACATGTGCGCAGGGACGGTGTTCAGCTCCTGGGAACCTGCTTCCTGTACATGGCGCAGGGACGGTGTTCAGCTCCTGGGAACCTGCTTCCTGTACATGGCGCAGGGACGGTGTTCAGCTCCTGGGAACCTGCTTCCTGTACATGGCGCAGGGACGGTGTTCAGCTCCTGGGAACCTGCTTCCTGTACATGGCGCAGGGACGGTGTTCAGCTCCTGGGAACCTGCTTCCTGTACATGTGCGCAGGGACGGTGTTCAGCTCTTGGGAACCTGCTTCCTGTACATGGCGCAGGGACGGTGTTCAGCTCCTGGGAACCTGCTTCCTGTACATGGCGAAGGGACGGTGTTCAGCTCCTGGGAACCTGCTTCCTGTACATGGCGCAGGGACGGTGTTCAGCTCCTGGGAACCTGCTTCCTGTACATGGCGCAGGGACGGTGTTCAGCTCCTGGGAACCTGCTTCCTGTACATGGCGCAGGGACGGTGTTCAGCTCCTGGGAACCTGCTTCCTGTACATGTGCGCAGGGACGGTGTTCAGCTCCTGGGAACCTGCTTCCTGTACATGGCGCAGGGACGGTGTTCAGCTCCTGGGAACCTGCTTCCTGTACATGGCGCAGGGACGGTGTTCAGCTCCTGGGAACCTGCTTCCTGTACATGGCGCAGGGACGGTGTTCAGCTCCTGGGAACCTGCTTCCTGTACATGGCGCAGGGACGGTGTTCAGCTCCTGGGAACCTGCTTCCTGTACATGGCGCAGGGACGGTGTTAAGCTCCTGGGAACCTGCTTCCTGTACATGGCGCAGGGACGGTGTTCAGCTCCTGGGAACCTGCTTCCTGTACATGGCGCAGGGACGGTGTTCAGTTCCTGGGAACCTGCTTCCTGTACATGGCGCAGGGACGGTGTTCAGCTCCTGGGAACCTGCTTCCTGTACATGGCGCAGGGACGGTGTTCAGCTCCTGGGAACCTGCTTCCTGTACATGGCGCAGGGACGGTGTTCAGCTCCTGGGAACCTGCTTCCTGTACATGGCGCAGGGACGGTGTTCAGCTCCTGGGAACCTGCTTCCTGTACATGGCGCAGGGACGGTGTTCGTCTCCTGGGAACCTGCTTCCTGTACATGTGCGCAGGGACGGTGTTCAGCTCCTGGGAACCTGCTTCCTGTACATGTGCGCAGGGACGGTGTTCAGCTCCTGGGAACCTGCTTCCTGTACATGGCGCAGGGACGGTGTTCAGCTCCTGGGAACCTGCTTCCTGTACATGGCGCAGGGACGGTGTTCAGCTCCTGGGAACCTGCTTCCTGTACATGGCGCAGGGACGGTGTTCAGCTCCTGGGAACCTGCTTCCTGTACATGGCGCAGAGACGGTGTTCAGCTCCTGGGAACCTGCTTCCTGTACATGGCGCAGGGACGGTGTTCAGCTCCTGGGAACCTGCTTCCTGTACATGGCGCAGGGACGGTGTTCAGCTCCTGGGAACCTGCTTCCTGTACATGGCGCAGAGACGGTGTCCGGAGGGGATGGCTCCTTTTTATAGTGTTCTGATTTGTCCAGCCAGTATCTGATTATTTGTGGCGTGTGTCGGCCGTTCCTCTCCGCGGGTTAGTAACCTTTTCCCCGCTCATTTATGTCTATTACAGAAGCGAAATACACGGTGGAACTTGCTGAATGCCCCAGAAAGCACTTTATTCCCCTGGGACCACAAATCCACGTATATTAGAAGCCCCTCTTTTTTCCAGAAACTAGTGAGTACACAAAATGGCGCCCCTTACCCCGGCGGGCCCCTTACCCCGGCGGGCCCCTTACCCCGGCGGGCCCCTTACCCCGGCGGGCCCCTTACCCAGGCGGGCCCCTTACCCAGGCGGGCCCTTTACCCGTCTCCCCACCGGCCTGAATTTAAATATCAGAAAAGACTGAATATTCCTTCAGAACACCCACGTACAGAAATACCGCAGGTCACAAGCGAGGGTCGCAGCAATCCCGTTCCCCTTTCTGCGGGCATCTGTGCCTTGTGTTCAGGGAGTGACGGAGGAAGGGAACGGGATTTGGAAGGAGAAAGGAGTTGAGCAACGGGTTTTCTTATCACATTCATCACGGTCATTGAAAAAATATACATAGGTGTGTGGGTGTTTAGAAATACTGTGTATATATCTATATCTATCTCCTGTATTTGCCCCCCTCCTCCTCCTCGCTGACACGAGGTGAATCAACGATCTCTCAGGGTCTGTACCCACATTTTAGGCGCTGCACCTCAAACTCGAGCTACCCCACCCCCTCGCCAAATCTATTCATTCCCTCCGATACGTGACTTTCATTTCCTGCGCCTCAGATATTGGCCACTTCAGTAAGATGAACCCAAGGGTTTTCTTTAACACAGGGCAGGCCAACTCCAGTCCTCAGGGGCCGCCAACAGGTCAGGTATTAGGGATTTCCCTGCTTCAGCACAGGGGGCTGTCTTCAACTGAGCCACTGATTGAGCCACCTGTGCCGAAGCAGGGAAATCCCCAATACCTGACCTGTTGGTGGCCCTTGAGGACTGGAGTTGGCCGCCCCCGTCACTGCTTTGCTGGCCCGCCTGGCAGCATGTGATGGGTTAATAACCGCGTGCGTCAGTACCGGGCCTAACCTCATATTCGCTCTCTGCCCGTATCTGCCAGGATAAGGACCCCCCACCTCTGCAGCCCATCGAGAGAGCCCACGTGTTGCTTTATTTAGGGGACGCCGTGACCACTGATCACATTTCCCCGGCTGGCAGCATCTCTAGGACCAGCCCAGCAGCCAAGTACCTCATGCAGAAAGGGTGAGTACTCATTACTACCATACCCCATCCTTCTCCCTGCAGCCACTCTGCATACATCGGGGGGGTGGCCGTAGAACTCCTTGTGTATCCGTGTTGGAAGTAGAAAAGGTGGAGAGTAAACCCCAAGTGTCCTGCGCTCTAACTGGTGCAAATTCTTGTTTGTGTTGAAAGTATGCAGCCTCTATATATAGAAATGTAGGCAATGATGTTGCAGATTGAAGGAATAAATGGATAAAGTCCAGAAGGGGGGGGGGGGGGGAAGGTATGGTTGCTATGAAGCCACGGTAGGGGGGCCGATTAGCAGAATATAGATAGAGGCAGGAGAAGAAGCCCAGATGGGAGCCTCTCTCATGAACTCACGGCAGTCTATATCTGCTGCCCTTACCCGACCTGGTCACCTCGCCGCTCGTCTCTCCTCGCTGTCCCCGCTTCACGAATATCCCACAGGGTGGATGTCGTCTAGCAGCCTCTCAGGGACAGGAGCCCACCGTCTGCGTACATCCTCTTCGCCTCTCACCTCTCTACGGGTGCTCCGTGCGGTGTATGGCGTTCTCCCCCTGCAGCTCCAGGCAGGTCCCAGCAGGCCGTGCGCTCCGGCACTGCTGACGCTCGGGAACTGACGTCAGACGCTGGGAGGGATCGTAGAATCCCATGCAACAGGATTGCCAGCGTGCTCCAGCTGTTGGAGCCCAGGATAATATCCTGTTTGTATATGGCCTGTCAGTACCAGGCATAGTGTCCATGTTGGTCCTGTTGAATGTGAATGGGTCATAGGTTGGTATGTCATTGCATGGATCAACGTGAGGCTTCTCCTTAAATGTAACGTGCTGAAGGTACACAGCATTGCTTGGGAACTCGAAGGTATCAACCTCATCCCTCCTCTTCCCCACCCCAACCACCCCATTCACTTTCCTTTAATACCTTACGATATCCCCAATTCTCTCCGCCTCTCTCCCCTCCCCCAGCGTTCTTACTTTCTCCTCACGCGCCAACTGACTTCCCTCACTCTGTGCGTAAACTTCACAGCTATCCGACTCCTTATCTGCCACCAGGCCATGTGCATTATAATGTGACCTGATACATAGCCTGCCAGGTACAACACCCAGAGGCTGACTCGCTTAGAGAAATTGTAATAACTCTTAGAATTAACAATAGAATCGGTCCAATTGTATCCAAACACAAACCTGCTCCTTGATCTCCGGAACCATCGTGTAAAATGTGGTTACGATATCTTAAGAGGCGTCCAAACGCAGAGCCATCAGACAGACAACTCTCCCAAATATACAGTAGATATTGTGTACAGAGTTTTTATGGCGATATTCTGACCCTTTAATCTTCTACACCAAGGGTGCGCACCACTGTTCTACACATCCGAGACCTGCCAGGTTTGGAAAGCTCTGTACGCCGTGTTAGATCTAGGAGTCCCTTTCCTGTTCAGTTAGAGCAGGCCTGCCCAACATACGGCCCGCGACGGCCCCCCTTCCCTGGTAAAGAAAGAAGGCACGCGTGGCCGCATGCTGTACGCAGCGGTGCGTAAACTGGGGGGGTGCAGGCTGCGTGCGGGGAAGCCTGGGGGCGGGCAGAGCTGTGCACGGGTGGCCAGAAGCTCACAAGCTCCGTGCTGCTGCTCCCTGTGTGATCTCAGCCTGCAGCGGGGGCGGGGCCTTCCCTGCACACACACAGCCCCTCCCGGGGGCGGGGCCTTCCCTGCACACACACAGCCCCTCCCCGGGGCGGGGCCTTCCCTGCACACACACAGCCCCTACCGGGGGCGGGGCCTTCCCTGCACACACACAGCTCCTCCTCTTCCTGTCCTAGTACTCAGCCTGCAGCGGGGGCGGGGCCTTCCCTGCACACACAGCCCCTCCTCCTCCTGTCCCAGTGCTCAGCCTGCAGCGGGGGCGGGGCCTTCCCTGCACACACAGCCCCTCCCGGGGGCGGGGCCTTCCCTGCACACACAGCCCCTCCCGGGGGCGGGGCCTTCCCTGCACACACAGCCCCTCCTCCTCCTCCTGTCCCAGTGCTCAGCCTGCAGCGGGGGCGGGGCCTTCCCTGCACACACACAGCCCCTCCTCCTCCTGTCCCAGTGCTCAGCCTGCAGCGGGGGCGGGGCCTTCCCTGCACACACACAGCCCCTCCTCCTGTCCCAGTACTCAGCCTGCAGCGGGGGCGGGGCCTTCCCTGCACACACAGCCCCCCCTCCTCCTGTCCCAGTTCTCAGCCTGCAGCGGGGGCGGGGCCTTCCCTGCACACACACAGCCCCTCCCAGGGGCGGGGCCTTCCCTGCACACACAGCCCCTCCCGGGGGCGGGGCCTTCCCTGCACACACAGCCCCTCCTCCTCCTCCTGTCCCAGTGCTCAGCCTGCAGCGGGGGCGGGGCCTTCCCTGCACACACAGCCCCTCCTCCTCCTCCTGTCCCAGTGCTCAGCCTGCAGCGGGGGCGGGGCCTTCCCTGCACACACACAGCCCCTCCTCCTCCTCCTGTCCCAGTGCTCAGCCTGCAGCGGGGGCGGGGCCTTCCCTGCACACACAGCCCCTCCTCCTCCTGTCCCAGTACTCAGCCTGCAGCGGGGGCGGGGCCTTCCCTGCACACACAGCCCCTCCTCCTCCTGTCCCAGTGCTCAGCCTGCAGCGGGGGCGGGGCCTTCCCTGCACACACACAGCCCCTCCTCCTCCTGTCCCAGTGCTCAGCCTGCAGCGGGGGCGGGGCCTTCCCTGCACACACACAGCCCCTCCTCCTCCTGTCCCAGTACTCGGCCTGCAGCGGGGGCGGGGCCTTCCCTGTACACACACAGCCCCTCCTCCTCCTGTCCCAGTGCTCAGCCTGCAGCGGGGGCGGGGCCTTCCCTGCACACACACAGCCCCTCCTCCTCCTGTCCCAGTACTCGGCCTGCAGCGGGGGCGGGGCCTTCCCTGCACACACAGCCCCTCCTCCTCCTGTCCCTGTGCTCAGCCTGCAGCGGGGGCGGGGCCTTCCCTGCACCCACACAGCCCCTCCTCCTCCTGTCCCAGTGCTCAGCCTGCAGCGGGGGCGGGGCCTTCCCTGCACACACACAGCCCCTCCTCCTCCTCCTGTCCCAGTGCTCAGCCTGCAGCGGGGGCGGGGCCTTCCCTGCACACACACAGCCCCTCCTCCTCCTGTCCCAGTGCTCAGCCTGCAGCGGGGGCGGGGCCTTCCCTGCACACACAGCCCCTCCTCCTGTCCCAGTGCTCAGCCTGCAGCGGGGGCGGGGCCTTCCCTGCACACACAGCCCCTCCTCCTCCTGTCCCAGTGCTCAGCCTGCAGCGGGGGCGGGGCCTTCCCTGCACACACACAGCCCCTCCTCCTCCTGTCCCAGTGCTCAGCCTGCAGCGGGGGCGGGGCCTTCCCTGCACACACACAGCCCCTCCTTCTCCTCCTGTCCCAGTGCTCAGCCTGCAGCGGGGGCGGGGCCTTCCCTGCACACACACAGCCCCTCCTCCTCCTGTCCCAGTACTCGGCCTGCAGCGGGGGCGGGGCCTTCCCTGCACACACAGCCCCTCCTCCTCCTGTCCCAGTACTCAGCCTGCAGCGGGGGCGGGGCCTTCCCTGCACACACAGCCCCTCCTCCTCCTGTCCCAGTGCTCAGCCTGCAGCGGGGGCGGGGCCTTCCCTGCACACACAGCCCCTCCTCCTCCTGTCCCAGTGCTCAGCCTGCAGCGGGGGCGGGGCCTTCCCTGCACACACACAGCCCCTCCTCCTCCTGTCCCAGTACTCGGCCTGCAGCGGGGGCGGGGCCTTCCCTGCACACACACAGCCCCTCCTCCTCCTCCTGTCCCAGTGCTCAGCCTGCAGCGGGGGCGGGGCCTTCCCTGCACACACACAGCCCCTCCTCCTGTCCCAGTGCTCAGCCTGCAGCGGGGGCGGGGCCTTCCCTGCACACACACAGCCCCTCCTCCTGTCCCAGTACTCGGCCTGCAGCGGGGGCGGGGCCTTCCCTGCACACACACAGCGCCTCCTCCTCCTGTCCCAGTACTCAGCCTGCAGCGGGGGCGGGGCCTTCCCTGCACACACAGCCCCTCCTCCTCCTCCTGTCCCAGTACTCAGCCTGCAGCGGGGGCGGGGCCTTCCCTGCACACACACAGCTCCCCCTCCTCCTGTCCCAGTGCTCAGCCTGCAGCGGGGGCGGGGCCTTCCCTGCACACACACAGCCCCTCCTCCCCCTCCTGTCCCAGTGCTCAGCCTGCAGCGGGGGCGGGGCCTTCCCTGCACCCACACAGCCCCTCCTCCTCCTGTCCCAGTACTCAGCCTGCAGCGGGGGCGGGGCCTTCCCTGCACACACACAGCCCCTCCTCCTCCTGTCCCAGCGCTCAGCCTGCAGCGGGGGCGGGGCCTTCCCTGCACACACACAGCCCCTCCTCCTCCTGTCCCAGTACTCAGCCTGCAGCGGGGGCGGGGCCTTCCCTGCACACACACAGCCCCTCCTCCTCCTCCTGTCCCAGTGCTCAGCCTGCAGCGGGGGCGGGGCCTTCCCTGCACCCACACAGCCCCTCCTCCTCCTGTCCCAGTACTCAGCCTGCAGCGGGGGCGGGGCCTTCCCTGCACACACACAGCCCCTCCTCCTCCTGTCCCAGCGCTCAGCCTGCAGCGGGGGCGGGGCCTTCCCTGCACACACAGCCCCTCCTCCTCCTGTCCCAGTGCTCAGCCTGCAGCGGGGGCGGGGCCTTCCCTGCACACACACAGCCCCTCCTCCTCCTCCTGTCCCAGTACTCAGCCTGCAGCGGGGGCGGGGCCTTCCCTGCACACACAGCCCCTCCTCCTCCTGTCCCAGTGCTCAGCCTGCAGCGGGGGCGGGGCCTTCCCTGTACACACACAGCCCCTCCTCCTCCTGTCCCAGTACTCAGCCTGCAGCGGGGGCGGGGCCTTCCCTGCACACACACAGCCCCTCCTCCTCCTCCTGTCCCAGTGCTCAGCCTGCAGCGGGGGCGGGGCCTTCCCTGCACACACAGCCCCTCCTCCTCCTGTCCCAGTACTCAGCCTGCAGCGGGGGCGGGGCCTTCCCTGCACACACAGCCCCTCCTCCTCCTCCTGTCCCAGTACTCGGCCTGCAGCGGGGGCGGGGCCTTCCCTGCACACACAGCCCCCCCTCCTCCTGTCCCAGTACTCAGCCTGCAGCGGGGGCGGGGCCTTCCCTGCACACACAGCCCCTCCTCCTCCTGTCCCAGTGCTCAGCCTGCAGCGGGGGCGGGGCCTTCCCTGTACACACACAGCCCCCCCTCCTCCTATCCCAGTGCTCAGCCTGCAGCGGGGGCGGGGCCTTCCCTGCACACACAGCCCCTCCTCCTCCTGTCCCAGTACTCAGCCTGCAGCGGGGGCGGGGCCTTCCCTGTACACACACAGCCCCCCCTCCTCCTATCCCAGTGCTCAGCCTGCAGCGGGGGCGGGGCCTTCCCTGCACACACAGCCCCTCCTCCTCCTGTCCCAGTACTCAGCCTGCAGCGGGGGCGGGGCCTTCCCTGCACACACAGCCCCTCCTCCTGTCCCAGTGCTCAGCCTGCAGCGGGGGCGGGGCCTTCCCTGCACACACACAGCCCCTCCTCCTCCTCCTGTCCCAGTACTCGGCCTGCAGCGGGGGCGGGGCCTTCCCTGCACACACAGCCCCTCCTCCTCCTGTCCCAGTGCTCAGCCTGCAGCGGGGGCGGGGCCTTCCCTGCACACACACAGCCCCTCCTCCTCCTCCTGTCCCAGTACTCAGCCTGCAGCGGGGGCGGGGCCTTCCCTGCACACACAGCCCCTCCTCCTCCTGTCCCAGTACTCAGCCTGCAGCGGGGGCGGGGCCTTCCCTGCACACACAGCCCCTCCTCCTCCTGTCCCAGTACTCAGCCTGCAGCGGGGGCGGGGCCTTCCCTGCACACACACAGCCCCTCCTCCTCCTCCTGTCCCAGTGCTCAGCCTGCAGCGGGGGCGGGGCCTTCCCTGCACACACAGCCCCTCCTCCTCCTGTCCCAGTACTCAGCCTGCAGCGGGGGCGGGGCCTTCCCTGCACACACACAGCCCCTCCTCCTCCTGTCCCAGCGCTCAGCCTGCAGCGGGGGCGGGGCCTTCCCTGCACACACACAGCCCCTCCTCCTCCTGTCCCAGTGCTCAGCCTGCAGCGGGGGCGGGGCCTTCCCTGCACACACAGCCCCTCCTCCTCCTGTCCCAGTGCTCAGCCTGCAGCGGGGGCGGGGCCTTCCCTGCACACACACAGCCCCTCCTCCTCCTGTCCCAGTGCTCAGCCTGCAGCGGGGGGCGGGGCCTTCCCTGCACACACACAGCCCCTCCTCCTGTCCCAGTGCTCAGCCTGCAGCGGGGGCGGGGCCTTCCCTGCACACACACAGCCCCTCCTCCTCCTGTCCCAGTGCTCAGCCTGCAGCGGGGGCGGGGCCTTCCCTGCACACACAGCCCCTCCTCCTCCTCCTGTCCCAGTACTCAGCCTGCAGCGGGGGCGGGGCCTTCCCTGCACACACACAGCTCCCCCTCCTCCTGTCCCAGTGCTCAGCCTGCAGCGGGGGCGGGGCCTTCCCTGCACACACACAGCCCCTCCTCCCCCTCCTGTCCCAGTGCTCAGCCTGCAGCGGGGGCGGGGCCTTCCCTGCACCCACACAGCCCCTCCTCCTCCTGTCCCAGTACTCAGCCTGCAGCGGGGGCGGGGCCTTCCCTGCACACACACAGCCCCTCCTCCTCCTGTCCCAGTACTCAGCCTGCAGCGGGGGCGGGGCCTTCCCTGCACACACACAGCCCCTCCTCCTCCTCCTGTCCCAGTGCTCAGCCTGCAGCGGGGGCGGGGCCTTCCCTGCACCCACACAGCCCCTCCTCCTCCTGTCCCAGTACTCAGCCTGCAGCGGGGGCGGGGCCTTCCCTGCACACACACAGCCCCTCCTCCTCCTGTCCCAGCGCTCAGCCTGCAGCGGGGGCGGGGCCTTCCCTGCACACACAGCCCCTCCTCCTCCTGTCCCAGTGCTCAGCCTGCAGCGGGGGCGGGGCCTTCCCTGCACACACACAGCCCCTCCTCCTCCTCCTGTCCCAGTACTCAGCCTGCAGCGGGGGCGGGGCCTTCCCTGCACACACAGCCCCTCCTCCTCCTGTCCCAGTGCTCAGCCTGCAGCGGGGGCGGGGCCTTCCCTGTACACACACAGCCCCTCCTCCTCCTGTCCCAGTACTCGGCCTGCAGCGGGGGCGGGGCCTTCCCTGCACACACACAGCCCCTCCTCCTCCTCCTGTCCCAGTGCTCAGCCTGCAGCGGGGGCGGGGCCTTCCCTGCACACACAGCCCCTCCTCCTCCTGTCCCAGTACTCAGCCTGCAGCGGGGGCGGGGCCTTCCCTGCACACACAGCCCCTCCTCCTCCTCCTGTCCCAGTGCTCAGCCTGCAGCGGGGGGCGGGGCCTTCCCTGCACACACAGCCCCTCCTCCTCCTCCTGTCCCAGTACTCGGCCTGCAGCGGGGGCGGGGCCTTCCCTGCACACACAGCCCCCCCTCCTCCTGTCCCAGTACTCAGCCTGCAGCGGGGGCGGGGCCTTCCCTGCACACACAGCCCCTCCTCCTCCTGTCCCAGTGCTCAGCCTGCAGCGGGGGCGGGGCCTTCCCTGTACACACACAGCCCCCCCTCCTCCTATCCCAGTGCTCAGCCTGCAGCGGGGGCGGGGCCTTCCCTGCACACACAGCCCCTCCTCCTCCTGTCCCAGTACTCAGCCTGCAGCGGGGGCGGGGCCTTCCCTGCACACACAGCCCCTCCTCCTGTCCCAGTGCTCAGCCTGCAGCGGGGGCGGGGCCTTCCCTGCACACACACAGCCCCTCCTCCTCCTCCTGTCCCAGTACTCGGCCTGCAGCGGGGGCGGGGCCTTCCCTGCACACACAGCCCCTCCTCCTCCTGTCCCAGTGCTCAGCCTGCAGCGGGGGCGGGGCCTTCCCTGCACACACACAGCCCCTCCTCCTCCTCCTGTCCCAGTGCTCAGCCTGCAGCGGGGGCGGGGCCTTCCCTGCACCCACACAGCCCCTCCTCCTCCTGTCCCAGTACTCAGCCTGCAGCGGGGGCGGGGCCTTCCCTGCACACACACAGCCCCTCCTCCTCCTGTCCCAGCGCTCAGCCTGCAGCGGGGGCGGGGCCTTCCCTGCACACACACAGCCCCTCCTCCTCCTGTCCCAGTACTCAGCCTGCAGCGGGGGCGGGGCCTTCCCTGCACACACACAGCCCCTCCTCCTCCTCCTGTCCCAGTGCTCAGCCTGCAGCGGGGGCGGGGCCTTCCCTGCACACACACAGCCCCTCCTCCTCCTGTCCCAGTACTCAGCCTGCAGCGGGGGCGGGGCCTTCCCTGCACACACACAGCCCCTCCTCCTCCTGTCCCAGCGCTCAGCCTGCAGCGGGGGCGGGGCCTTCCCTGCACACACACAGCCCCTCCTCCTCCTGTCCCAGTGCTCAGCCTGCAGCGGGGGCGGGGCCTTCCCTGCACACACACAGCCCCTCCTCCTCCTCCTGTCCCAGTGCTCAGCCTGCAGCGGGGGCGGGGCCTTCCCTGCACACACAGCCCCTCCTCCTCCTGTCCCAGTGCTCAGCGGGGGCGGGGCCTTCCCTGCACACACAGCCCCTCCTCCTCCTGTCCCAGTGCTCAGCGGGGGCGGGGCCTTCCCTGCACACACACAGCCCCTCCTCCTCCTCCTGTCCCAGTCCTCAGCCTGCAGCGGGGGCGGGGCCTTCCCTGCACACACAGCCCCTCCTCCTCCTGTCCCTGTGCTCAGCCTGCAGCGGGGGCGGGGCCTTCCCTGCACACACAGCCCCTCCTCCTCCTGTCCCAGTGCTCAGCCTGCAGCGGGGGCGGGGCCTTCCCTGCACACACAGCCCCTCCTCCTGTCCCAGTACTCAGCCTGCAGCGGGGGCGGGGCCTTCCCTGCACACACAGCCCCTCCTCCTCCTGTCCCAGTGCTCAGCCTGCAGCGGGGGCGGGGCCTTCGCTGCACACACACAGCCCCTCCTCCTCCTCCTGTCCCAGTGCTCAGCCTGCAGCGGGGGCGGGGCCTTCCCTGCACACACACAGCCCCTCCTCCTCCTGTCCCAGTGCTCAGCCTGCAGCGGGGGCGGGGCCTTCCCTGCACACACAGCCCCTCCTCCTCCTGTCCCAGTACTCAGCCTGCAGCGGGGGCGGGGCCTTCCCTGCACACACACAGCCCCTCCTCCTGTCCCAGTACTCAGCCTGCAGCGGGGGCGGGGCCTTCCCTGCACACACACAGCCCCTCCTCCTCCTCCTGTCCCAGTACTCAGCCTGCAGCGGGGGCGGGGCCTTCCCTGCACACACACAGCCCCTCCTCCTGTCCCAGTACTCAGCCTGCAGCGGGGGCGGGGCCTTCCCTGCACACACAGCCCCTCCTCCTCCTGTCCCAGTACTCAGCCTGCAGCGGGGGCGGGGCCTTCCCTGCACACACACAGCTCCTCCTCCTCCTGTCCCAGTACTCAGCCTGCAGCGGGGGCGGGGCCTTCCCTGCACACACACAGCCCCTCCTCCTCCTCCTGTCCCAGTGCTCAGCCTGCAGCGGGGGCGGGGCCTTCCCTGCACCCACACAGCCCCTCCTCCTCCTGTCCCAGTGCTCAGCCTGCAGCGGGGGCGGGGCCTTCCCTGCACACACAGCCCCTCCTCCTCCTGTCCCAGTGCTCAGCCTGCAGCGGGGGCGGGGCCTTCCCTGTACACACACAGCCCCTCCTCCTCCTGTCCCAGTACTCGGCCTGCAGCGGGGGCGGGGCCTTCCCTGCACACACACAGCCCCTCCTCCTCCTCCTGTCCCAGTGCTCAGCCTGCAGCGGGGGCGGGGCCTTCCCTGCACACACACAGCCCCTCCTCCTCCTCCTGTCCCAGTGCTCAGCCTGCAGCGGGGGCGGGGCCTTCCCTGCACACACACAGCCCCTCCTCCTCCTGTCCCAGTGCTCAGCCTGCAGCGGGGGCGGGGCCTTCCCTGCACACACAGCCCCTCCTCCTCCTCCTGTCCCAGTGCTCAGCCTGCAGCGGGGGGCGGGGCCTTCCCTGCACACACAGCCCCTCCTCCTCCTGTCCCAGTACTCAGCCTGCAGCGGGGGCGGGGCCTTCCCTGCACACACAGCCCCTCCTCCTCCTGTCCCAGTGCTCAGCCTGCAGCGGGGGCGGGGCCTTCCCTGCACACACACAGCCCCTCCTCCTCCTGTCCCAGTGCTCAGCCTGCAGCGGGGGCGGGGCCTTCCCTGCACACACAGCCCCTCCTCCTCCTGTCCCAGTGCTCAGCCTGCAGCGGGGGCGGGGCCTTCCCTGTACACACACAGCCCCCCCTCCTCCTATCCCAGTGCTCAGCCTGCAGCGGGGGCGGGGCCTTCCCTGCACACACACACAGCCCCTCCTCCTCCTGTCCCAGTACTCAGCCTGCAGCGGGGGCGGGGCCTTCCCTGCACACACAGCCCCTCCTCCTCCTGTCCCAGTGCTCAGCCTGCAGCGGGGGCGGGGCCTTCCCTGCACACACACAGCCCCTCCTCCTCCTGTCCCACTACTCAGCCTGCAGCGGGGGCGGGGCCTTCCCTGCACACACACAGCCCCTCCTCCTCCTGTCCCAGTGCTCAGCCTGCAGCGGGGGCGGGGCCTTCCCTGCACACACACAGCCCCTCCTCCTCCTGTCCCAGTGCTCAGCCTGCAGCGGGGGCGGGGCCTTCCCTGCACACACACAGCCCCTCCTCCTCCTGTCCCACTACTCAGCCTGCAGCGGGGGCGGGGCCTTCCCTGCACACACACAGCCCCTCCTCCTCCTGTCCCAGTGCTCAGCCTGCAGCGGGGGCGGGGCCTTCCCTGCACACACACAGCCCCTCCTCCTCCTCCTGTCCCTGTGCTCAGCCTGCAGCGGGGGCGGGGCCTTCCCTGCACACACACAGCCCCTCCTCCTCCTGTCCCAGTACTCAGCCTGCAGCGGGGGCGGGGCCTTCCCTGCACACACAGCCCCTCCTCCTCCTGTCCCAGTACTCAGCCTGCAGCGGGGGCGGGGCCTTCCCTGCACACACACAGCCCCTCCTCCTCCTGTCCCAGTGCTCAGCCTGCAGCGGGGGCGGGGCCTTCCCTGCACACACAGCCCCTCCTCCTCCTGTCCCAGTACTCAGCCTGCAGCGGGGGCGGGGCCTTCCCTGCACACACACAGCCCCTCCTCCTCCTGTCCCAGTACTCAGCCTGCAGCGGGGGCGGGGCCTTCCCTGCACACACACAGCCCCTCCTCCTCCTGTCCCAGTGCTCAGCCGCACATGGGGGACTGCAGCAGGCTTATAGTGAAAGTAAGTGAGCAGGCTAAGGCCACGTCCATAGGACGCTCCGCGCTGAGCCCCGGCATCCTCAATGAGGAGGTCTTTAGAGGGGGCTCACGCGAGCGTCCGCAGGCGTGCTGACGAGTTGGATTTTTCAGCCGACAGCCAAGCTGTTTTTCAGCGCGCTGTCGGCTGAAAACATCCAATCAGCGCGAAGCAGCGTCAACGTCACGGTGCCGTGACGATGACGTCAGTGCGTCGCAGCCGATTGGCCCAGCGACGTCACTACCCCGCCTCCCGATCGCGCTCGCTGGCTCGCCTGCATGTGCATGAAATCGCACAGCTTCAGCAGGCGAGCCTCAGCGTCAGCGCGGTTCCGCACTGCTCCCCCCCTCTATGGCCCCCCAGCCTTAGGCTGCGTCCATAGGACTGCAACCGCGCGGAGGCTGAGGGAAAGCGGGTGCTTGCCCTGGCCTTGGTCCGCGCGCCGTCCGGGGGTGGCTGTGACGTCACGGGGCTGGTTCGTCCTCATTAGGCGAACCGCTCCCGTGAGCGGCAAATCTAAAAATGTAATAAGATGCACGCTTGCGGAAGCGAGCGCGAGCCCCTGCTAAAGCCGCTCTCATTGCGGCTGCAGGGGCTCACTGAGAAGCGTCAGCGCGCCTAAGCGCTGACCCTGGACGCAGTCTTGAGAGTGGGGGAGGGAAAGAGTGTGTCATATTGAGGTGAGGGGTAGAGTCATATGGAGGGGAGGGGGAGAGTGTCATATGGAGGGGAGGGGGAGAGTGTCATATGGAGGAGAGGGGGAGAGTGTCATGGAGGAGAGGGGGAGAGTGTCATTGAGGGGAGGGGGAGAGAGTGTCATATTGAGGGGAGGGGGAGAGAGTGTCATATTGAGGGGAGGGGGAGAGAGTGTCATATTGAGGGGAGGGGGAGAGAGTGTCATATTGAGGGGAGGGGGAGAGTGTCATATTGAGGGGAGGGGGAGAGAGTCATATTGAGGGAAGAGAGACATGGGGGGCTGCTGACATGGGGGGATGCTGACTGGGGGTGGCTGCTGACTTGGGATGCTGACTTGGGGGGGGGGGGGGTAGTGACGGGGGGGGCTGCTGACATGGAATGGGCTGGGGGGATGTGGAGGGGGTATTGTGTGTTTGATGTGGAGGGGGTTATTGTGTGGGTGAGGGGGAGAGATGGGGTATGAGAGATAGATGGGGAGTATCGTGAAGGTTGATAGTGAGGGGTTCTGGGGGAGATATGAGGATGATGATGGAGAGGTGCTGGAGGAGAGATGATGATGATTTTACCCGTGCGGCGCAAATTTTTTTCCTTGGAGCAGTTCGGCCCTTCTCACTTTACGAGTTGGGCAGGCCTGAGTTAGAGAGTGTCCCGGTATCTCTGGAGTGGAACCCTGGCGTCTCCGCTTACCCACGGTGCTCTGCACTGCCGGCTTCTTGGTGTATGACAGTGATGTTAATACCGGAGGCACAGGGAGAACAAGGGAATTGACCCAAAGTCAACCGCCCCAGAGTGGAATTGAAATCTCAAGCTGTTGCATTTAGGAGAAACTCCTGAGCCATTACACCATGCCTGCATGTGATCCCTACCTTCTTTGGGAGAGGAGACCTGTGAGGTTTGGAAACGCTCACGTTGGACCATTAAGCGATCACGGCCTACAACAAATCCAGCCTGGTTTTAGAGCAGGTTTTGGCCCAGTAATTTGATGCTATGTTTCCCGATCCGGTGTTTTCTCTGGCGCCCGATGTTCTTCTTGTTGCTATTGTGTCATTTTTAAGCGGCTCCCCTTAAATTCTCCCCATTTTTGTCTCCTGAAGCCTGGTCCCTCGGGAGTTTAACTCGTACGGCGCCCGCCGAGGTAACGATAACGTGATGACACGGGGGACTTTTGCAAACATGAAACTCTCCAATAAACTCGTTGGCAAAACGGGGCCGAAAACCGTCCATTTTCCTTCTGGGCAAACAGTGAGTATGCAGCTGACCTTATTACTACCGTGTGGCGAGCTCGAACGTTTCAAGGCCTAGACTTGCTAAAGCTGTTTGTCAGGGCACCTTGCAGACCGTCCAGATAAGCTGTGTGTTGCCGGGTGTGCAGCTCGTGGGGTGTGGTTTTTCCACGCTCGTTTTACAGTCTGTTCAACACATCACACCACACGGTGCAGAAGGGAGGCTGTAATATGCGTGCTTAGCATCCCGTTTTCTGACTGCGAACGTTTATTCAACAGCTTTCCATTACTGACCAAGTGTTCAAAGAAGCAATCCAATTTTATTTCACACACGGTTGAAGCAGGGGGTCTCCCAGGGGGTCTCCGTAGCTGAGCCCCATTCATTTCAGGGTTCGCGGAGTTTCAAGGCTCCCGCGCCCTGCTGGCCAATAGGAAGCTGTGATGTTATCCTATGCGGCTTCCTATTGGGCTGCGTGATACAGGAGCTTTAAAAAGCGAAGCGATGCCAGCGCCTCCTACGGAAGGAAGTCTCTCAGGAAGCGGGGTACCCACGGAGCTGAGGTTAATGGTGGTCTGCTTCGGAATAAGTCTCTCAGGAAGCGGGGTACCCACGGAGCTGAGATTAATGGCCGTCTGCTTCGGAAGACGCCCTGCTTCAATCCTGGGGGAAATACAATCTAAAAGGGTTTTGTTCCATATGCTTAGGAGATGTTTTCCCCCTATTTGGAAAGAGTTCAGCTCCATTTCAATCCGGAGCATAAATCGTACCAAGGGGGAAAAGACGTAACATTAAGCAGGGGCCTGATTAATGTTTTGCTCAACGTTTAAAGTGGCATACACTGTAGTGCAAGAAAAGCTGGGAAGAAGGCCGGCTCCGGGGCTGGACCCCGTTAATTTCAGCTCCCGGGCTCCCCTGAGAGAGTGACCTTGGGAGGTGTCCCAGTTCTTCCTGCAAGGTCTCGCGGGCCCTTTAAACTGCCATGTTATTCACCCCGGAGGGTGTGACTGGGGCGATCAGAATCTTTATAGGTGTCATTTTGTTAGAATTTGGGTGAGCTGCGGGATTGGGAGGGGGGGGGGGCTGCGGGATTGGGAGTGGGGGGGCTGCGGGATTGGGAGGGGGAAGGGCTGCGGGATTGGGAGGGGGGAGGGCTGCGGGATTGGGAGGGGGGAGGGCTGCGGGATTGGGAGGGGGGAGGGCTGCGGGATTGGGAGGGGGGAGGGCTGCGGGATTGGGAGGGGGGAGGGCTGCGGGATTGGGAAGGGGGAGGGCTGCGGGATTGGGAAGGGGGAGGGCTGCGGGATTGGGAGGGGGGAGGGCTGCGGGATTGGGAGGGGGGAGGGCTGCGGGATTGGGAGGGGGGAGGGCTGCGGGATTGGGAGGGGGGGAGGGCTGCGGGATTGGGAGGGGGAGGGCTGCAGGATTGGGAGGGGGGAGGGCTGCAGGATTGGGAGGGGGGAGGGCTGCAGGATTGGGAGGGGGGAGGGCTGCGGGATTGGGAGGGGGAGGGCTGCAGGATTGGGAGGGGGGCTGTGGGATGTGAGGGAAACACATTTTAAGGAAAACCGCAGATTTGTAGGAAAGTTAGAATAAGTGAATTGTTTATAGGAAATTTAGAGCTTTTGTGCCCAGACTTTGCGATAACACTCATCCTTGGAGAAGACTTATTTAATAGTATTATTGCTTCATACTAAAGGACATGAATAGGTTAATTCTGGGGGGCTCCACTCCAGTCCTCAAGCCTCCCCAACAGGTCAGGTTTTAAGGATATCCCTTGAGGACTGGAGTTGAGCATCCATGACTACACTAACCATAACACGTGGCGCTTAACGTGGCCTCTCTGCCCTTGTTGCAGCTAGATGTGTTTGAAGCGGCAGAATTGTACCAGAAAGCAGACACGCCGCTCCTTATTCTGGCGGGGAAACAGTACGGATCGGGGAGCTCCCGAGACTGGGCAGCGAAAGGACCCTTCCTGCTGGTACGTTTCTGTGCGACACTTTGCTGACCGCTCAGGAGACCCCGTTCCACGTTCACGCCCTCACAGGCTGTGTCTGTTTTACAGGGCGTGAAGGCTGTAATAGCCGAGAGTTACGAGAAGATCCATAAAGATCATTTAGTGGGGATGGGTATAGCGCCACTGCAGTTCCTGCCCGGAGAAAATGCCGAATCCCACGGCCTTACCGGCAAAGAGCAGTATTCCCTCTCTCTTCCTGCGAGTCTCACCCCGCGAGAGGCCCTGGAAGTTAAGGTGGGTAATTCTGAGATGCAAGCCACCTCACGCACACTCCTGGGAGAGCGAGGTCAAAGCGGCAGGTAACGTGGACTCAGAAAATTGTCTTGGGATGTATTCGTCTTCAGGCTGCTAAGTTGCAGCACCGCCAGGTTTCTGAGAAACATTGCTTTTAACGAGACTACTTATCGTCAAATAAATCCTTGTGCTGTTTTTTTCTCTCCCACTTTTTGCAGCTGTTAGTCTTTGCTAGAGTATCTCTATCTCTCTCTATATCTCTACATCTATATCGCTTTCTATATCTCTATCTCTCTCTATAGCTCTATATCTATATCGCTTTCTATATCTCTATAGCTCTATATCTATAGCTCTCTCTATAGCTCTATATCTTTATATCTCTAATTTTTGTTTTGTTTGCTTCCTGCAGACGAACACCGGGAAGCTTTTCCGTGTGACTGCCGAGTTCGCCAACGCCGCCGAAGTTACTTTGTATAAGCACGGAGGGATATTAAGCTACGTGGCCCGGAAATATTTGCAGTGATCTCAGCAACACGGGACAAAGACTTAAAGACCTTTTTACAAATGCCTTCTGCTCTCTCGTATTTCTTCCGTCCCTGCGGACAAAGGGGGGGTCATAGCTGAGGGGCTCGGCGGACTAGCAAAGAGTCCTGCCGCGTTCAGTATAAGATTGGTGCTATTGGCATGCCTACCTTAAACCTGCCGTGGGGACAAGTCCGCCCTTCTCATGTGTGCTCAAGTCACTAGAGGACAGCGGACTTCCTGGACGACCCGTGAAGAAGACACTCGTCAACCGTTCCACTCTCTCAAATAGTTTCCTGTGACTTCCAGAGCCCATTTTTCTGTTTTTTAAATGAGCCGTGACCTTTTTATTTAAAACTCTAAGAATAAAGATCCCTTGTTGGCAGCCGGAGAGGCGACGTGGAAACGGATCCATTTCTGGAATTATTATTTTTTTCTCCGAGCTGTCCCCAGAAATAGACTGGTTTACTTTTCCTTGTCATTTAACCCTCGGACCCAATATCGTGTCCGTTAAATACGATAATAAAGATTCTCAGACGTTCACTGGCAGCGGTGTGGCAAATCTTTCATTGTCTGACGGTTACGGGTAGGAAGATCAAATCGCAGTGACCGTCGGCGTACGGAGAGGTTTGTAATAACACGTTGGCTGCCGGCAAAGCCAAAGTTACGCGGGGTTAACATGGCAGAGGGTGCTCACTTTATTTTAAATAGTACGAAGTCGGGAGGGAGGGGGTGGAGGGAGAGTTTTTTATTTTATTTTTTTTCAATCTTTTTTTTTTTTTATTATTAGGTTTGTCAAAATAAAACATTTCCATCATAACCAATAATCATCTTTAACGCTGCAGTTCAATCAATATCCTGCATGTGTTTTTTTTTTAATAAATCAGTTCTGTAGTAAGAAAAAATACTTTTAGCATTTTCTGTTTAAAAAAAAAAAAAAAAACAACTTTGAAAGACCAATTTTCTTGTATTCTATTTTAACAAGCATGCTTGTTGCTATAGCAACCATTTACATTCCCCATATTTAAAGATGTCGCCAAACTTTGCTGATCAATAGACGGAGAACGAATTGACCGGCAGCTATGCAGTTCTTTAGGTAATTAGCGATTGCCCACAGGAAACTAGTGAAGTAAAAAAAAAAAAAAAACGGGAGCTTGAACTGCGGCTTTTAAACAAGCGAGAAAAACATCCAAACATCCAAGCAGTTATATACTTTGGCTTAAACTCTATACAGGCTTGGTGATTAAACTTGTATATATTCAATTCGCCCTCTACTTGTTTTCTTGCTTTCTTTCTGATTTTCCTTGAAGGTTTTATTAAGAGTCTTAAGACAAACCTATAGTTTTCTAAGAAAAAACAAAGAGAAAAGATAGGGGAAGATGAAAAAAGATGTAGAAGGAAGAGGATAAGGGGGAACGGGAGGGGGGGCTACCGATCTGGTCGATAAATAAATGCTCCATCCGAGGGTTTATTTTTTTTAATTCACCTTTTCTATTTTGAAGATCCAGCTTAACCTTTTATCTCCTTGCTTGGGGCTATTCCCAGTCCTGTGGCCATGCTTCCCATGCCTTATAATAAAAATCTAATGAGTCATTCAGTTGTGCTGAGAGTCTTTCCATAAGTTTGACATTGTTTACTCTTTTAATCACTGTGCGTCTAGATGGAGGTTTTACCTTTTCCCATGCTGCCGCTATGGCGCAACGGGCCGCTGTAAGTATGAAAGTGATCAGCTTTCCTATTGGAGCTTGTAGTCCCTCCATCGGGCCGGCTAATAGATAGGTCAAGGTGTCTTTTGGGAGACTCAGGCCTGAGACTTCGAGAATCATATTTTCTATCATGGTCCAAAAATGTTGAATATGGGGGCAAAACCAGAGGGAGACCGTTTTAACCCTTTAGGAGCCCATTGACGTAATGGGCCTCCAGGCGCCACCATGATATAATGGCTGAGCTTTGAGTTTTCAGCTTGCTCTAGTGGAGTGCTGACAGTGATTTGTGTTGTTGGTGATGCCGTATCCTCCCGGTGCTCAAGAGGTTAACCAAAGGGGCATATATAATTTGAAATGGCAACTTAAATGTGTGGTAAGTACGACGGTCGTTACGGGACATACATATCACTTGCAGTCTGTCTGAAAGCGTTTGATTCTTTGCGTCATGTTCTATACCTGACATTTAAAGTAGTATTCATATAGCGCAGTATGTATAGACATGGCCTTTAGCACTCATGGGAAGAGAGTTATCTTGTGTCAGTAGTGACTCATGAAGCTGCGGTCTTGGTTTAGGCCACCGCTAAGTGTCCCGAACAGTTGCATAAATTTGTATTCATGCAACAGTCTCTCTTTGTGTTCTAAGATTACCTTTGAGTATGGCCACCTTCAGATCGTTTAACTTATGGCCAGAGTCAGAGAAATGTTTGCCGACAGGACTGTCTCTTTTTTTCCGTGTGTGATGCTGTGAGGATGCAGATTCATTCTCTTGTTTAGCCCCTGTCCCGTCTCACCTATGTAGTAGCAGCCCCCTGGGCATTTTATGCACATGAGGTACACGACATTGCTGGAGTAACAGGTGAACCTTCCTCTGATTTTGTACTCCAGATTCCTGTGGGGTATGTGTATTGTGCCCGCTATGTGGAGCATTGTGCAGGTTTTGTATCTTGTGTCCTGGCATGGTCTTGTCCTGCATTCAGTTGTACTGTTGAATACTTTACTCCTCACCATAATTTTCTTGAGATTATGGGGTTGTCTGTATAAGGGTGTTTTCAGGGACGACCTGTTGCAGTCTTGTATCTTCCTGGAGAATGGGTTGTAGTTCCCTGGCGATCTTGCGTAGGGCTTCTAGGTGTGGGGTTGTGTGACCGCCAAAGGTACCCTGTCGCTTTTCTCTTTCTGTCTGTATTCAAGGAGATCACTGCCTGGTATTCTGGTGGATTTGCTGGTCTACAATTCTGTGGTTGTATCCACAGTTTATGAAATCCGATCTCAGGGCTGTAATCCGCTGGCCTCTGTCTGCTGTGTCGGAGCATATCCGTTGTATCATATGGCTTGACTGTAGATGGTTGCATGTTTGTGTGTCGGGTGGAAGCGGTTGTCCCTCAAATAGCTGTCTCTGTCTGTAGGTTTGCGGTATACAGAAGTCTGTAGTTGGTTGTTCTTTATGCTGATGGTAGAGTCTAGGAAATATACTTCGTCCGGGGAATGGGTGAGTTTGAGGTTGATGGTCGGGTGGAACGTATTGAAGTTCTCATCGAACTGTAGGAGGTTCTGTTCACCAGAGGTCCAAATCAGGAGGATGCCATTGATGTAGCAGGTATGTTAGGGGTTTCCAGTGACAGGTGGAAAGAAAGTCACTTTCCAGTTTTGCGCAGAACAGATTGGCATACTGTGGCGCCATCCGAGTGCCCATAGCGGCCCCGGCTGTCTGGAGGTATGTGTCATTACAAAATGTGAAGTACAGTAGTTATGGGTCAGAATAAATTGGATGCATTTAGTCACTGTCTCTGTGAGTGGCTCCTGCGGTCCAAGAATGTATCTGCAGGCTGAAATCCCATCTTTGTGGGGAATGTTAGTGTAAAGCGATTCTACTCCATTGTAATTGATACAATGTAATTCTATCCCTATATACCAATAGGGACCACATAGTATCTACACATTAATAGTAATGCAACACCCTCTTGCATTTCTACACCTACCCACACCATTGGTATACACTCCCACACACACCTTTTTGTAAAGTGCTGAATACACTGTGGGCACTTTATAAATGTATATTTACACACATACACTCTCTTACATCACTAACATTCAGGGACCATTTAACACCTAAGTCATAAATTGCATACTACACAAAGGGTGGGGGGGGGGGTGTAGAGAGAGAGAGAGGTTTCTCTGTCTCTGCTCACAACCAGGCTTC
This sequence comes from Ascaphus truei, assembly GCF_040206685.1. NCBI lineage: Eukaryota > Metazoa > Chordata > Amphibia > Anura > Ascaphidae > Ascaphus > Ascaphus truei. Next base: position 32,934,551 of record NC_134500.1, read on the forward strand.
ACGTAATGGCTCCGGCCAATAGGAAGCTGTGATGTCGTCCGGTTCAGCTTCCTATTGGCTCACGTGACGCGGGAGCTTTAAACTACAGAGATACTGGTGCCCCCTACGAATGCAAGTATCTCCGGAAGCTTGGGGTCCCGCAGCTGAAATTAAAGGGGTTCAGCTCCGGAGACCCCCTGCTTCAATCATGTACAGTAGGGCCCCACTAATACGGTGGGTTCCGTTCCAGGCCCCCGCCGAATAGCGAAAATCACCGAAAAGCGGGGCCGTAGCGATGCATGCAAAAGTCATGTACATTGCTTACCTTTAAAAAGATATTTTAAAATCGGGCGCCATTTCAAGTGATCACGCTCCGTTATCCAGTGCGGGAAGGGAAAGACCAATTGTGCGCCAAAGCGCACTACTTCCGGTACTACGGTGGCCCAGAGCAAGGGTGTATGGTTTCCCCAAAGCAGAGATGTCAACTCAGAGCGTCCCTGACAACCAGGAAGCCTCACCTGGCAACCATTCACTGCATCCATAGTGCAACCATAGCGGGTAAGGGGGCACAGAGCTGGGTATGTGGGTACAGTAACCCGGGCACAGCTGGGTAAGGGGGTACAGTAACCCAGGCACAGAGCTGGGTAAGGGGGCACAGAGGTCATAGCTCCGGCACCCAGCAGCTTCGATATAGAGCTGCAGCACTCAAGCACAGAACCAGGATCCCTGCCAACACGCATGACAAAAAAGACTCATAGCATTGTACAGGTACCTTGGAGGCATCTTTTATTCTGTAGCATGACATGTACTGTACACCGAATACTGTACAGTACTGTGCTTAGGCAAGAATAATCCTACACCCCAGTGTGTCACACATGGTCCCTGAATTATACAGAAACTCTGCAAAACTCTGAAAGTGAAAATGCAAAAAATACAAAACTTGCAAAGGGCTGTCACACATATACTGTACTGTAAAAAGGAACAGTACTGTGCAGTAAAGAGTAAGTGCCATCCCCGTTTCTATACAATTGATAGCTTCTTCCAATCCCTTGGTTGTCATTTCTCCAGGGACAGCAGGACTATCATCAGGATGTGACTCTTCGTTGCAAAACATCCTTTGCTCATCAAGACATCAATAGCCTTAGCAAATGTTCTCCTTAGGTAATAGGTTTTAAACACTGCAATTACACCTTGGTCCATAGGCTGCAGCAATGAGGTTGTATTTGCAGGTAGAAACATACATGTTATCTCCCTGTACAAACTAATCAGGCCTTTAGGATGGCTTGGGGCATTGTATGTGAGAAGTAAAATCTTGCTCCTGCAAGAAGACTCAACAGTAGGCTTAAAATAGTCTGTGAACTAATTTGAGAAAAGGCCAGTCATCCAAGCTTTTTGAATTGGATTTATAACAGGGAGGCTTTTGCATAGTTCTTTAGGGCCCTAGGATTTTCTGATCGGTAAATCATCATAGGTTTAACTTGTGTAACGGGTATTCCCCCCCACCCAATCTCATATATGGAAGGGGAACCTATATGTTACCAGGTGTGGTGCAGTATACCTGTCAGACTCACAGGAGGTCTGAGCCTCCGCCAGTGAGAGCCTGGGGTGAATCTCTGGAACGTTTCTTGGTTTCAGCGCCTCCACCTGTGTAGGGTTCTAGGGATGTAGAAGGTTGCCTACACAGGACCCGCATATACAATAACCACATACTCAGGGATGTATATAACCAGTTTACTGTAACGCAGAATATATATATATATATATATATATATATATATATACTGTATATGCAGGCAATAACACACACTTATAACATTCCCCGGCGGGAGTAACTCCACAGTCACCGTGTATCCCCACACTGTCCACAGCCCAACCCCCTTGTCCTGTGGTCAGCGCTGCCACTATGTGTAGTTGTGATATGTTAGGATACGTTGGTGCACTTAGGAAGATACCTGCCGAGCGCTCCTGCACTCGGGCCTGCAAGCACTTCAAAAAGGATCTGCCGCTGGGTGATTCCGTCTGATCCTGTGGTTCCTTGCACGGGGTCCGCCAGGGGCGATCCCACCCTGGAGATAGTCTCTATCTCTTTAACGCAGACTTGAGCCCAAGTCTCTTCTCGGGAAGCGCAGCGTCCGCTGTGTCCCTATCGAACACTAGCGCTACTGTGATAGGATCCCTAACCTAGGGCCTGTCCCTGTAGCACCACAAACTGGGGAGTGAGGACCAATCTGGGACCTAGGGGGTTACTGGCCTAATCCGTTCCCCTAGCTCTTCCCGGTCCTGACTGCTAACTTCTACCTAGCACCTGCAGCAACGCACTGCAACCTACTGGGTACCTGCAGCGAACATGCTGCACATACACACAATGCCTTCTTGTCAGCCCTCACAGCACTGACAGCCGTGGCACTGACAAGACGCACACCACACGCACCTAAGGGCAGGGTCCCTAACCTGGGGCCGTCCCTTATTAATTACCCACTAGCCTGGTGGGGAGTTGGAGCCTGTCTTGGACCTGGGGAACCTTACCTGGTGCAGGAGCCACTTGCTCCCTACACCCTTCCTTCCCCTTCTTGCTCCCAGCTCCAACTGCCGTTCTCAGCGCGTGAAATGTATCTAGTTCTGGCTCCAGGGCAATCCTTCAGCCCTATTGGCTCCCTGGCGTTACGTGGGGCGCTGCGGAGGCTCATGGGACTTGTAGTCCCTTTCAAGAGCCTTCCCTGGTAGGTTAGGGTTCGCGCGCTCCTTTCTGCGCATGCGCAACTCTTCAGGGCCACCTGCAACTCCCTAGCCTCTTCCCTACTCTGCTCCGCGCATGTGCGATCGCGCCGCATGCGCGCGCACCCGCAATGGCGGCCCCCGCTCACCGGGTACGCCACCGAGGCTCCAGGGACTCTGCTCGCTCCCTGCACTGGCCCCCACCTTTGCGAGCAGCCGGCGGGCCCGTCGCTGGCTCCGGCGGTACCCGCGACCGCTCGACTGACCACAGAGGGGGTCTCTGGGAGCCAGAGGCCCCCGGGGCTACACTTGCAATCACCAGCTGCATTAGCGCCTAACGAGAGTATCCTGTCTTTTGCAGGTTTGAAGCCAGGCATTGCCTTCTCCTCTTTAGCAATAAAAGTCCGAGACGGCATCTTCTCCCAATATAGGCCCGTTTCATCCACGGTGAAAATCTGCTGCTTAGTGTATCCACCTCCTTCGATAACCTTAGCAAGCTCACGTGGATAACTTCCTGCAGCTTCTGTACCAGCACCGGCTGCCTCACCCTGCACTCTGATGTTGTGGAGCTGGCTTCCTGCCTTAAACCTATTAAACCAGCCTCTGCGAGCTTCAAATGTATCATCAGCAGCTAAGTCACCTCTGTCAGCCTTCATAGCATTGAAGAGACTTAGGGCCTTGGCCTGGATGATGGCTCGGCTTAAAGGCACATTGTGACTGGTTTGATCTTCTATCCAGGGTCAGGACAGGAAGGGGTAAGGCCCGGGCCATAGAGGGATGGGGAGAGCGGAGGCGCGCTAACGCTGAGGCTCGCCTGCTTTAGTCAGTGCGATTGCACGGACTTGCAGGCGAGCCATCGTGCGCGAAGGGAGCCGGGGGAAGGTGCTTGGAGGCAGAGCAGTGACGTCGCTGGGCCAATCGCCCGCGACGCACTGACGTCAATGTCACGGCGCCGACGACTGTGCAGTGCAGTGATTGGAGGTTTTCAGCCGACAGCGCGCTGAAAAACAGCTTGGTGCTCGGCTGAAAACTCCAAAGCCTGAGCACGCCTGCGGACGCTCGCGTGAGCCCCCTCTCAAGGCATCCTCATTGAGGATGCAGGGGCTCAGCACGGCTGGTCCATCTATGAACGCAGCCTAAGGAGGAGAGGGATCATCCTCCTCCCACCCCCCCCCCCCAGCTCGGTCCGCCGTTCAACTGACATTCCCATCTCCGTTTTGTTTTTACTTTCTTTCTGATTCTTAATTCCAGGACCATGGCTCCCACACCCTATGATATTGTTCCATTCTTTGACTGAGTAGACATGAAAGTTGCTCCATGAGTCTTACCTCATTAACGCTTCTAATTACTGTACGCTTAGATGGTGCTTTAATTGTTTCCCACGCCGCCGCTATGGAGCAGGGGGCCGTGGTAAGGATAAATGAGACTAGTTTACTTTGAGTATTTTTGCCAAAGGGGAGAGAGAGCCCCAATTCAATAGGAGCATGATCTGACCAGGATATTGAGCCAATATTCAACTGGGAGGAGGCCCAGAGAATATCTTTGGTACCCAGAAATAATCATTCCTAGAGTAGGTCTGATGTGGAGTTGAGAAGAACGAATAATACCGCTGACCCTGATGCTGTGCCCTCCATATTTCCGTCAGAGAGAAATCTTTATCCTTAGTGTCTCACAAGAAAAAAATTAAACACACATTATATAAAGAAATCTCTGAAAAACTCAGCCTGTTGGAGCATGAACATAAAAGCAAACCCTCCCAAAAAATATCTAAACTTTTAGACAAAACAAGGACTGAACTCAAACAGGTCCAACTGGAAGAGGTAGAGAGGGCGCTAAAATGGTCTAATCAACGTAATTATGACAAAGGAAACAAAGCAGATTGGCTATTGGCCAATAAACTAAAAGGTCTAAGGGTTAAATCCCAAATCCCCATAATTCCAACCAAATTAGGAAATAAAACATTAAACGATAAAGAAATAGCTCAAGAATTCTCGGATTATTATACTAAATTATACAATCTAAGCCCCCTACAAAATTCACATACTGGGTCGGCGGCTATATCGGAATATTTAGAGAAGTGTAATCTTCCCGTTCTATCAGAGGAAGCTTTCCAAAGACTAAAGGAGAGAATGACTCAGGAGGAACTCTCAGATGTGATTAAACAATTGAAAATAAATTAAACACCAGGGCCAAGTGGCTTCTCCAATCAGTATTACAAGAAATTTAGGACGGTGATATCCCCGTTTATGCTCGAAGTCTTTAACTCATTCCTGGAAGGAGGAGATATCCCAACTTCTAGGTCTATGGCCAATTTGGCTATTATACATTAAGTAGGGATCCCCTCCAATGCGGTAATTATCGGCCTATATCTCTTCTCAATTCAGATCTAAAAATGTATAGCAAAATTCTAGCAAATAGGCTGAACCCAATTCTACTGAGTTTGATCCATATAGATCAAGTGGGGGTTGTCTCTGGAAGACGGGCCTCAGACAACACCCGAAAGATTATAAATACAGCTAAACCCCATTATAGCGCGGTCCTCGGGGGCCACCCGATCCGACCGCGCTAGAACCGGGGTCGCGCTATTTTTTTTTAAAAAATGGCCGCCGTACGCCTGATCGGGAGGGAGTGAGGAGGGAAGGAAGGAAGGAGGAGGTGGCAAAAAGCCCTACACGTCCCCTAGCAACGGCGAGTCGAGCCGCAACCTGCTCCTTCCCTCCGACCTCCGGCATCCATTTCCTCCCCCCCAGGCCCCCACACCTACCGGCCCTCCGCGGCATAGCCCACGCGGCCCTGCGAGTCCCAGCCTGCTCCTCACTCACGCCCCCCTCCTCCCGACACCCCCCCTCCTCCCGACACCCCCCTCCTCCCGACAACCCCCTCCTCCCGACACCCCCCTCCTCCCGACAACCCCCTCCTCCCGACACCCCCCCTCCTCCCGACACCCCCCCTCCTCCCGACACCTCCCCTCCTCCTGATGCCAGCTCCGCTCCGATCTCAGCAGCCGACACCAAAGGTAGGGAGGGGGAGTGGGAGGTGTGGTGTAGTGTGCTGTGAGTGCTGTGAGAGTGTGTTGTGAGTGCTGTGAGAGTGTGCTGTGTGCTGTGAGAGCTGTGTGCTGTGAGAGTGTGCTGTGTGCTGTGAGTGCTGTGTGCTGTGAGAGTGTGCTGTGAGCAGTGTGCAGTGAGAGTGTGCTGTGAGCAGTATGCAGTGAGAGTGTGTGCTGTGAGCAGTGTGCTGGGAGTGTGTGCTGTGAGCAGTGTGCTGGGAGTGTGTGCAGTGAGAGTGTGTGCAGTGAGAGTGTGTGCAGTGAGAGTGTGTGCAGTGAGAGTGAGTGCTGGGAGTGTGTGCAGTGTGGTGTGTGCAGTGTGCTGGGAGTGTGTACAGTGAGAGTGTGTGCAGTGAGAGTGTGTGCAGTGTGCTAGGAGTGTGTGGTGTGTGGTGTGTGCAGTGTGCAGTGAGAGTGTGTGCCGTGAGAGTGTGTGCAGTGAGTGCTGGGAGTGTGTGCAGTGTGGTGTGTGGTGTGTGCAGTGTGCAGTGAGTGTGAGCAGTGTGCAGTGAGAGTGTGTGCAGTGTACAGTGTGCAGTGAGAGTGTGTGCAGTGAGTGCTGGGAGTGTGTGCAGTGAGAGTGTGTGCCGTGAGAGTGTGTGAAGTGAGTGTGTGTGCAGTGAGAGTGTGTGCAGTGAGAGTGTGTGCAGTGTGCAGTGAGAGTGTGTGCATTGTGCAGTGAGTGCTGGGAGTGTGTGCAGTGTGCAGTGAGAGTGTGTGCAGTGGTGCAGTGAGAGTGTGTGCAGTGTGCTGTGAGCAGTGTGCAGTGAGAGTGTGTGCAGTGTACAGTGTGCAGTGAGAGTGTGTGCAGTGAGTGCTGGGAATATGTGCAGTGTGCAGTGTGCAGTGAGTGTGTGCAGTGAGAGTGTGTGCAGTGAGTGTGTGCAGTGAGTGTGTGCAGTGTGCAAAAAAAAAATTTTAAATGTAATTTTTATTTTATTTTTTTATTTTTAAACGGGAGCCACGTGAAAACCGCGTTATAACCGAATTCGCGTTATAACACGTCACGCTATAACGGGGTTCAGCTATATTATCGGCCATGTAGATCTAACAGGAGCGAAGGCCGTCCTATTAAGTTTGGACGCAGAAAAAGCATTCGACCGAATAAAGTGGGATTTTTTTTAGACCAAACTATGATAAAATTTGGATTTAGGGTCCCGTTCTTGTAGGGTGTTACAGCCCTCTACAAGACACCCACTGCGTATGTCAAGCTCCCAGGACGAGACTCAAGTCACATAAAAATGAATAATGGAACGAGACAGGGCTGCCCTTGGTCTCCGCTTCTCTTCGCACTATCGATTTAACCCCTCGCAGCAACAATCAGAGACGATATAAATGTGAAAGGAATTGAAATTGGAGGAACAAAGTATAAAATGTCCCTATTTGCAGATGATATAATATTAACATTGGCCAGTCCTCTGACATCCCTCTCAAATGTATTATTTGGCAAAGTCTCAGGATATAAAAGGAATAATGACAAGTCAGAGGTCCTGAATTTATCTCTTTCGGCCCCAGAAGTCAAATTGTTACAAGCAAATTTCAATTACAAATGGAGTTCCTCAGATATTAAATATCTAGGAATCCGAATAACCAACTCCTATGGGTCTTTATACAAAAGTAACTTTCCGCCCCTCCTCGCAAAAATCAAAAAAGACCTTCAGAGATGGAATGAATAGCAGATATTTTGGCTAGGAAGAATAGCATCAGTTAAGATGAATATACTTCCAAGGCTTCTGTATTTTTTCCAGACCCTGCCGATACATGTCCCCCTCTCAGAACTTAAAAATATCCAAAATCGGATTTTCCAATTTATATGGAAGAGCAAAAGGCCAAGGGTGGCAAGATCGATAATGCTAGCACCAAAGGAGTGCGGAGGCTTGGGAGTCCCAGATATTATTAAATATTTCTATTTAATTTTCTATGCGGCTGTCACGGTAACTTATGACAAGATATAATATACACCAAATAACTGAGTTGAACTGAACGAGGCTTAGATATAATAAAGTACATTTATTCCTTAAATAGATGAACACAACAAGATAGTACAATTAACAGACAAGAAGGTAACACTTACTTAGGGGTTGGAATGAAGAAGTAGTCAAATAGCAATTCTCCAGCAATCAGGTAACAATCAAGATGTAACAAGAAGACCAAGACTGTAGGGTTGACATCAGTTTATATATCTTTGCAACCCTATTCTTATTATTGAGTGCAGACTATTGGAGAACAATTATCTGCACCCAATCTCAAACGTGGGAACATTATTAACCCATGCCCCCAAGCTAGATGGCACATGCGTACTGGGACCTTGAGGGTCTAATTTCTGTAGCCCCACACCCAAATCAGGGGCGCCGGGCAGTCTGCCAGATGGGGGATCTGGCAGGATAATCTTTGTTTGTAGGTGTGAGTTATAGCACCTACAAACCACTCCAGCTTCACGCTTCTTCGCCCTCATGTAAACAGTTAGAGTGGCTGAGTCTTTTGATCAGGGCCTGGTTCTTAGACATTGGGTTGCCCCCCTGACCATTTGCATTCCTTAGGGTGCAGGAATCTTCGCGGGCTTTTGTCCCCGCTTTGAAATACAGTATGGTTCTTAATATACAACCATATTAAAATATCTGGTTCGGTTGGGTCCAGTGGGTCGAAATGGCCCAGTTCTTAATGCCGGAACTGACTCACCATAGTGGCCAAATTTTAGCCCGCTGCGACCTACAGAACCGGAGATACACAAATACAAAATAAACTGCGTATTCTTTTAATACAAATTTCTCCGCTGTAGAATAAATCTCAGTTTTTCACTTATTCGCCATTGAAAACAACGGGCGCCGCCGCCATAGACTTTCAATGGTGAACCTCCGTCATTGGCATCTATGGGAGTCTGCCGCCATAGACTTACAACGGGGCTTCTCTGCCATAGCCGGTCAATGGAAAACGGCCGCCATTGGTCTATGGGAAAAACTCACGAACCTTTATGATGGTCCATACTCCGTCGGGTTGGTCGGAGAGGGTCGGGAATGGTTCTGCGGTCATGCCAGAACAGTGACTGCAGGCACCCCAAACCTCGGCCCTCTGGACCCTCCAGAACCGGAGATATGGGCTTATGGTTTTCAGGGTTTCGGACTTAGCCGTTTTCTCGTGCTGCTTCTGCCGCTGCCATTGAAACCTATGGCGCGACCCGCTAGCCAGCACGACCCTTTCTGGGGGTCCTGGATTCTTGGACCCGGTGGTGGTCAAGTGAGGGGAGGCCTAGGAGCTAGGGGCAAAAAGAATTTTATTCCTGGGTGCCCGAGAACCTAAGATTCCCACGCCACTTGTCGTTGAACTTGAACTAATCGTGATGAAAGCTCTTTTTCAGATAAAGTATCCGCTTTGCGGTTTGGACGGCTGCCAACCTATTCCTGGAGATCGCCGTCGAGGAATCTCCATTGAAGTCAATGGGCCCATTGACTTACAATGGGAAACCGCCGCTCCTCCTCTCGGATGCCACTTGCTTGTCTTCGAGGGAAACAGGTCCAAAACAGCTAGATCCGCCATTGAAATGAATGGAGCTCCAATGGCGGCCTATGGGACTCTGCAAAATGGTGCCTGAAAAGCGGCAAAATTAAACAAAGGGCTATAATCACTTTCTACCCATTAACTCTTGTCCTCTCGGATGGATCCCAGTGTGTGTGTGGCGCAGACACTTACATGGTGGAAATACATTACAACAGGGGAACATACATTTTCATGTCATAGCAAGGTGCAACCCAACATTCCTGGACCGCTGTCCAGTTAACCCCTTGCCTCCCTGGTGAGGTCAGGGGGTGGCCATATGGGGTGCAACCCCTTTAATACCGGGCCAATCCCCCTCTCCCTCTACAGCTGCCCAACTAAAACAAGCAGTAATGTGGAACAACCACCCAGCGACTTGCTGCTAGTTGGAGATTGAGTCCTATATGGCCCCTCTCGCCCCTCTCGTCGACACTGTGGGCTCAAAGAGGAGGAGAGATGCTATCGGGCGAGTCTGGCCTAGGAGCAATGAGGTGTACTTGGAAGATATGGTCTAAAAATAAAGGAAAATATAATTTGTCCTCATCTCCGTCTTTACTAACCCCTATCTTTGGAAACCCAGAGTTCCCCCAGGGGTGCTCCCCAAAAGACTTCAAAAAATGTAGAGATTTAAACATTAAAATAGTAGCAGATATGGTAGATAAAAGGTATGATCCGGTCATATCAAGATATCCAAAAAAAATACCAAACCCAGAATCTTCCGATATTCCGCTTTCTTCAGATTAGACATTTCCTACTAGCGATTTCACAACGAACAAATTTTTCTAAACTAACAAAATTCGAAAAGCTGTGCGGAAAGGGTTTATACCAGAGGGGCTTGATTTAGTAAATATACAGTTAGGTCCGGAAATAATTGGACACCGATACAAGTTTTGTTATTTCGGCTGTGTACCAAAATAAATTCAAGTTACAGTTAGATAATGAATATGGGCTTAAAGTGCAGTCTATCAGCTTTAATTTGAGGGTATTCAAATCCAAATTGGAGGAAGGGTTTAGGAATTACATCTCTTTAATATGTAGCCCCCTCTTTTTCAAGGGACCAAAAGTAATTGGACAATTGACTCAAAAGCTGTTTCATGGACAGGTGTGGGCTATTCCTTTATTTCATTATCAATTAAGCAGGTAAAAGGTCTGGAGTTTATACCAGGTGTGGCATTCGCATTTGGAAGCTGTTCCTGTGAACCCACAACATGCGGTCAAAGGAGCTCTCAATGCAAGTGAAACAGGGCATCCTTAGGCTGCAAAAAAAAAAGAAAATCCATCAGAGAGATAGCAGGAACATTAGGAGTGGCCAAATCAACAGTTTGGTACATTCTGAGAAAAAAAAGAATGCACTGGTGAGCTCTGTAACACAAAAAGGCCTGGACGTCCATGGTAGACAACAGTGGTGGATGATCGTAGGAGCCTTTCCATGGTAAAGAAAAAACCCTTCACAACATCCAAACAAGTGAAGAACACTCTCCTGGAGGTAGGCATATCATTATTCAAAGTCTACCATAAAGAGAAGACTTCACGAGAGCAAATACAGAGGGTTCACCAGAAGGTGCAAACCATTCATAAGCCTCAAGAATAGAAAGGCCAGATTAGACTTTGCCAAACAATATCTAAAAAAAAGCCAGCCCAGTTCTGGAACAGCATTCTTTGGAGATGAAACTAAGATCAACCTGTACCAGAATGATGGGAAGAAAAAAGTATGGAGAAGGCTTGGAACGGCTCATGATCCGAAGCATACCACATCATCTGTAAAACACGGTGAAGGCAGTGTGATGGCATGGGCATGCATGGCTTACAATGGCACTGGGTCACTGGTATTTATTGATGATGTGACAGAAGACAGAAGCAGCCGGATGAATTCTGAAGTGTATAGGGATATATTGTCTGCTCAGATTCAGCCAAATTCAGTGAAGTTGATTGGACGGCGCTTCACTTTACAGATGGACAATGACCCAAAACATACTGCTAAGCAACCCAGGAGTTTTTTTTAAGGCAAAGAAGTGGAATATTCTGCAATGGCCGAGTCAATCACCTGATCTCAACCCGATCGAGCATGCATTTCACTTGCTGAAGACAAAACTTAAGGCAGAAAGACCCACGAACAAACAATAACTGAAGACAGCTGCAGTAAAGGCCTGGCAAAGCATCACAAAGGAGGAAACCCAGCGTTTGGTGATGTCCATGCGTTCCAGACTTCAAGCAGTCATTGCCTGCAAAGGATTCTCGACAAAGTATTAAAAATGAACGTTTTATTTATGATTGTGTTAATAATAAACAGCGGTCTGTGCCTCTCAGCGTGCTGCCTGCATGCAGTGCGGGCGCGCTGACTGAGGAGCGGAGCCTTAGCCTAACTGTATATACGGTGAAGTGATGTTAAAATCCCTCCATGGGGTGGCAGCCCAGAGCCGACGCTATGGAGTATATTTGGTCCTCTTATACTTAGATCCAGGCACACGATTACAGACATTGTATCTGTCCATAGAGCCTGGCGTAAGCTTGCAATGCTATACCTGGTAGTGTGAATCCATGTGCCCAGTTACTAAAGGACTTCTTATACTTTTCTGCTTTCAGGCACTTAGGAGTGTGTTTTCAGGGCCCTTCCCCGAAGGGATTGTTATTCTCCCACAGATAGCATGTGATTATGGGCTGAAGGAGCGGCTCAGTGAGTAAAGTCACAGACTGACACTGAGTGTGAAGCAGGGAAAGCTGGTTCCATTCCTGGTGTCGGATCCTTGTGACCTTGGGGAAGTCACTTTATCTCCCTGTGCCTGAGGCACCAAAAACATAGATTGTAAGCTCTGCCGGACAAGGTCTGTGCCTGCAAAATGTCTCTGTAACGCGCTACGTACAACTAGCATCGCTATACAAGAACAAACAATTATTGTTATTATTTATTATTATAAATCCTATATTGCAAGAACACACACACATAGGTGTCCTGCTATAGTATATCCTTCCTATGCAGAGCTGGTTCTATATACTCGTCACAGACCTATTTCATTGGACCATCTGTCCTGAATATAGATGTACCCCCCTGTAAACAGCACGGGCTATACCTATCTTCCTTCTACTGTGGTAAGTCCTGCTAAGGGCAGGCACCAGTAATCATCATGGGTTTTCCCCTCTTCCAAGCCCTGCCCTGAGTGGTAGATGCCGGCCCCTGACTCTGCTGCAGGCGTGAGCCAGAGGGGGAGGTCCTGCTGACATCATGAGGGGTGGGGCTGACACTATATTTAGCAGCCAGCTCCCGTAAGTGAGTGTTCTGTTAGTCCTGGGCTGTGTGCCTGTTCTGTCCGAGGAGCTGGAGGAGACAGTGCGGTCTCACCTGTGCAGTCGTGCAGGAGCAGAGAGAGGAGCGGAGAGACTCAGCCACTTTGAGTTAGAGCTGATAGTACTATAGATCCGGTGGACCAATGCCCCTCACCCCCTGCCTGGGGTGATGGGGAGAATCCATTCCCCGCCCCGAGGATAACCTCTGAGGTGGACTGTGGGGTATTGACGCCCCAGCCCAGATCATCCTGTCGGAGGAGAGACTTGGAGGGAAGGAGAGGAGGAGAGTGAATAATGGGGTTTTGCAGTTGTTGTTGTGGCTGCTGGTCGCCACTACATTTGGAGTCGCTGATCTGACCAATAAAGAGACAATCCTTTTACAGTATACAAAGACTGTTGTGTGAGTCTGGAGTATTCACCCTGGGACCAAGGGGGTTCTTCTATACAGGTCCTAGCCCATATCCCTGGGAATATAGAAGATGGAGGCGCTGCACCACTAAGAAAGCATAGAGGCTACCACCCCAGAAGCCTGGTCCTGTCTCCCCAATAACAACGCGGGAAGCTCAGGCCCTCCTGTTCCACGCAGGTATGTGTAGAGGGAGAAAGGGGGTGGCCCGGTATTAAAGGGGTTACACCCCATTTGGCCCCCCCTGACCCCACCAGGGAGACAAGGGGTTAACTGGACTGAGGTCCAGAAATGTGATTTCACCCCTGTTATAACCTGTAAATGTGTATTTTCCTGTTTCCCCTCTGTTATTGTACATCAGTGTCTGCACACACACACTAGAATCCATCCGGGAGCACAAGGGTTAATAGTCCGTTAATACTGTGTCTCAAGGTATGGACAAAGCTTCAGAGAAATTCCTTTGCTATCGGGATGACAGATGGCCCTAGAGACATGGCCCAATGGCTAGAACCTAAGTTTTGTTCAAAAGGTTTTATCACCCTCCCTGTCTCTGTGAGAGTGGAGGGGGCGCATACCATAGCAGTTTTTAAGTGTCCCACTTATCACTGTCCAACACAGGTTATCTTGTCCAAGATCCGGAGGGGTAGCTGGGCTGGCATTCCATTTGCACATGTGGGGCCTCAGAAAGGAGACCCCAGAGTTCTACTGCACATGTGCCAGCTAGCAGGGGGGCCTGTCCTAAAATGTGTCCCCCCCATCAAAGATTGGCTGGAGATAATTGCAAACCAATCCCAGGGTCTTAATGTTACAGATGGAGGGACAAAAGGTTTATAACCTGCTGTTCCCAATCTATCCTTTGTCTTCATTTTTGGTCTTCATGCAAAGTCTTCATGCCTTTTCGTTTGCTGATATGGTAACCTGATATCACCTGAATGATTTCCTGACTGCTGAGAGAAATGCTACATCATACTTCTCATTCCCCAACCCCAATGTAAGTGTACTTCTTGTTTGTTACTGCATTATCTGTTGTGTTCACCTTTATTCTAAGGAATAAATACAATTTATTATATCTTAAGCCGCGTTCAGTTCAAACCCAATTATTTTTGTGTAATATTAATAAGCCTGTGGAAGCTATCGTCACAGTATGCACCACCACTATGCATGTAATATGCCCTCACGCACCCTAGACACCACAGATGTGTCTGGGGGGGGGAACAAGGGTTACATTTGGAGGCGAGCTGCTGAGATGCCAGAACAGGTCAGGCTTACAGCGAGGTGGAACGGGAAGAATGAGATGCACTCTCCGTGCAAGTGCTGGAGAAGGAAGGGCGCAATTGCACATACCGAGGGTAGTCAGGGGAGCGTAGACTCTCGCACAGTACGCCTTGGGTGCCCTTTGGAGGTGGCGAAGGAGGGGTGATTAGCTATAGCTGTCCGAGTCCCTTGAGGCAGATAGCATGAGGCAACTGGGGGGGTCACCCTGTTAACTAGTCCAGGGACCATGGCCCAGGGCCCGCGCTATGAGTGGCCAAAAGTTGGAGACGCCCGGACCTAGGAAAGAGAGGTACACTAGCAATCACCCACACAAACGCACCACAGAGCACTTGCATTGTTGACACCGAGTACAGTGCATGGAGGAGCGGAGTTCCGCTGAGCCTGGGATAAAGCCACCTCATATTAGTGGGATACAGAAACAGAATGCAGAGCACACACTTGGAGACTAGTCAGTGTCTAGGTACGAGATACCCAGTAGACACTGAGAACAGGGCACATGGACATTTGGAGGACTCATCCAAGATGGCGCCCGTCCCTACATGTGCTCCGTGGAGCAAGAGAGACGATCTAAAATGGCGGTTCCCGCCAATCCTGGAGCAAACACGTGAATTGTGCAAAGAGACAGTGAGATCAATGTGGCTGGAAATGTGCAAGAGTCTGGCGCCAAACCCAGATTCCATGCAAGAGGAGCGGAGCGGCGCGAAAGCCGAAAGCCCACCCATCTGTGCCGTGACTGGTCAGAAAGCCAGGCCACGTCACACTGAAGGAGAAAAGACCCCGCCTCTGGATTCCACCAGAGGGAGGGGGAACAAAGAGAGCCAATTAGGAGAGTCCTCCCCAGCGAAGGGAGGGACCGGAAGCCATAGCGAAGAGCTTCACTTTTGTCTGGCATTCGAGGAGCAAGGAGCTGAAACACTGAGCTGTTCCAACCCTGAGCGAACCATGTCCGAGATGAATACTTCAATTTACCAACTACCAGGAGGCTTACTGGTAGTGGAGGTAGCTGAGCACGAATACCTCAGGTGTTTGTGCGTCCACTGCGGGATACCGGGCGCGGTACCAAGCACCAAGGCCCGATGCCCTCAATGTGGCGCGTTTTACCTTTGGCCGAACGAGCCGTGGCCTTTGATCGAGACCCCGCGGGGTGCCTCTCCGGGAACATTAACGGAGGTGGTGGAAGGCAAAGACAAGACTGCCCTGGTTCCTCGTCATACCCAAGCGGGAGGAACCAAGGCCCAGCCCGCTACCGAACTGAGCGAGTTGTCGACGGAGAAGAGCGCGACCGCAGTGGAGGTACCAGAGCGAGACTACTTTGTTCCTATACCCACTGGTTGTATCGCAGAAGAACCGGGTGACTCCCTAGCGGAGGAACCGATCTCGATATCCTCAGAGGATGAGGTTGGCGTGACATCAGTGGCGATGCGCCTACCGGCGAACCACCCCAGAGGCCTCAAGAGGGAGCAGACAAGTCCGGAAACCTTCCGACGGCGAGCGCTGGTGCGGCCGGAGGCCCGTAAGAGTCCCACGGCCGTGGTGACTCCCAGTGCGGCGGAGACGGAGACCGAGACGACACTAGAGGAGCCCGATATCATCAAACAGCAGCGGAGCGGTAAGGAGACTCCACCACCCCCTTACTCCCGCCAGGCGACAGCAGCGACCACGGAGGACGAGAAGGAGAGGCTTGCGGCCTACTTGTCCGGCCATGCACCGGATGCTCCGCCCATGCCGGTCCTCGACGCACTTCCGGTGCGTGACCACGGAGCGGATGGAGATTCTGCGGGCACACCTGATGACGTCGTTTCCGGTTCCACCGGAAAGAGAACTCCGGGAGGGGTGTTCTCTTCACGAAGCATAGATTCAGCCATTGCCCTGGCTACCCTACAGAGTCGAGGCCCCTCCAGGGAAGTCAGAAACATGGCGGAGAGCGCGTCTAAGAAAGCGTCCACTGGTCGCGGTATCACCCGCTTGCTGGACAATGACATGAACGTTGCCCCTGCCCCAGCCCATAGCTCCACTGCCCCTGCCCCGTCATGAGTATTGCCACCAGGACCTAGCAGGGATAAGTTATGTAAATACCCCAAATACTCCAAGGACTTGCGGGATTGGGAGTTGAGCGATGAGGGGTCTGATGGGGAGATACCATATTCAAGTGTTATACCTGTGCCTAACCCTGTGCCATTTTCTCCTGCAGCTAGAGGGAGGGCCCGTGGGTCCCACACTCCAGTAGAGGCTGGGCCTACCAGCAACGTGGTTCATAAGATGAACCCTACTAGATATATCAACGCCAAAGGGAGGAGGGATTGCGCTACTGATGTGGGTATGTCCGGTGTATCATCTCAGGTAGAGTCAGAGGTAGAACGCACTAGTCATTCCACTGAGTACGAGCACCGTGACAAATGGTGGGCGCCTTTGTTCACGGGATACCACTGTAAGGAATCCGCTCCTCAATTTACTGTTTGCCTTACCTTGCAGCCTTGTGCAGTCCTGGAACACTTCCCCTGATATTTACTGCAGCCTGGATTCACTCAGCAAAGCAATACTGCCACACGCCCCTTCTGCCATTGGTTCTCTGACCTTTAAGTACTGCTTTCCCACAATGCTCCCTGCCGAGCATAGTCCTTGCTGGATGTCTCTGTGTTCTGCCATAAGCCTTGTCTTGTCTGTCTCCTTGGTTCTTGAGACCGGCTGCTAGTGTCACACAGCGGTCTGTTCCTGTGCTGAAGCGGAGTACTCTCCTTGTTGTCTTCAGCTCCCTGGTTCCTGTGACCGGCTGCTTGTCTCATGCAGCGGTCAGTTCCTGTTTCCTGTGCTGAAGCTGAGTACTCTCCTTGTTACTTCAGCTCCTTGTTTCCTGTGACCGGCTGCTATATTCACGCAGCGGTCTGTTCCTGTCGCCTGTGCTGAAGCGGAGGTTTCCCCTGTGTTTCTTCAGCTTCCTGGTTCCTGGGCAAAAAACAAAAGAACAAGGCGCACAACGCACATAGTGTATTAAAGTATAAAATGTGACTTTATGATTAAAAGTAAATAGTTCTGCGTACATCAAGTGAGAATAAACAAGCAGTTGGTATATAGGTTTACCACACCAGGAGATGACACTGTGCGACACCCTCGGATGGATCTCAGCATGCAATGGGTCTGGAATCGTCTCATCTGTCCCTTACAGCGTCCTCCATTTAGGGATGGTGGGTGGATGAGTCCCTTGTGTGGAAAGCCCCACAGCACACAGCTCACAGGGTGGTAAAGAAGCCACAGGAATCAGCGTTCGTGGATCACTGCACCGTTTGCCGCCACTCCTCGTTCTGCGCTCGGCGATGACGTCACGAACGCTGATTCCTGTGGCTTCTTTACCACCCTGTGAGCTGTGTGCTGTGGGGCTTTCCACACAAGGGACTCATCCACCCACCATCCCTAAATGGAGGACGCTGTAAGGGAAAGATGAGACGATTCCAGACCCATTGCATGCTGAGATCCATCCGAGGGTGTCGCACAGTGTCATCTCCTGGTGTGGTAAACCTATATACCAACTGCTTGTTTATTCTCACTTGATGTACGCAGAACTATTTACTTTTAATCATAAAGTCACATTTTATACTTTAATACACTATGTGCGTTGTGCGCCTTGTTCTTTTGTTTTTTGTTTAGTTCCTGGGGTGTCGAGCCACCTCCAAGAAAGGCTGCAGACCCACGATTAGTGCCAGATCCACATTTAAGGTCCACAACATTGTTTGTTTAATCACGGTGCACTGTTCACTTGATATTTGTTGTCACTAGTTATTAGCTGCGCACTATCACTCTTTTCTCCTGGTTCCTGGGGCCTGCTGCTCTTTCCCTATTGCAGAGGCCGTGTCCTGGTTCCTGCGCTGAAACGGAGGATTTCCCAGCCCGCTCAGGACTCTTGCGCTGAAGCACTGGTTTACCAGTGCAGCTAGGCGGTGTGCTACTCTGGTCTGTCTACAACCTCCTGAGACCAGTACCATGGGCCATGGTCGCCGCACGCGCAGAAGCCACTCCCGCGCTCCTAAGCTGAAGCGGGGCTCTCCTGACTACATGTTGCCGAACGCCTGCTTGAACAACGTTTACCCTGATGTCTCCAGTCCTGACCCTGGCGTGTCCACCGACGATGCTGTCTTCTCCTATCCTGATCCTGCTACGTACGACTACGAACTGCGCAATCCGGATCAGCCTGCGCGGTCTAAGGTCGGTGCTTTTACAACCCCACCTCAGCCACGCGGTCCGACCCAGGTTTGTGGCGAGCACAGCCGTGACAACCACGAGGGGATGGACCGCACGCGGTTCCTATTAATTAAGAATAATGTAGTAGACCATTGGTGGGCGGCTGGTTCTTTCACTCCGCAGGAGGTGGAGGATAAGTTAGATCATAGGTTCCAGGAGATAGAACAGAAACTTGTTGTACCCCGAGGCCCCAGTATCTTGTACGATGAAGTAGCTCCGGAAGAGCCTGTGTTTTGGGTACTGCCAAGCAGGGCGGGGCACCGCAAACTCACCAAACTAAGCCGAGCTGACCGGGCCATAGTTGCTAGATACCGGCAGTCCCACGGATATGAGTATCCTTATGTGCCTGAGCCCATCATGAGAGAAATAGAAGAGAACCGGGATAGCTGGCTCAGGGAGGCTGTGCAGGAATACCTTCTGACCAAGTTCGGTCAGGGAGAATATCATAATAACCTGATGACGTCGTTTCCAGTTCCACCGGAAAGAGAAGGCCGGGAGGGGTGTTCTCTTCACGAAGCATAGATTCAGCCATTTCCCTGGCTACCCTACAGAGTCGAGGCCCCTCCAGGGAAGTCAGAAGCATGGCGGAGAGCGCGTCTAAGAAAGCGTCCACTGGTCGCGGTATCACCCGCTTGCTGGACAATGACATGAACGTTGCCCCTGCCCCAGCCCATAGTTCCACTGCCCCGGCCACTGCCCCTGCCCCGTCACGAGTATTGCCACCGGGACCTAGCAGGGATAAGTTATGTAAATACCCCAAATACTCCAAGGACTTGAGGGATTGGGAGTTGAGCGATGAGAGATCTGATGGGGAGATACCATATTCAAGTGTTATACCTGTGCCTAACCCTGTGCCGTTTTCTCCTGCAGCTAGAGGGAGGGCCCGTGGGTCCCACAATCCAGTAGAGGCTGGGCCTACCAGCAACGTGGTTCATAAGATGGACCCTACTAGATATATCAACGCCAAAGGGAGGAGGGATTGCTCGCGATCTACTGATGCGGGTACGTCCGGTGTACCATTTCAGGTAGAGTCAGAGGTAGAACGCACTAGTCATTCCACTGAGTACGAGCACCGTGACAAATGGTGGGCGCCTTTGTTCACCGGATACCACGAGGGGATGGACCGCACGCAGTTCCTATTAATTAAGAATAATGTAGTAGACCATTGGTGGGCGGCTGGTTCTTTCACTCCGCAGGAGGTGGAGCATGAGTTAGATCATAGGTTCCGGGAGATAGAACAGAAACTTGTTGTACCCCGAGGCTCCAGTATCTTGTACGATGAAGTAGCTCCGGAAGAGCCTGTGTTTTGGGTACAGCCAAGCAGGGCGGGGCACCGCAAGCTCACCAAACTAAGCCGAGCTGACCGGGCCATAGTTGCTAGATACCGGCAGTCCCACGGATATGAGTATCCTTATGTGCCTGAGCCCATCATGAGAGAAATAGAAGAGAACCGGGATAGCTGGCTCAGGGAGGCTGTGCAGGAATACCTTCTGACCAAGTTCGGTCAGGGAGGATATCATAATGAGGATAAGATAAGCGAATTAGTCCGCATATGGAGCATAGGTAGATGTATCTACATGCATGGTGTAACCTATAGGCCTGAGCATGGGCCGGTCCAATCGTTCGCTGTGACCGTCACGGATCATAATGGGTGGAGGGTAAGAAAGCCTGATCCAAAGCATTATCTGTAGGGGTCTCCATGTTGGGAGTACCCGGTTGTATTACCCATCTAACTACCTCATTATGCAATGTATGATGACAATGTCTAATGTGTGCTGTTTCCCAGGTTGTTCGCCACAGGATGGGTCTGCTAAAACTAGGTCCAAGTGGGGACCATTGGATTCCACCATAGGGAGAGTGTAGCCCCCTGTAAACAGCACGGGCTATACCTATCTTCCTTCTACTGTGGTAAGTCCTGTTAAGAGCAGGCACCAGTAATCATCATGGGTTTTCCCCCCTTCCAAGCCCTGCCCTGAGTGGTAGATGCCGGCCCCTGACTCTGCTGCAGGCGTGAGCCAGAGGGGAGGTCCTGCTGACATCATGAGGGGTGGGGCTGACACTATATTTAGCAGCCAGCTCCCGTAAGTGAGAGTTCTTTAAGTCCTGGGCTGTGTGCCTGTTCTGTCCGAGGAGCTGGAGGAGACAGTGCGGTCTCACCTGTGCAGTCGTGCAGGAGCAGAGAGAGGAGCGGAGAGACTCAGCCACTTTGAGTTAGAGCTGATAGTACTATAGATCCGGTGGACCAATGCCCCTCACCCCCTGCCTGGGGTGATGGGGAGAATCCATTCCCCGCCCCGAGGATAACCTCTGAGGTGGGCTGCGGGGCATTGACGCCCCAGCCCAGACCATCCTGTCGGAGGAGAGACTTGGAGGGAAGGAGAGGAGGAGAGTGAATAACGGGGTTTTGCTGTTGTTGTTGTGGCTGCTGGTCGCCACTACATTTGGAGTCGCCACTCTGACCAATAAAGAGACAATCCTTTTATACAAAGACTGTTGTGTGAGTCTGGTGCATTCACCCTGGGACAAAGGGGGTTCTTCTATACAGGTCCTATCCCATATTCCTGGGAGTATAGAAGATGGAGGCGCTGCACCACTAAGAAAGCATGGAGGCTACCACCCCAGAAGCCTGGTCCTGTCTCCCCAATAACAACGCGGGAAGCTCAGGCCCTCCTGTTCCACGCAGGTATGCACCACCAGTATGCATGTAATCTGCCCTCACGCACCCTAGACACCACAGATGGGTTCGGTGGGGGGGGGGGAACAAGGGTTACATAGATATATATCAAGATTGTCTGAGACATTGTAACTGGAGCGTCTGACCCAATACGTACTGTAGCTGTGGGCTGCCACCACATCACGTCACTGTATATAGTTCACTTTCATTGCTATTATTCCTGATGTGATTACAGTTTTATTGGTTTAATTTGATGGTCCCTTGTGGATCTCCTCAGGAGGTTATTTGAGTCAGGGATCTACCTCAGGAGGGATCTACCTCAGGAGGGATCTACCTCAGGTTGCACCCACTATTTAGTGGTAGATACATTGATATCTCTTGGACTCATATGGCCTTTCTCCACATTACCACAGTGAGTGCAATTAGTCGGACCTTTTTTTGTTGTTACCCTTCTGGGGTCATATTTGTACATTCAGACTGGATTTTCCTACTTGCACCCTGATTATTAGAGTATTCATACATGCATGTATATAAGTATGTCTTTATTTATATATAACTGTTTGAGTATTGGGCGGGGCGGTTTGGCCATTACAATTGCTTCATATTGTAATGATAGAAATAAGTATATAGCACAATTCGGGCTTTTATCGAGTTCCAATCCATAGTGATTCGATATACACTATTTAAAGCAGCAGGTTCTTATTTATTTTCCCCCTTTAATATGTGCATCAATACAATCCACACAATGATGAGTAATTAGCTAAGTTCTCCTGTGATCAATCGGTGAAGATTTGGCTCGGGGGTTCACTAAATGGCCGTCAGTGCAGCAGAAGAGGACCAAAGATGCTAAGTTCTGTGGGGAAGATCATGTGACCAGGCAGACACTAGATACAATTGGTGCACTGCTAGAGAGAGGGCGGGGCTCAAAAAGGGGTGTGCCAGAGCCTGTTTCAGAAGAGGAAGGGGATGTGACTTTGTAAATGGTTGCTATAGAAACAAAAAATGCTTCTTACATTATAATACATTAAAAATGTCATTCAGAGTTGTTTAAAAAAAAGAAATGCTACAAGTATTTTCTCATCGTACAGAACTGATTTATTTAAAAAGCACACGTCAGGTATTGCTCGGTCTGCAGCTTTAACGCCGTCGGACACATTTCCCACGGCCGCGTGAAGGTTATGAGTAATGTGCAGGGGTGTGTGTCCGTCTTCCATGGAACCGCTGACATTTTCGGGTCATTTATCAAGTAGTTTGCGCCCGCCTTGAATGTGACTTTCATCCATTAGCTTAGTCAAATATCCGCGGTTGATATGGGGCCTCCCGCCATCAGCAGAGTCAATACAGCAGCGTGAGTAATGCTGCGCTCTGAAACTATGCCGGGCCTTCCCAGGAAGGTGTGAGAGCGTTTATTCTGATAACATTCAGGTCGCAGCAGCAAACAGCGGCCGTGTGATAGATGGGAACAGAATGGCTGCAAAGAACAGATTAGGTACAGGAACTCAGCTTACCCAACACCAAGAATGCAGCGGCGGCCAACTCCGGTGCTCCAGGGACACGTATTGGGGATATCCCTGCTTCAGCACAGCTGGCTCAGTTTGTTGAGGACTGGAGTTGGCCAATGACTGAGCCACTGATTGAGCCACCTGTGCTGCAGCAGGGATATCCTGAAAACCTGACCTGTTGGTGGCCCTTGAGGACTAGAGTTGGCCGCCCCTGCATTAAAGGGTCAACCAGTGTTGTTCACGGACCCGGAAAGGGCCATTTTATACACCCAGGAGAAGGTGTCAGGAACCTTTGAGTTGGGCCAAGGAGGGGAGGAAACAGCATGGAGCAGAGAGGTGTGTGTATGCGTGTGTGTGTTGTGTCTCGAGCGCGTCGCACCTTTCACCATTGTGTCCAGTATTTTTGGAGAAGCCGTCTGGCAACCCTACTCCCAATCAGGACAAGTTCTGTAACCTGGTTAAAATACCAATATCTGCCATGTTTTCTAGTATTAGGGGATTGTATATTATCTCTTGCTACAGCCAGAGCATATATATCGTTACATAACGTGTCGCTTATGTCCAGGCTGAAAACAAACAGAAAAGGGGTTCAAACGCATAAATCCCCCTATTTCAACTCCTTTTCTTCCAGAGGAAGCTACAGAACAAAAAGGATTATCCCAATAACAAATCAACTTGACAGCGCTTGTGTCCGTCCGTGTCTGTCCTCAAAACCTTCTCATTTGTCCATCGGTGATAACACAAGTTCTATCTCCCAGTTCTTTCTCAGCCGATCTGAAGGCTGTTTGCAGACACACCTGTGATGTGAGGTTCTCTCCTCCAGTGTTTCTCAGCCGATCTGAAGGCTGTTTGCAGACACACCTGTGATGTGAGGTTCTCTCCTCCAGTGTTTCGCAGCCGATCTGAAGGCTGTTTGCAGACACACCTGTGATGTGAGGTTCTCTCCTCCAGTGTTTCGCAGCCGATCTGAAGGCTGTTTGCAGACACACCTGTGATGTGAGGTTCTCTCCTCCAGTGTTTCGCAGCCGATCTGAAGGCTGTTTGCAGACACACCTGTGATGTGAGGTTCTCTCCTCCAGTGTTTCGCAGCCGATCTGAAGGCTGTTTGCAGACACACCTGTGAGGCTTCACATTCAGCACACAGCTCCCTGAGGAGGAAGCAGCAGCATTATGGAGACCTCTTCAACCTCCAGAACGTGAGTAGAGATGTCTAACTTGTGTATGGTGCATAGTCTAACTAAGGGGCGGCCAACTCCAGTCTTCAAGGGCCACCAACAGGTCAGGTTTTCAGGATATCTCTGCTTCAGCAGAGGTGGCTCAGTCACTATCACTGCACCATCTGTGCTGAAGCAGGGATATCCTGAAAACCAGGCCTGTTGGTGGCCCTTGAGGACTGGAGTTGGCCCCCTCCTTATAATGTCGTCAACGTATTCGTTCGTACCCAGGACATACTCGGAAACGAGAGGTGACTTATTTTTTCCTGGTAAATATTTGATAAATAATTATTGTGGCTAAATATCAGTGAATGTTTTGTGTGTGTGTGTGTACAGAAAATAGCTATGACGTGTGAATTAAGACACCGAGATTTGCCGGTGGAATGTCAAATTGAAAAACCATGCAGGTTGTAAGCCGGAGAGATTTCTTCCCCCTCAGATTTGGGGAGCGGGTAATTTGGGGGTTCATGCTAGATTAAAGGAAACTAGTCATGCAAAGATGCAGAATTTGATACATCCCATTAAGTTTGTCGCCTTATCCTTCACACTGCTCACGCACTCCGGCTATCCCCGATATATTGGCGCTCGGAGAAGCGAGATGATAACGCTTCTATGTTTAACCTACACCTAGATTCACCAAACGCCAGTAAACTTGCATTAATATCGCCCGTGGTATAAATAAAAAACCCGCATCTTAACTACCAAATATTGCTTTAATACCATTTCTATCTTCATCAAATCCATGCGATATAAAAAAAATAGATATTTTTTCTGAGAATAATCAAAATGTAACCGCAAAAAACACAAGATCAACGCAGATCTAAAATCACTAAAACCCAACATTTCACCCTGAATCCTTTTCGTTACTTAAATAAAACTGCATAAAAGCATCATTAAGCATTTCGAATATTTCATTTAAATTAGGGTAACTTCTACATATTTTGGCCAAAGTGTAACAAAGTAAGGCTCACCCCTCCCGCCTAACGTTTAACTGAATTATTTTATTAGATCTATTTTTATAACATCAAACGGGGGAGGGGCGGGGGGGAGGGGGGGTGAAATAAACATTCTATTGTTGCGTTTTTACAATTTCCGAGCGCTTATTTGCAAGTCATTACCCAGAATTCCTGGCTGCAGTGGAAGCCGTGTATGCTAAGAGATAATGGGGAAGAGCAGGGTTGCCACATATTTGTATTTGCTCACATCGAGTCGAAATCAAGAGGCAGAAAAGAGAGTATGCCATGGTGCTCCCAGCGTGTGTCGTTTGTGTTGTGACTCGTGACGATTCTGTCGCCATTTTCAATCGGCCTTCTCAAAAACCCCCAATAACGTCGTTTTCACTCATTTTCTCCTTCTAAATGCGACGTCGGCGGCTCTACGTTTTAACAACCGCGGGGGCGAGAAATCCTCACCGCTGCGCCTGGACACGTTTAATAACCGCGGGGGCGAGAAATCCTCACCACTGTGCCTGGACACGTTTCATAACCGCGGGGCGAGAAATCCTCACCGCTGCGCCTGGATACGTTTCATAACCGCGGGGCGAGAAATCCTCACCGCTGCGCCTGTATACGTTTCATAACCACGGGGGCGAGAAATCCTCACCGCTGCGCCTGGATACGTTTAATAACCGCGGAGGCGAGAAATCCTCACCGCTGCGCCTGGATACGTTTCATAACCGCGGGGCGAGAAATCCTCACCGCTGCGCCTGGATACGTTTCATAACCGCGGGGCGAGAAATCCTCACCGCTGCGCCTGGATACGTTTAATAACCGCGGGGGCGAGAAATCCTCACCGCTGCGCCTGGATACGTTTAATAACCGCGGGGGCGAGAAATCCTCACCGCTGCGCCTGGACACGTTTAATAACCGCGGGGGCGAGAAATCCTCACCGCTGCGCCTGGATACGTTTAATAACCGCGGGGGCGAGAAATCCTCACCGCTGCGCCTGGACACGTTTAATAACCGCGGGGGCGAGAAATCCTCACCGCTGCGCCTGGACACGTTTAATAACCGCGGGGGCGAGAAATCCTCACCGCTGCGCCTGGACACGTTTTAATAAAACTTTTTTTGTTTCTTGGACAATAATGGATCAATGACGCCCTCTCTGGCAGTGAAAGAGTTAAAAGCCGCCGCCGGTTAGAACCACAATTGTCCGGTTTAGCAGCGGCAATAACCCCCCCCCCCCCGTGGATGTCTGCGCTCAGAGGTTGTTTAGCAGTTGCCTGAGTATCTGTCTCCTATTCTCCTCCAAGTTTTACGTGCAGATAATTATACTCCTAACGGCCTATTTCCTGCATTTAACGGCTTTTATACTGTGCTCCCCGGGGTACCATAAAAGTGAAGGGTTGTTTGCGCTGGCTTCGTGACACACTGTGTCCTGTTGTGGTCGTTCTGTTGTACGCACTCTCGACCAATGATGGAGGCCTAAGTGGCTTCAAACCCGCAGCGCCGATCATGCCGCTTGGCTTAGTCGACTCGTGTCAAGCAATAAAATGGTGATCAGGGGTGACATACGTGACAATAATAACGGCAACTTGTTAACACCTTGAAAAGAAATGCTCCCACAATGGGGCATGTGAGACAGGGGGGGAGGGAGATGTGTGACTCTATATAAAACCCCTCTCACGGCCTTGTGTGAGCCCCTTCCCTCAGAGAGATGATGCTTCAATGTCAAATCAGATGTTTCACAATCAGAGGTCACCGGTTAGCAGTGGACCTGTCGGAAGGACCTGTGGCTGCACTGTGCTTTTTACTGTGTGAGTGTTACATGTTTATATTACCCTATTTCCTCGATTCTAAGACGCACCTTTTTTTCGATTTTCACATGTCTGAAATTGGGGTGCGTCTTAGAATTGATGTATTAAAAAAATGAAAAGTAAAAAAAAGTGCCTACAGTACTAATCCCCTCTTTTCACTTACCATGTTTCAGGAGAGGTCCCATGTCAGCGGAGGTTGAAGCGGGCGGCGGTGGCAGGAGAGGTCCCACGTCTGCAGATGGTTGAAGATGGATAGCTGGTGGCTGTGCAGCGGCGGCAGGACAGGGGCCAAGTCTGCAGGTGAATGAAGATAAGACAGTGGGCGTGCGGTGGCAGCGGCGGCAGGAGATCATAATAGCAGGAGAGCTGAGCAGAGCGGCATAGGGGAACGGCTGGGGAGGTGCACACTGTAACACCGGAAGTTGACCGGTGTCCGACTTCCGGTTACGCAGTGCACTCTACCCCAGTCGTTCCCCTATGCCGCTCTGCTCATGCTATTATGATCTCCTGCCGCCACCACTCGCCCGCCCGCTGTCTTATCTTCATTCACCTGCAGACTTGGCACCTGTCCTGCCGCCGCCGCACTTCCGCCGCACACTATCCATCTTCAACCAGCTGCAGACGTGGGACCTCTTCTGCCGCTGCCGCCCGCTTCAACCTCCGCTGACATGGGACCTCTCCTGAAACATGGTAAGTGAAAAAGTAATTTTCCTCCATTTTAAGGGCCAAAATCGATTTGTGCGTCTTACAATCGCGGATATACGGTACTTATTAAACTGTTTGCATATGCTAACTCTGGCTCTGCCCATTCTCTATACCTGGGACTGTGGGAGTGGTGCCACCCGATCACCATACCCGATTGGGAACCACTGACAGGACGTGTCTGACTTTGAAGACCAGGAAAAATCTGATTTGACATTGAAGCATCATCTCTCTGAGGGAAGGGGCTCACACAGGCCGTGCGAGGGGATTTATATAGGGTCACACATCTCCCTCCCCCTCTCCCCCTCCCCCCATCTCACATTGTGGGAGCATTACTTTTCATGGTGTTAACAAGTTGCCTTTGTTATTGTCTTTCTAAATCTCTGAGAGTGACAGTCTGCGCTGACCATTACCCCGTTTCCATGCCGCTGTAAGCAGATCTGGGGTTCATCTTCCCTGGGTCGAGCTGCACAGCATTTTGAAGGGTCCAGTACAGTATTGATTTTCTGGTCTTTGGCAGTGTTATACTCTTATGCACGTTACATCTTTTAGGGGCGCCCCAGTTTTTGTTTGTTTTAGTGACATACGCGACGGCTGGGACACGGTCTCCGGAGCTGAACCCCAGTAATTTCAGCTCCGGACACCCCCTGCTTCCGGAGATACAGACCTTCATAGGTTCGCCAGTAGCCTCTCTGCTCGGCTAGCAGGGATCACATTGTGGCAGAGTTACAAAGCTCCCGCACCCTGCGGGCCAATAGGAAGCTGTGACATCATCAGGTTCAGCTTCCTATTGGCCCACGTGACGCGGGAGCTTTAAACTTTGCCACAATACGAGCGCCCCCTTCAGAGGTCTGAGCAGGGGGTCACCGGAGACGGAGGTCTGTATCTCGGGAAGCAAGGGGTCCCCGGAGATGGAGGTCTGTATCTCGGGAAGCAGGGGGTCCCCGGGGACGGAGGTCTGTATCTCGGGAAGCAGGGGGTCTCCGGAGACGGAGGTCTCTATCTCGGGAAGCAGGGGGTCCCCGGAGACGGAGGTCTGTATCTCGGGAAGCAGGGGGTCCCCGGAGACGGAGGTCTGTATCTCGGGAAGCAGGGGGTCCCCGGGGACGGAGGTCTGTATCTCGGGAAGCAGGGGGTCCCCGGAGACGGAGGTCTCTATCTCGGGAAGCAGGGGGTCCCCGGAGACGGAGGTCTGTATCTCGGGAAGCAGGGGGTCCCCGGAGACGGAGGTCTGTATCTCGGGAAGCAGGGGGTCTCCGGAGACGGAGGTCTCTATCTCGGGAAGCAGGGGGTCCCCGGAGACGGAGGTCTGTATCTCGGGAAGCAGGGGGTCCCCGGAGACGGAGGTCTGTATCTCGGCAAGCAGGGGGTCCCCGGAGACGGAGGTCTGTATCTCGGGAAGCAGGGGGTCCCCGGAGACGGAGGTCTGTATCTCGGGAAGCAGGGGGTCCCCGGAGACGGAGGTCTGTATCTCGGGAAGCAGGGGGTCCCCGGAGACGGAGGTCTGTATCTCGGCAAGCAGGGGGTCCCCGGAGACGGAGGTCTGTATCTCGGGAAGCAGGGGGTCCCCGGAGACGGAGGTCTGTATCTCGGGAAGCAGGGGGTCCCCGGAGACGGAGGTCTGTATCTCGGGAAGCAGGGGGTCACCGGAGACGGAGGTCTGTATCTCGGCAAGCAGGGAGTCCCCGGAGACGGAGGTCTGTATCTCGGGAAGCAGGGGGTCCCCGGAGACAAAGGTCTGTATCTCGGGAAGCAGGGGGTCCCCGGAGACGGAGGTCTGTATCTCGGGAAGCAGGGGGTCCCCGGAGACGGAGGTCTGTATCTCGGGAAGCAGAGGGTCACCGGAGACGGAGGTCTGTATCTCGGGAAGCAGGGGGTCACCGGAGACGGAGGTCTGTATCTCGGGAAGCAGGGGGTCCCCGGAGACGGACGTCTGTATCTCGGGAAGCAGGGGGTCCCCGGAGATGAAATTAACAAGGTTTAGCTCCAGAGACCCCCTGCTTCAACCCCATGTTTAACATAATTTTGGAATAGCTCCTTTTTTAATGGAGAAGTTCTCCCCACACTGTACCCCCTTTTTTTACAGGGGTGGGAAGCAGTGGGGTCCCCAGAGTTGAACCGCATTCATTTCTGCTGTGGGGTCCCCCCTGCTTCCAGAGATACGTACCGGGAAGGGCAGCGACGGTTACTTCTCCTGCATTACACGGACCAATAGGAAGCTGCACTGAATGGTGATGTGGCTTCCTATTGGCCGGTGTCGCGTGGAAAATTTCCACCGCCATTTTGTTTCCCCTGGGGGAGACGGTACAGGTGCTACCTATAGTGATAAGTATCACGGGAACCAGGAAGTCCCCGAGTTGGAAATAGGGCGTTTCTACAGGGCCCCCCTACTTCTCATCCGTGAGAAAAAGGAAGGGGTGAGGGGGGGGGGGGTAAAACAAGATTGAGTAAGGGGAACTTTCTGAAACTGGGTTGGAAATGTCATATTGCTCCGAATAAAGCCACGTGGGTGACAATAACACACAGAGGAAGCCAAGCACTGTCCGTATTGGTCACTGGCTCGCGGTTCACAACGACTTGCCGCCGGCCGTCTCGCCACGAAGGTAACCCCTTAACCTTGGTCCCAAAACCCCATAAAAGCCCCTAACATTAAGTCCTTACGCTAACCGGTTAACCCCTAATGCTAAAGCAAATCATCACCCTAAAAACCGTAACCCCTTACCCTAAAATCCCTAATCCCTTACCCTAAAACCCCTTACCCCTTACCCTAAAACCCTCTAACCTTAACCCCTTACCCTAAAACCCCTAACCTTAACCCCTTACCCTATAACCTCTACTCTTAACCCCTTACCCTAAAAAGATAAACCTTAACCGCTTGCCCTAAAACCCATAATCTGACCCCTTACCCTAAACTCCCTAAATCCTTACCATAAAATCCCTAACCTTAACCCCTTACCCTAATACCCTTAACCCCATACCATAAAATCCCTAACCTTAACCCCTTACCCTAAAATTCCTAACCTTAACACCTTACCCTAATACCCTTAACCTTAACCCCTTACCCTAATACCCTTAACCTTAACCCCTTACCCCAATACCCCCTAACCTTAATCCCATACCCTAAAAACCAAACCTTAACCTCATCCTAAAATCCCTAACCTTAACCCCTTACCCTAAAATTCTTGACTCCTTAACCTAACAAGCTTAATCTCTTACCCTAACCTTAATCCCTTACCCTAATACCCCTAACCTTAACCCCTTACCCTAGGGCGCTAAATCTTAACCGCTTACCCTGAAATCCCTAACCCGCTTCCCTAACAAGCTTAATCTCTTACCCTAACCTTAATCCCTTACCCTAATACCCCTAACCTTAATCCCTTACCCTAGGGCGCTAAATCTTAACCGCTTACCCTGAAATCCCTAACCCGCTTTCCTAACAAGCTTAACCCCTTACCCTACAACCTCTAACCTTAGCCCCTTACCCTAAAACGCTAAACCTTAACCGCTTGCCCTAAAACCCATAATCTGACCCCTTACCCTAAACTCCCTAACTCCTTACCCTAAAACCGCTGAAGGTAACCCCTTAATAGCGTACCTTAACGGTGAGATGTCCCGTTCCTCTGGCTCGTTTTAATTTCTTCTCTCCATCTTCTCCAAGATTCACCATGGCGAATGAGACCAGAGCCCCATCTGCTGACCGGTGCCTGAAATCCATTCACATGGACCTGTTTGTTCATTGCTCGCTCGTCCCGGCGGTAAGACACTTCCCAATCTCTCGCCTAACACATTGGTGACTGTGGCAGGACGGCCTGTAGCCGAGGTCAGGGAACAGTCCACACGTGTAGTTTCAGGATAAATGAAAACGTTCAGTGGCTTTATTTCTCCACAGCAACATAACATGCGGGTACACTGTCCCTTTAAGTAAATAAATCCTGCTCCACATTGGGAGAAAACTGACTAACACAGCTGTCCTAGCTAGCAGGCTGGCTGGCTAAACCATACCCAAACCGTAAGAGTCTTTTTAAGCAGTCATGCAAACAAATGAAAGAAATCTTACTTTGGCTGCAGTAAGTAGTGTGCTGTATCCGTCTGTCTAGCAGCACATATATCCATGTGCTCTCATCTCAGACAGCCAGATACTGCTGGTAACAAGATCCTTATCTACCTTCCTGGCTCTCAGGTGTCAGCTTACTTCCTGACTACCTAACTTCCACCTGAGTTAACCCTTATGAGTGCTGGATGAAGCACTCAGACATATGTTTCCCAGGCATAGTTGATAGGGTTTGACTTCACCCTGTCACATACCTCCCCTGTTTGTGTGTGGCTAGTGTCCCACACGGCTGAAGCCCGACCCTCCACTCCTTCTCTTGACAAAAAATCAGCATTTCCATGGTCCTTTCCAGGTCTATGCTGAATATCAAATGAGAAGGGTTGGAGGGCCATATACCACCTGGTCAACCTTGGATTTGTGTCCTTCATGGTGTTTAACCACTTCAAGGGCGCATGGTCAGTGACCAGGGTGAAGTGTACTCCGGCGACATAATGTCTCAAGGCCTCAATTGCCCATTTTACAGCGAGGCACTCCTTCTCAATAACGGAATACCTCACTTCCCTTGGGAACAGCTTCCTGCTGA
The DNA here is from genome assembly GCF_040206685.1 of Ascaphus truei. NCBI lineage: Eukaryota > Metazoa > Chordata > Amphibia > Anura > Ascaphidae > Ascaphus > Ascaphus truei. Next base: position 32,966,502 of record NC_134500.1, read on the forward strand.
TGAACAGTATGGGGTGTTCAACACCATCAAATTGCTGAGACAGCACTGCTCCCAGTCCTACCTCTGAGGCATCCGTCTGGATGATGAAGGGCTCTTTAAAATCTGGGCTCTGAAGAGCGGGGCCCTCTGACAGGCACTTTTTTAGCATGTCAAAGGCGTCTTGGCACTCCCAAGACCATTTAACTTCGGTCGGGGCACTCTTTTTTGTCAGATCTGTAAGGGGTGCAGATATTTCTGAAAAATTGGGGATAAACCGCCGGTAATACCCTGCTAACCCCAAAAGGGAGCGGACCTGTGTCTTTGTCTGTGGGGTGGGGACTTCCTTTATGGCGGCCACCCTGCTAGCTAGTGGCCTTACTATCCCTCCCCCAACGGCATAGCCCAAGTACTTTCTAGTGGATTTACCCAGGGCACATTTTTTTGGATTTGCAGTGAGCCCTGCTTCTCTTAAGGACGTTAGGACTGCCCTTAACCTTTTTATATGAAGTGTCTGCTATTTTATATGCCAGTGTCTGCTATAGATGACAATGTCATCCAAGTAGGCCGCGGCATATGCCCTATGGGGTCGTAGTACCTTGTCCATTAACCTTTGGAACGTGGCTGGAGCCCCATGTAACCAAAATGGCATAGTGACGAATTGGTATAACCCGAGAGGGGTGGCGAAGGCAGTTTTGCATTTGGATTCTTCCGCTAGAGGTATCTGCCAATATCCTTTCGTGAGATCTAGGGTAGAGATATACTCTGCTTTACCAAGCGAGTCAAGCAATTCATCCATCCTAGGCATTGGATATGCATCAAATCTGGATACAGCATTTACCTTTCGCAGATCCACGCAAAACCTCACCTTCCCATCTGATTTAGGGACCAACACGATAGGGCTACACCATTCGCTGTGGGACTCCTCGATCACGCCCAATTCCAACATGTCTATTATCTCCCTCTCTACCAGGTCTTTTCGGCCCTCTGGCAATCTATAGGGACGGGACCGTACTTTTACGCCAGGTTCTGTCTCAATCCTATGGGACACTAAATTAGTCTGCCCTGGCAGCTCCGAAAAAACATCTGGGAACTGGTCACATAATTCTAGTAGGTCTGACCTTTGTTCCGTTGTTAACTGCCCTCCCATGGGAACCTGATGGTCATTGTACGTACTACCCTTTGGAAGCTGCGGACCCAAATCCGTCTCTCCTTCCCGAGGGTGGATGAATAGCGATCTCATCGTTTTCCAGGGTTTCAGGAGGTTCACGTGGTAGATTTGTTTACCCTTCCTGGACCCTAGTTGAGAGATCTCATAGTTCACCTCCCCGGTGCGGCGGAGAATTTGGAAAGGACCCTGCCACTTCGCAAGGAGTTTACTCTCTGATGTCGGTAGTAGTAGCATCACTTGGTCCCCAGGTTGGAAGACCCTCAAGCGAGCATTGTGGTTATACTGTCTTTCTTGACGTTCTTGAGCAGATTTGAGGTTTTCCTTAGCAAACCGACCTATCATGTCTAGGCGATTTCTAAGGTCTATGACATACTGAAGGGTATTCTTGGAGGGGGAGGGCTCCTCCTCCCAGGATTCCTTCAGTAGGTCGAGAATACCCCGAGGTTGGCGTCCATATAGGAGCTCAAACGGGGTGAAGCTTGTAGATGATTGGGGAACTTCTCGTACCGCAAACAACAGTAAAAGGGAGAAGTTCATCCCAAGCTCACTTTTCAGTGTCCACAAACTTCCTAAGCATGGTTTTTAAAGTACGGTTAAACCTCTCTACCAATCCATCAGTCTGAGGATGGTAGACTGAGGTCCGGACGGATTTTACCTCCAATAACTTCAGGACATCCTGCATTAACTTTGCCATGAAATTTGTTCCCTGGTCAGTTAACATTACTTGGGGAAGTCCTACCCTAGAGAACAGTTCTAACAGCCTGTGAGCAACCTGTTTAGCAGTAGCTGATCTCAGAGGGAAGGCCTCAGGATATCTGGTGGCATAATCTACCACAACAAGTATAAATGTATGTCCCTTCGCAGAGGGTTCTAAATGTCCAACCAGATCTACCCCAATTCTCTCGAATGGGACGGCTACCAAGGGCAGAGGAACCAAGCGAGCCGGCTTCTGTCCTTTTTGGCTAATTAACTGGCATTCAGGACATGTCTCACATAGTTTCATGATGTCACCATGTATGCCTGGCCAGTAAAACCGGGACGAGATGCGGTCTGTGGTTTTATCTCTGCCCAAATGACCACCCCATGGGAGAGTATGGGCTAGGGTGAACACTGTTCTAATTAACCCTTTAGGGACTAGCATCTGTCGAATGACCTCCCCTGTTTGTGTAACCTTATTCACACGATATAGAATGTCATTCAACAGTTCAAAATGTGGAAACACTTTTACACCCTGTTCATCCATTATCTTGTTGTTGACCTGTACCACCTTCTCATATTGTCTAGCCAGAGCTGGGTCCTCCCTCTGTCTCTGACGGAAGTCAGGAAGATCCAGGTCTGGCAAAATTCCCGTATCTATCTGTTCCCCACCCTGGTCATCCCCGGCCATGACCTGCAGTCCTTTGGGCTGACTAATGTTACCAAGAGTCCCAGCCTTTCTTAACCAGTCCTCTTTTTCCGCACGTCTCTGTTTACGTGTCTTAGGGACATGGTGTCTACGGGGAAAAATCTCTGGGGAAAAAGGGAACAAGTCTCCGGGCTTCTCCGGAACCAGAGAAGTAGGCTCCGTAGGAGTAGGGGCCAACAATGTTTCGAGGTAGGCCCAGTCTCGGCCAAGTAGAACAGGAGCAGGTAGCCAGGGAGCAAGTCCCACTAGTAGGCTAGCCTCTTGATCCTGGATACGCAGTAGAACGTTCGCCGTCGGGTATCTCTTTGTATCCCCATGGATACACTCGATATGCAAAGGAGAGTCATAAGATAGTCTATTGCTTGGAATTAGGCCCTCTAGGATCAGGGTTTTTCCAGAGCCCGAGTCCAGCATGGCGTTTACTTTTGTCCCCTCCAGAGATGCTGGGACTAACCACGGATTGTGGTCCCCTCGGAGACAAGCTGTGGCAGTGGTTCTGCCATATGAACAGTCCATCTCATCATCTCTTGAATCCGCAACCTCGGTCGTCAGCGGAAGCTCTCGACGGGGCTCGGTGTTTGGACGTCTCCGCTGTTGGATGGGGTCCTTCCTTCTGGTTGGTGGGGTTATCCTCTCCACCGGGTGGGTGACAGGAGTCCAGGTTCTCGGGGAATACTGTGGGTGGCGGCCTCCCTTGAGTGATCCAGTGGCCTCGGACCAAGGATGGGCGTCTCTGCGGGAGTTTGTACCAGGAACCCTCCGAGATGGGAAAGGGTCTTCCGATCGGGTTGACTGGATCTCCCGAGCTGGCGGGTTGTTGACCCCTCGATTGTCTGCTCTCCTGCCTCTAGCATCACCGGAAGCAACTGGTGTTTGCACCGGCCATTCCCAGCTATCCTGTTGGGTGTCGTCACCCAGGAAGTTTTCCACCAAGCGGACCGCTGAATTCAGGGAAAATGCAGCGTGTCTTTTTACCCAGGAGCGGGAGGAGGGGGGCAGTATCTGTATGAACTGCTCGAGCACAAACTGTTCAAGGATCTCTGCCTTGTCATGTTTTTCCGGTTGTATCCACCTGGTACATAAGTCTACTAAGCGGTGGGCTACGACCCGGGGTCTGTCTCTGTTTGCATATTTGACTGTCCGGAACCGCTGTCGGTAGGCCTCTGGAGTGAGGCCTAGGCGATCCAGAATAGCAGCCTTTAGTTGCTGATAGTCCATGGCCTCGTCTGCTGGAAGAGCCTGGTAGGCTGCCTGAGCTTCCCCTATGAGGAGTGGAGCCAGAGTCGTTACCCAGCGATCAACTGTCCAGCCGTGGGCCGTGGCTACCCTTTCAAAAGTGAGGAGAAATGCCTCTGGGTCTTCGTTTGGCTTCATTTTATGCAGCATCACCGGTGAGTTATTTGGAATCCCTGGTCTGCCTGGGGCTGGGCCTTCGGCCAGCAATTGGAGTAGCTTTTCCTCTCGCTGGGCCTGTCGCTCATCTTGCTGGGCCTGTCGCTCAGCTTGTTTCTCTGCTAGCTGGAGCTGTTGCTCAAGGAACTGAGAAAAAATTGTCTCCATTTTTTTTCTTTTTTTTCCCGTCTGTGTGTGTGTGGCCCTTCAGATACAGGGCCCGTCCAAATCCCACTTCTGACACCACATGTGGCAGGACGGCCTGTAGCCGAGGTCAGGGAACAGTCCACACGTGTAGTTTCAGGATAAATGAAAACGTTCAGTGGCTTTATTTCTCCACAGCAACATAACATGCGGGTACACTGTCCCTTTAAGCAAATAAATACTGCTCCACGTTGGGAGAAAACTGACTAACACAGCAGTCCTAGCTAGCAGGCTGGCTGGCTAAACCATACCCAAACCGTAAGAGTCTTTTTAAGCAGTCATGCAAACAAATGAAAGAAATCTTACTTTGGCTGCAGTAAGTAGTGTGCTGTATCCTTCTGGCTAGCAGCACATCTATCCATGTGCTCTCCTCTGACACAGGCAGCTACTGCTGGTAACAAGATCCTTATCTACCTTCCTGGCTCTCAGGTGTCAGCTTACTTCCTGACTACCTAACTTCCACCTGAATTAACCCTTATGAGTGCTGGATGAAGCACTCAGACATATGTTTCCCAGGCATAATTGATAGGGTTTGACTTCACCCTGTCACAGTGACCATATAATGTCCCGTGCCTAAACCGGACACAGACATGTCAAGGTCATGGGAAGAACACGGCTGCTAATATGTATCACGCGTCTGCTGCCACGCACTGCGCCATTTTCTACCTGTGACTGCGGGGGAATTGCGTTACATTTTGTGCTAATCATTAGCCACAGAGGATTACCCAACTCTAGGGGTGATTTGTTCTCGCTAGTGAAGGGCGAGTTCCGGGCACAGAGGCAGAATTTGCTGCACCCCGTTATAATCAGCGCATCGCGTCATTTCTCCACTCACCCCCCTCGCTGCGTTTCACGGTGCTGCAAATGCCTCTGGCAGGGAAGGGGTTAAAATGGTGAATGGAGAGACTTGAGAGGAGCCTCTGGGGGTTAAGGGAATGGTGACTTTGAAGTGGGAGATCCCAATACAAGATCCGGTGCTATAATATTATACATCAGGGGTTCCCAACAGGGGGTTTGTTCCATAGTTACAGTAGATAGATTTTTGGGGTTCAAAAATCAGCTTCACTGAAGAAGCCATTTAAAGGGTTAATTTTGCCTGCTCGGTGAAAATGCTGAGACAAGGATTCACACTGCGCAAAATGAAACCTCTTTTCCTGGTGTTTGTGGGAGTTTACCGGAGTTAGATAAGGTGCGAGACACTGACAGCAAATATACCATCTTCAATAATGAATATATGCGTTGTCTCTCCATACTAACAAGCCTAGAATGAAAGGGTTAATTTATAGTTAGAAAAAGCCATGCTTGAGGAAAATGATCTCAGAGCAGAAAGAAACAGCGAACCAAAGACGCTGCTCTCTGCCTGTAACGTCTCGTTCCTGCGAGCGGAAGCTCGGGGCTGTAAAATGCCTCAGGAATAAATATATTGTGACTGCAAGAAACCTGTGTCGGGAATCGGGATCTGTATTTTCTATGGTATCTGAAGAACAAAAGAAACACCTTATATATTTTCAGTTACATAGTAGATGAGGTTGAGAAAAGACAGACGTCCATCAAGTTCAACCTATGTTAAATTTAGACAACAGATACTTTATCCTATATCCGTACTTACAGTATATTGATCCAGAGGAAGGCAAACACAAACCCCAGTGTCATATCATCCAATGATATCTCATTAGGGGAAAATAAATTCCTTCCTGACTCCAAATTTTGGCAATCAGGTTACTCCCTGGATCAGAATCCTTCCCATGTATACTTATTTGGTATATCCCTGTATACCTTTCCTTTCTAAAAAGATGTCCAACCTTTTTTTGAACATATCTATTGTATCTGCCATCACAGTCTCCATGGGTAATGAATCCCGCACTGTAACTGCCCTTACTGTAAAGAACCCTTTCCTTTGTTGCTGGTGAAATCTTCCTTCCTCCAGCCTAAAGGTATTACCCTTTGAGGTGTCTCCAAGGGGTTCGCCAAAAACAAACCTGTAATGGCGGCTCCCAGGCAGTGTAGTGTGGTCCTGAGCCCGTGTGGGGGCTGTGCACTTAGTAAGACCACAAACTGCGCCTTAGCGTGAGGGTATCGCTGTCACTTACAGCAGGAGTATCCCACAATGCATTGCATCCACAGCAGCAAGGCATTATGGGGCGTAACTATGGAAACTCCCGCAGTGAGTGACCGCTATACCAAGGGTTGCCACCACTCCGGGTTTGACCCGGAGACTACGGGTTTCGGCCACATATCTCCGGGACGGCGTCATCCCCTACCCCCCTGCAAATCCCATCAACAGCGCCGCGACGTCAAATGGCAGCACGTTGCCATGACAACGGGATGCTACGGGACGTAATGACATCCTACGGCGTCACGTTGCCATGACAACGGGGGTCACATGACGCCTCGGCGCCATAAGGCGTCCCGTTGTCGCAGCAACTTGACACGAAACATCACGTGACGTCACGTTGTCATGGCAACACGCTCCATTTGACGTCACGGAGCCATGTTGACAGGACCTTGCGGGGGGAGATGCCGGGAAACGCCGGGAAATGCCGCCGCTGAAAGTAAGAGAAAAATAAAATATAAATAAAATAAATAAATGTATAAAATGTCATTGCAGAAAGTCTCCGGGTTATCCCTCAATAGAAGGTGGCAGGGCTGCCGTACCCCCATGCTGCCTGCACATATTGAGGCGCAGTAGGGGGCCTTATTAAGCGTGTGGTCCCCACACAAGCTCGGGGTTCGGGGAAATCTTTTTGAGTAGGGGGTGTGTATCGTACTCTAATTAGGACAGTATGCTATGTCAGTGCTATGTGATATTTATTTCAGGTTCTAATTACATTCCTGTTATCCTATTTACAACAACGCGCAAAGCATCAAACTGCTGATACACTGCCGCTGGGTAAAAGGTTCGGCATTGTGGTGTAAGTAACAATTGTCTTATTAATCACACAGCTGTTAATCAAGCCCCAGAACGTGTATACACGAGTAATGTATATATCTGGTTCTGTGTCACCTAATTCTGACTGCAGGGTGTGAGGGAGGCTGCGTGCTGCAGGGTGTGAGGGAGGCTGCGTACTGCAGGGTGTGAGGGAGGCTGTGGGCTGCAGGGTGTGAGGGAGGCTGCATGCTGCAGGGTGTGAGGGAGGCTGCGTGCTGCAGGGTGTGAGGGAGGCTGTGTGCTGCAGGGTGTGAGGGAGGCTGCGTGCTGCAGGGTGTGAGGGAGGCTGCGTGCTGCAGGGTGTGAGGGAGGCTGCGTGCTGCAGGGTGTGAGGGAGGCTGGGTGCTGCAGGGTGTGAGGGAGGCTGCGTGCTGCAGGGTGTGAGGGAGGCTGCGTGCTGCAGGATGTGAGGGAGGCTGTGGGCTGCAGGGTGTGAGGGAGGCTGCGTGCTGCAGGGTGTGAGGGAGGCTGCAGGGTGTGAGGGAGGCTGCGTGCTGCAGGGTGTGAGGGAGGCTGCGTGCTGCAGGGTGTGAGGGAGGCTGCGTGCTGCAGGGTGTGAGGGAGGCTGCGTGCTGCAGGGTGTGAGGGAGGCTGCGTGCTGCAGGGTGTGAGGGAGGCTGCGTGCTGCAGGGTGTGAGGGAGGCTGCATGCTGCAGGGTGTGAGGGAGGCTGCGTGCTGCAGGGTGTGAGGGAGGCTGTGTGCTGCAGGGTGTGAGGGAGGCTGCGTGCTGCAGGGTGTGAGGGAGGCTGCGTGCTGCAGGGTGTGAGGGAGGCTGCGTGCTGCAGGGTGTGAGGGAGGCTGGGTGCTGCAGGGTGTGAGGGAGGCTGCGTGCTGCAGGGTGTGAGGGAGGCTGCGTGCTGCAGGGTGTGAGGGAGGCTGTGTGCTGCAGGGTGTGAGGGAGGCTGCGTGCTGCAGGGTGTGAGGGACGCTGCGTGCTGCAGGATGTGAGGGAGGCTGTGGGCTGCAGGGTGTGAGGGAGGCTGCGTGCTGCAGGGTGTGAGGGAGGCTGCAGGGTGTGAGGGAGGCTGCGTGCTGCAGGGTGTGAGGCAGGCTGCAGGGTGTGAGGGAGGCTGCGTGCTGCAGGGTGTGAGGGAGGCTGCGTGCTGCAGGGTGTGAGGGAGGCTGCGTGCTGCAGGGTGTGAGGGAGGCTGCGTGCTGCAGGGTGTGAGGGAGGCTGCGTGCAGCAGGGTGTGAGGGAGGCTGCGTGCTGCAGGGTGTGAGGGACGCTGCGTGCTGCAGGGTGTGAGGGAGGCTGCAGGGTGTGAGGGAGGCTGCGTGCTGCAGGGTGTGAGGGAGGCTGCAGGGTGTGAGGGAGGCTGCGTGCTGCAGGGTGTGAGGGAGGCTGTGTGCTGCAGGGTGTGAGGGAGGCTGCGTGCTGCAGGGTGTGAGGGACGCTGCGTGCTGCAGGATGTGAGGGAGGCTGTGGGCTGCAGGGTGTGAGGGAGGCTGCGTGCTGCAGGGTGTGAGGGAGGCTGCAGGGTGTGAGGGAGGCTGCGTGCTGCAGGGTGTGAGGCAGGCTGCAGGGTGTGAGGGAGGCTGCGTGCTGCAGGGTGTGAGGGAGGCTGCGTGCTGCAGGGTGTGAGGGAGGCTGCGTGCTGCAGGGTGTGAGGGAGGCTGCGTGCTGCAGGGTGTGAGGGAGGCTGCGTGCAGCAGGGTGTGAGGGAGGCTGCGTGCTGCAGGGTGTGAGGGACGCTGCGTGCTGCAGGGTGTGAGGGAGGCTGCAGGGTGTGAGGGAGGCTGCGTGCTGCAGGGTGTGAGGCAGGCTGCAGGGTGTGAGGGAGGCTGCGTGCTGCAGGGTGTGAGGGAGGTTGTGTGCTGCAGGGTGTGAGGGAGGCTGCGTGCTGCAGGGTGTGAGGGAGGCTGCGTGCTGCAGGATGTGAGGGAGGCTGCCTGCTGCAGGGTGTGAGGGAGGCTGCGTGCTGCAGGGTGTGAGGCAGGCTGCGTGCTGCAGGGTGTGAGGGAGGTTGTGTGCTGCAGGGTGTGAGGGAGGCTGCGTGCTGCAGGGTGTGAGGGAGGCTGCGTGCTGAAGGATATGAGGGAGGCTGCGTGCTGCAGGGTGTGAGGGAGGCTGTGTGCTGCAGGGTGTGAGGGAGGCTGCGTGCTGCAGGGTGTGAGGGAGGCTGCGTGCTGAAGGATATGAGGGAGGCTGCGTGCTGCAGGGTGTGAGGGAGGCTGTGGGCTGCAGGGTGTGAGGGAGGCTGCGTGCTGCAGGGTGTGAGGGAGGCTGCGTGCTGCAGGGTGTGAGGGAGGCTGCGTGCTGCAGGGTGTGAGGGAGGCTGCGTGCTGCAGGGTGTGAGGGAGGCTGCGTGCTGCAGGGTGTGAGGGAGGCTGTGTGCTGCAGGGTGTCAGGGAGGCTGCGTGCTGCAGGGTGTGAGGGAGGCTGCGTGCTGCAGGGTGTGAGGGAGGCTGCGTGCTGCAGGGTGTGAGGGAGGCTGCGTGCTGCAGGGTGTGAGGGAGGCTGCGTGCTGCAGGGTGTGAGGGAGGCTGTGTGCTGCAGGGTGTGAGGGAGGCTGCGTGCTGCAGGGTGTGAGGGAGGCTGCAGGGTGTGAGGGAGGCTGTGGGCTGCAGGAGGGAGTGAGGCTGCGTGCTGCAGGGTGTGAGGGAGGCTGCGTGCTGCAGGATGTGAGGGACGCTGCGTGCTGTAGGGTGTGAGGGAGGCTGCGTGCTGCAGGGTGTGAGGGAGGCTGCGTGCTGCAGGATGTGAGGGAGGCTGCGTGCTGCAGGATGTGAGGGAGGCTGCGTGCTGCAGGATGTGAGGGAGGCTGCATGATGCAGGGTGTGAGGGAGGCTGCGTGCTGCAGGGTGTGAGGGAGGCTGCATGCTGCAGGGTGTGAGGGAGGCTGTGGGATGCAGGGTGTGAGGGAGGCTGCCTGCTGCAGGGTGTGAGGTAGGCTGTGGGCTGCAGGGTGTGAGGGAGGTTGCGTGCTGCAGGGTGTGAGGGAGGCTGCGTGCAGTAGGGTGTGAGGGAGGCTGCAGGGTGTGAGGGAGGCTGCGTGCTGCAGGGTGTGAGGGAGGCTGCGTGCTGCAGGGTGTGAGGGAGGCTGCGTCCTGCAGGATGTGAGGGAGGCTGCGTGCTGCAGGGTGTGAGGGAGGCTGCGTGCTGCAGGGTGTGAGGGAGGCTGCGTGCTGCAGGGTGTGAGGGAGGCTGCGTGCTGCAGGGTGTGAGGGAGGCTGCGTGCTGCAGGGTGTGAGGGAGGCTGGGTGCTGCAGGGTGTGAGGGAGGCTGCGTGCTGCAGGGTGTGAGGGAGGCTGCGTGCTGCAGGGTGTGAGGGAGGCTGTGTGCTGCAGGGTGTGAGGGAGGCTGGGTGCTGCAGGGTGTGAGGGAGGCTGCGTGCTGCAGGGTGTGAGGGACGCTGCGTGCTGCAGGATGTGAGGGAGGCTGTGGGCTGCAGGGTGTGAGGGAGGCTGCGTGCTGCAGGGTGTGAGGGAGGCTGCAGGGTGTGAGGGAGGCTGCGTGCTGCAGGGTGTGAGGCAGGCTGCAGGGTGTGAGGGAGGCTGCGTGCTGCAGGGTGTGAGGGAGGCTGCGTGCTGCAGGGTGTGAGGGAGGCTGCGTGCTGCAGGGTGTGAGGGAGGCTGCGTGCTGCAGGGTGTGAGGGAGGCTGCGTGCTGCAGGATGTGAGGGACGCTGCGTGCTGCAGGGTGTGAGGGAGGCTGCAGGGTGTGAGGGAGGCTGCGTGCTGCAGGGTGTGAGGCAGGCTGCAGGGTGTGAGGGAGGCTGCGTGCTGCAGGGTGTGAGGGAGGTTGTGTGCTGCAGGGTGTGAGGGAGGCTGCGTGCTGCAGGGTGTGAGGGAGGCTGCGTGCTGCAGGATGTGAGGGAGGCTGCGTGCTGCAGGGTGTGAGGGAGGTTGTGTGCTGCAGGGTGTGAGGGAGGCTGCGTGCTGCAGGGTGTGAGGGAGGCTGCGTGCTGCAGGATGTGAGGGAGGCTGCGTGCTGCAGGGTGTGAGGGAGGCTGTGTGCTGCAGGGTGTGAGGGAGGCTGCAGGGTGTGAGGGAGGCTGCAGGGTGTGAGGGAGGCTGTGTGCTGCAGGGTGTCAGGGAGGCTGCGTGCTGCAGGGTGTCAGGGAGGCTGCGTGCTGCTGGGTGTGAGGGAGGCTGCGTGCTGCAGGGTGTGAGGGAGGCTGCATGCTGCAGGGTGTGAGGGAGGCTGCGTGCTGCAGGGTGTGAGGGAGGCTGCGTGCTGCAGGGTGTGAGGGAGGCTGCGTGCTGCAGGGTGTGAGGGAGGCTGCATGCTGCAGGGTGTGAGGGAGGCTGCGTGCTGCAGGGTGTGAGGGAGGCTGCGTGCTGCAGGGTGTGAGGGATGCTGCGTGCTGCAGGGTGTGAGGAAGGCTGGGTTCTGCAGGGTGTCAGGGAGGCTGCGTGCTGCAGGGTGTGAGGGAGGCTGCGTGCTGCAGGATGTGAGGAAGGCTGGGTGCTGCAGGGTGTCAGGGAGGCTGCGTGCTGCAGGGTGTGAGGGAGGCTGCGTGCTGCAGGGTGTGAGGGAGGCTGCGTGCTGCAGGGTGTGAGGGAGGCTGCAGGGTGTGAGGGAGGCTGCGTGCTGCAGGGTGTGAGGGAGGCTGCGTGCTGCAGGGTGTGAGGGAGGCTGCAGGGTGTGAGGGAGGCTGGGTGCTGTAGGGTGTGAGGGAGGCTGCGTGCTGCAGGGTGTGAGGGAGGCTGCGTGCTGCAGGATGTGAGGGAGGCTGCGTGCTGCAGGATGTGAGGGAGGCTGCGTGCTGCAGGATGTGAGGGAGGCTGCGTGCTGCAGGGTGTGAGGGAGGCTGCGTGCTGCAGGGTGTGAGGGAGGCTGCATGCTGCAGGGTGTGAGGGAGGCTGTGGGCTGCAGGGTGTGAGGGAGGCTGTGGGCTGCAGGGTGTGAGGGAGGCTGCCTGCTGCAGGGTGTGAGGGAGGCTGTGGGCTGCAGGGTGTGAGGGAGGTTGTGTGCTGCAGGGTGTGAGGGAGGCTGCGTGCAGTAGGGTGTGAGGGAGGCTGCAGGGTGTGAGGGAGGCTGCGTGCAGTAGGGTGTGAGGGAGGCTGCAGGGTGTGAGGGAGGCTGCGTGCAGTAGGGTGTGAGGCAGGCTGCAGGGTGTGAGGGAGGCTGCGTGCTGCAGGATGTGAGGGAGGCTGCGTGCTGCAGGGTGTGAGGGAGGCTGCGTGCTGCAGGGTGTGAGGGAGGCTGCGTGCTGCAGGGTGTGAGGGAGGCTGCGTGCTGCAGGATGTGAGGGAGGCTGCAGGGTGTGAGGGAGGCTGCGTGCTGCAGGGTGTGAGGGAGGCTGCGTGCTGCAGGGTGTGAGGGAGGCTGCGGGCTGCAGGGTGTGAGGGAGGCTGCGGGCTGCAGGGTGTGAGGGAGGCTGCGGGCTGCAGGATGTGAGGGAGGCTGCGGGCTGCAGGATGTGAGGGAGGCTGCGTGCTGCAGGATGTGAGGGAGGCTGCGTGCTGCAGGGTGTGAGGGAGGCTGCGTGCTGCAGGGTGTGAGGGAGGCTGCGTGCTGCAGGGTGTGAGGGAGGCTGCGTGCTGCAGGGTGTGAGGGAGGCTGCGTGCTGCAGGATGTGAGGGAGGCTGCGTGCTGCAGGATGTGAGGGAGGCTGCATGCTGCAGGGTGTGAGGGAGGCTGCGTGCTGCAGGGTGTGAGGGAGGCTGCATGCTGCAGGGTGTGAGGGAGGCTGTGGGCTGCATGGTGTGAGGGAGGCTGCCTGCTGCAGGGTGTGAGGGAGGCTGTGGGCTGCAGGGTGTGAGGGAGGTTGTGTGCTGCAGGAGGAAGGGAGGCTGCGTGCTGCAGGGTGTGAGGGAGGCTGTGGGCTGCAGGAGGAAGGGAGGCTGCGTGCTGCAGGGTGTGAGGGAGGCTGCAGGGTGTGAGGGAGGCTGCGGGCTGCAGGGTGTGAGGGAGGCTGCGTGCTGCAGGGTGTGAGGGAGGCTGCGTGCTGGAGGGTGTGAGGGAGGCTGCGTGCTGCAGGATGTGTGGGAGGCTGCGTGCTGCAGGGTGTGAGGGAGGCTGGGTGCTGCAGGGTGTGAGGGAGGCTGCGTGCTGCAGGGTGTGAGGGAGGCTGCGTGCTGCAGGGTGTGAGGGAGGCTGCGTGCTGCAGGGTGTGAGGGAGGCTGCGTGCTGCAGGGTGTGAGGGAGGCTGCGTGCTGCAGGGTGTGAGGGAGGCTGCGTGCTGCAGGGTGTGAGGGAGGCTGCGTGCTGCAGGGTGTGAGGGAGGCTGCGTGCTGCAGGGTGTGAGGGAGGCTGCGTGCTGCAGGGTGTGAGGGAGGCTGCGTGCTGCAGGGTGTGAGGGATGCTGCGTGCTGCAGGGTGTGAGGGAGGCTGCGTGCTGCAGGGTGTGAGGGAGGCTGCATACTGCAGGGTGTGAGGGAGGCTGTGGGCTGCAGGGTGTGAGGGAGGCTGTGGGCTGCAGGGTGTGAGGGAGGCTGCGTGCTGCAGGGTGTGAGGGAGGCTGTGGGCTGCAGGAGGGAGAGAGGCTGCGTGCTGCAGGGTGTGAGGGAGGCTGCGTGCTGCAGGGTGTGAGGGAGGCTGTGGGCTGCAGGGTGTGAGGGAGTCTGCGTGCTGCAGGGTGTGAGGGAGGCTGCGTGCTGCAGGATGTGAGGGAGGCTGCGTGCTGCAGGGTGTGAGGGAGGCTGTGTGCTGCAGGGTGTGAGGGAGGCTGCGTGCTGCACGGTGTGAGGGAGGCTGCGTGCTGCAGGGTGTGAGGGAGGCTGCGTGCTGCAGGGTGTGAGGGAGGCTGCGTGCTGCAGGGTGTGAGGGAGGCTGCAGGGTGTGAGGGAGGCTGCGTGCTGCAGGGTGTGAGGGAGGCTGCGTGCTGCAGGGTGTGAGGGAGGCTGCGTGCTGCAGGGTGTGAGGGAGGCTGTGGGCTGCAGGGTGTGAGGGAGGCTGCGTGCTGCAGGGTGTGAGGGAGGCTGCGTGCTGCAGGATGTGAGGGAGGCTGCGTGCTGCAGGGTGTGAGGGAGGCTGTGTGCTGCAGGGTGTGAGGGAGGCTGCAGGGTGTGAGGGAGGCTGCGTGCTGCAGGGTGTGAGGGAGGCTGCGTGCTGCAGGGTGTGAGGGAGGCTGCGGGCTGCAGGGTGTGAGGGAGGCTGCGTGCTGCAGGGTGTGAGGGAGGCTGTGGGCTGCAGGGTGTGAGGGAGGCTGTGGGCTGCAGGGTGTGAGGGAGGCTGCGTGCTGCAGGGTGTGAGGGAGGCTGCGTGCTGCAGGGTGTGAGGGAGGCTGCGTGCTGCAGGGTGTGAGGGAGGCTGTGTGCTGCAGGGTGTGAGGGAGGCTGTGGGCTGCAGGAGGGAGTGAGGCTGCGTGCTGCAGGGTGTGAGGGAGGCTGCGTGCTGCAGGGTGTGAGGGAGGCTGTGGGCTGCAGGAGGGAGTGAGGCTGTGTGCTGCAGGGTGTGAGGGAGGCTGCGTGCTGCAGCTTGTGAGGGAGGCTGCGTGCTGCAGGGTGTGAGGGAGGCTGCGTGCTGCAGGGTGTGAGGGAGGCTGCGTGCTGCAGGATGTGAGGGAGGCTGCGTGCTGCAGGGTGTGAGGGAGGCTGTGTGCTGCACGGTGTGAGGGAGGCTGCGTGCTGCAGGGTGTGAGGGAGGCTGCGTGCTGCAGGGTGTGAGGGAGGCTGCGTGCTGCAGGGTGTGAGGGAGGCTGCAGGGTGTGAGGGAGGCTGCGTGCTGCAGGGTGTGAGGGAGGCTGCGTGCTGCAGGGTGTGAGGGAGGCTGCGTGCTGCAGGGTGTGAGGGAGGCTGCGTGCTGCAGGGTGTGAGGGAGGCTGCGTGCTGCAGGGTGTGAGAGAGGCTGGGTGCTGCAGGGTGTGAGGGAGGCTGCGTGCTGCAGGGTGTGAGGGAGGCTGCATGCTGCAGCCTGTGAGGGAGGCTGCGTGCTGCAGGGTGTGAGGGAGGCTGCATACTGCAGGGTGTGAGGGAGGCTGGGTGCTGCAGGGTGTGAGGGAGGCTGCGTGCTGCAGGGTGTGAGGGAGGCTGCATGCTGCAGCCTGTGAGGGAGGCTGCGTGCTGCAGGGTGTGAGGGAGGCTGCATACTGCAGGGTGTGAGGGAGGCTGTGGGCTGCAGGGTGTGAGGGAGGCTGTGGGCTGCAGGGTGTGAGGGAGGCTGCGTGCTGCAGGGTGTGAGGGAGGCTGCGTGCTGCAGGATGTGTGGGAGGCTGCGTGCTGCAGGGTGTGAGGGAGGCTGGGTGCTGCAGGGTGTGAGGGAGGCTGGGTGCTGCAGGGTGTGAGGGAGGCTGCGTGCTGCAGGGTGTGAGGGAGGCTGCGTGCTGCAGGGTGTGAGGGAGGCTGCGTGCTGCAGGGTGTGAGGGAGGCTGCAGGGTGTGAGGGAGGCTGCAGGGTGTGAGGGAGGCTGCGTGCTGCAGGGTGTGAGGGAGGCTGCGTGCTGCAGGGTGTGAGGGAGGCTGCGTGCTGCAGGGTGTGAGGGAGGCTGCGTGCTGCAGGGTGTGAGGGATGCTGCGTGCTGCAGGGTGTGAGGGAGGCTGCGTGCTGCAGGGTGTGAGGGAGGCTGCATACTGCAGGGTGTGAGGGAGGCTGTGGGCTGCAGGGTGTGAGGGAGGCTGTGGGCTGCAGGGTGTGAGGGAGGCTGCGTGCTGCAGGGTGTGAGGGAGGCTGTGGTCTGCAGGATGTGAGGGAGGCTGCGTGCTGCAGGGTGTGAGGGAGGCTGCGTGCTGCAGGATGTGAGGGAGGCTGCGTGCTGCAGGGTGTGAGGGAGGCTGTGTGCTGCAGGGTGTGAGGGAGGCTGCAGGGTGTGAGGGAGGCTGCGTGCTGCAGGGTGTGAGGGAGGCTGCGTGCTGCAGGGTGTGAGGGAGGCTGCGGGCTGCAGGGTGTGAGGGAGGCTGCGTGCTGCAGGGTGTGAGGGAGGCTGTGGGCTGCAGGGTGTGAGGGAGGCTGTGGGCTGCAGGGTGTGAGGGAGGCTGCCTGCTGCAGGGTGTGAGGGAGGCTGTGGGCTGCAGGAGGGAGTGAGGCTGCGTGCTGCAGGGTGTGAGGGAGGCTGCGTGCTGCAGGGTGTGAGGGAGGCTGTGGGCTGCAGGAGGGAGGGAGGCTGTGTGCTGCAGGGTGTGAGGGAGGCTGCGTGCTGCAGCTTGTGAGGGAGGCTGCGTGCTGCAGGGTGTGAGGGAGGCTGCGTGCTGCAGGGTGTGAGGGAGGCTGCGTGCTGCAGAGTGTGAGGGAGGCTGCGTGCTGCAGGGTGTGAGGGAGGCTGCGTGCTGCAGGGTGTGAGGGAGGCTGCGTGCTGCAGGGTGTGAGGGAGGCTGCGTGCTGCAGGGTGTGAGGGAGGCTGCGTGCTGCAGGGTGTGAGGGAGTGTGAGGGAGGCTGCGTGCAGTAGGGTGTGAGGGAGGCTGCAGGGTGTGAGGGAGGCTGCGTGCTGCAGGGTGTGAGGGAGTCTGTGTGCTGCAGGGTGTGAGGGAGGCTGCATGCTGCAGGGTGTGAGGGAGGCTGCGTGCTGCAGGATGTGAGGGAGGCTGCATGCTGCAGGGTGTGAGGGAGGCTGCGTGCTGCAGGGTGTGAGGGAGGCTGCGTGCTGCAGGATGTGAGGGAGGTTGCATGCTGCAGGGTGTGAGGGACGCTGCGTGCTGCAGCTTGTGAGGGAGGCTGCGTGCTGCAGGGTGTGAGGGTGGCTGCGTGCTGCAGGGTGTGAGGGAGGCTGCGTGCTGCAGGGTGTGAGGGAGGCTGCGTGCTGCAGGGTGTGAGGGAGGCTGGGTGCTGCAGGGTGTGAGGGAGGCTGCGTGCTGCAGGGTGTGAGGGAGGCTGCGTGCTGCAGGGTGTGAGGGAGGCTGCGTGCTGCAGGGTGTGAGGGACGCTGCGTGCTGCAGGGTGTGAGGGAGGCTGTGGACTGCAGGAGGAAGGGAGGCTGCGTGCTGCAGGGTGTGAGGGAGGCTGCAGGGTGTGAGGGAGGCTGCGTGCTGCAGGGTGTGAGGGAGGCTGCATGCTGCAGGGTGTGAGGGAGGCTGCATGCTGCAGGGTGTGAGGGAGGCTGCGTGCTGCAGGGTGTGAGCGAGGCTGCATGCTGCAGGGTGTGAGGGAGGCTGCGTGCTGCAGGGTGTGAGGGAGGCTGCGTGCAGTAGGGTGTGAGGGAGGCAGCGTGCAGTAGGGTGTGAGGGAGGCTGCATGCTGCAGGGTGTGAGGGAGGCTGTGTGCTGCAGGGTGTGAGGGAGGCTGCGTGCTGCAGGGTGTGAGCGAGGCTGTGGGCTGCAGGATGTGAGGGAGGCTGTGTGCTGCAGCTTGTGAGGGAGGCTGCGTGCTGCAGGGTGTGAGGGAGGCTGTGTGCTGCAGGATGTGAGGGAGGCTGCGTGCTGCAGGATGTGAGGGAGGCTGCGTGCTGCAGGGTGTGAGGGAGGCTGCATGCTGCAGGATGTGAGGGAGGCTGCGGTCTGCAGGATGTGTGGGAGGCTGCAGGATGTGAGGGAGGCTGCAGGGTGTGAGGGAGGCTGTGTGCTGCAGCTTGTGAGGGAGGCTGCGTGCTGCAGGGTGTGAGGGAGGCTGGGTGCTGCAGGGTGTGAGGGAGGCTGCGTGCTGCAGGGTGTTAGGGAGGCTGCGTGCTGCAGGGTGTGAGGGAGGCTGCGTGCTGCAGGATGTGTGGGAGGCTGCGTGCTGCAGGGTGTGAGGGAGGCTGCGTGCTGCAGGGTGTGAGGGAGGCTGCGTGCTGCAGGGTGTGAGGGAGGCTGCAGGGTGTGAGGGAGGCTGGGTGCTGCAGGGTGTGAGGGAGGCTGCGGGCTGCAGGGTGTGAGGGAGGCTGCGTGCTGCAGGGTGTGAGGGAGGCTGTGTGCTGCAGGGTGTGAGGGAGGCTGAGTGCTGCAGGGTGTGAGGGAGGCTGCGTGCTGCAGGGTGTGAGGGAGGCTGCGTGCTGCAGGGTGTGAGGGAGGCTGCGTGCTGCAGGGTGTGAGGGAGGCTGCGTGCTGCAGGGTGTGAGGGAGGCTGTGGGCTGCAGGGTGTGAGGGTGGCTGCGTGCCGCAGGGTGTGAGGGAGGCTGCGTGCTGCAGGGTGTGAGGGAGGCTGCATGCTGCAGGGTGTGAGGGTGGCTGCGTGCTGCAGGATGTGAGGGAGGCTGCGTGCTGCAGGATGTGAGGGAGGCTGCGTGCTGCAGGGTGTGAGGGAGGCTGCGTGCAGTAGGGTGTGAGGGAGGCTGCGTGCTGCAGGGTGTGAGGGAGGCTGCGTGCTGCAGGGTGTGAGGGAGGCTGCGTGCTGCAGGGTGTGAGGGAGGCTGCGTGCTGCAGGGTGTGAGGGAGGCTGCGTGCTGCAGGGTGTGAGGGAGGCTGTGGGCTGCAGGAGGAAGGGAGGCTGCGTGCTGCAGGGTGTGAGGGAGGCTGCAGGGTGTGAGGGAGGCTGCGTGCTGCAGGGTGTGAGGGAGGCTGCGTGCTGCAGGGTGTGAGGGAGGCTGCGTGCTGCAGGGTGTGAGGGAGGCTGCATGCTGCAGGGTGTGAGGGAGGCTGCGTGCTGCAGGGTGTGAGGGAGGCTGTGTGCTGCAGGGTGTGAGGGAGGCTGCGTGCTGCAGGGTGTGAGGGAGGCTGCATACTGCAGGGTGTGAGGGAGGCTGTGGGCTGCAGGTGGAAGGGTGGCTGCGGGCTGCAGGATGTGAGGGAGGCTGCGTGCTGCAGGGTGTGAGGGAGGCTGCGTGCTGCAGCTTGTGAGGGAGGCTGCGTGCTGCAGGGTGTGAGGGAGGCTGCGTGCTGCAGGGTGTGAGGGAGGCTGCGTGCTGCAGGGTGTGAGGGAGGCTGCGTGCTGCAGGGTGTGAGGGAGGCTGCATACTGCAGGGTGTGAGGGAGGCTGTGGGCTGCAGGGTGTGAGGGAGGCTGTGGGCTGCAGGGTGTGAGGGAGGCTTCGTGCTGCAGGGTGTGAGGGAGGCTGTGGGCTGCAGGAGGGAGAGAGGCTGCGTGCTGCAGGGTGTGAGGGAGGCTGTGGGCTGCAGGGTGTGAGGAAGGCTGTGGGCTGCAGGGTGTGAGGGAGGCTGCGTGCTGCAGGGTGTGAGGGAGGCTGTGGGCTGCAGAAGGGAATGAGGCTGCGTGCTGCAGTGTGTGAGGGAGGCTGCGTGCTGCAGGGTGTGAGGAAGGCTGCATGCTGCAGGGTGTGAGGGAGGCTGCGTGCTGCAGGGTGTGAGGGAGGCTGCGTGCTGCAGGATGTGTGGGAGGCTGCGTGCTGCAGGGTGTGAGGGAGGCTGCGTGCTGCAGGGTGTGAGCGAGGCTGCGTGCTGCAGGGTGTGAGTGAGGCTGTGGGCTGCAGGTGGAAGGGTGGCTGCGGGCTGCAGGATGTGAGGGAGGCTGTGTGCTGCAGGGTGTGAGGGAGGCTGCGTGCTGCAGGGTGTGAGCGAGGCTGTGGGCTGCAGGTGGAAGGGTGGCTGCGGGCTGCAGGATGTGAGGGAGGCTGTGTGCTGCAGGGTGTGAGGGAGGCTGCGTGCTGCAGCTTGTGAGGGAGGCTGCGTGCTGCAGGGTGTGAGGGAGGCTGCGTGCTGCAGGGTGTGAGGGAGGCTGCGTGCTGCAGGGTGTGAGGGAGGCTGCGGGCTGCAGGGTGTGAGGGAGGCTGCATACAGCAGGGTGTGAGGGAGGCTGTGGGCTGCAGGGTGTAAGGGAGGCTTCGTGCTGCAGGGTGTGAGGGAGGCTGTGGGCTGCAGGAGGGAGAGAGGCTGCGTGCTGCAGGGTGTGAGGGAGGCTGTGTGCTGCAGGGTGTGAGGGAGGCTGCGTGCTGCAGGGTGTGAGGGAGGCTGTGGGCTGCAGAAGGGAGTGAGGCTGCGTGCTGCAGTGTGTGAGGGAGGCTGCGTGCTGCAGGGTGTGAGGGAGGCTGTGGGCTGCAGAAGGGAGTGAGGCTGCGTGCTGCAGTGTGTGAGGGAGGCTGCGTGCTGCAGGGTGTGAGGAAGGCTGGGTGCTGCAGGGTGTGAGGGAGGCTGCATGCTGCAGGGTGTGAGGGAGGCTGCGTGCTGCAGGGTGTGAGGGAGGCTGCGTGCTGCAGGATGTGTGGGAGGATGCGTGCTGCAGGGTGTGAGGGAGGCTGCGTGCTGCAGGGTGTGAGGGAGGCTGGGTGCTTCAGGGTGTGAGGGAGGCTGCGTGCAGCAGGGTGTGAGGGAGGCTGCGTGCTGCAGGGTGTGAGGGAGGCTGCGTGCTGCAGGGTGTGAGGGAGGCTGCGTGCTGCAGGGTGTGAGGGAGGCTGCGTGCTGTAGGGTGTGAGGGAGGCTGCGTGCTGCAGGGTGTGAGGGAGGCTGCGTGCTGCAGGGTGTGAGGGAGGCTGCGTGCTGCAGGGTGTGAGGGACGCTGCGTGCTGCAGGGTGTGAGGGAGGCTGCGTGCTGCAGGGTGTGAGGGAGGCTGCATACTGCAGGGTGTGAGGGAGGCTGTGGGCTGCAGGGTGTGAGGGAGGCTGTGGGCTGCAGGGTGTGAGGGAGGCTGCGTGCTGCAGGGTGTGAGGGAGGCTGTGGGCTGCAGGAGGGAGAGAGGCTGCGTGCTGCAGGGTGTGAGGGAGGCTGCGTGCTGCAGGGTGTGAGGGAGGCTGTGGGCTGCAGGGTGTGAGGGAGGCTGCGTGCTGCAGGGTGTGAGGGAGGCTGCGTGCTGCAGGGTGTGATGGAGGCTGCGTGCTGCAGGGTGTGAGGGAGGCTGCGTGCTGCAGGGTGTGAGGGAGGCTGCAGGGTGTGAGGGAGGCTGCGTGCTGCAGGGTGTGAGGGAGGCTGCGTGCTGCAGGGTGTGAGGGAGGCTGCAGGGTGTGAGGGTGGCTGCAGGGTGTGAGGAAGGCTGCGTGCTGCAGGGTGTGAGGGAGGCTGCAGAGTGTGAGGGAGGCTGCGTGCTGCAGGGTGTGAGGGAGGCTGCGTGCTGCAGGGTGTGAGGGAGGCTGCCTGCTGCAGGGTGTGAGGTAGGCTGCAGGGTGTGAGGGAGGCTGCGTGCTGCAGGGTGTGAGGGAGGCTGTGTGCTGCAGGGTGTGAGGGACGCTGCGTGCTGCAGGGTGTGAGGGAGGCTGCGTGCTGCAGGGTGTGAGGGAGGCTGCGTGCTGCAGGGTGTGAGGGAGGCTGCAGGGTGTGAGGGAGGCTGCGTGCTGCAGGGTGTGAGGGAGGCTGCGTGCTGCAGGGTGTGAGGGAGGCTGCGTGCTGCAGGGTGTGAGGGAGTCTGCAGGGTGTGACGGAGGCTGCGTGCTGCAGGGTGTGAGGGAGGCTGCAGGGTGTGAGGGAGGCTGTGTGCTGCAGGGTGTGAGGGAGGCTGCGTGCTGCAGGGTGTGAGGGAGGCTGCGTGCTGCAGGGTGTGAGGGAGGCTGCAGGGTGTGAGGGAGGCTGCAGGGTGTGAGGGAGGCTGTGTGCTGCAGGGTGTGAGGGAGGCTGCGTGCTGCAGGGTGTGAGGGAGGCTGCGTGCTGCAGGGTGTGAGGGATGCTGCGTGCTGCAGGGTGTGAGGAAGGCTGGGTTCTGCAGGGTGTCAGGGAGGCTGCGTGCTGCAGGATGTGTGGGAGGATGCGTGCTGCAGGGTGTGAGGGAGGCTGCGTGCTGCAGGGTGTGAGGGAGGCTGGGTGCTTCAGGGTGTGAGGGAGGCTGCGTGCAGCAGGGTGTGAGGGAGGCTGCGTGCTGCAGGGTGTGAGGGAGGCTGCGTGCTGCAGGGTGTGAGGGAGGCTGCGTGCTGCAGGGTGTGAGGGAGGCTGCGTGCTGTAGGGTGTGAGGGAGGCTGCATGCTGCAGGGTGTGAGGGAGGCTGCGTGCTGCAGGGTGTGAGGGAGGCTGCGTGCTGCAGGGTGTGAGGGACGCTGCGTGCTGCAGGGTGTGAGGGAGGCTGCGTGCTGCAGGGTGTGAGGGAGGCTGCATACTGCAGGGTGTGAGGGAGGCTGTGGGCTGCAGGGTGTGAGGGAGGCTGTGGGCTGCAGGGTGTGAGGGAGGCTGCGTGCTGCAGGGTGTGAGGGAGGCTGTGGGCTGCAGGAGGGAGAGAGGCTGCGTGCTGCAGGGTGTGAGGGAGGCTGCGTGCTGCAGGGTGTGAGGGAGGCTGTGGGCTGCAGGGTGTGAGGGAGGCTGCGTGCTGCAGGGTGTGAGGGAGGCTGCGTGCTGCAGGGTGTGATGGAGGCTGCGTGCTGCAGGGTGTGAGGGAGGCTGCGTGCTGCAGGGTGTGAGGGAGGCTGCAGGGTGTGAGGGAGGCTGCGTGCTGCAGGGTGTGAGGGAGGCTGCGTGCTGCAGGGTGTGAGGGAGGCTGCAGGGTGTGAGGGTGGCTGCAGGGTGTGAGGAAGGCTGCGTGCTGCAGGGTGTGAGGGAGGCTGCAGAGTGTGAGGGAGGCTGCGTGCTGCAGGGTGTGAGGGAGGCTGCGTGCTGCAGGGTGTGAGGGAGGCTGCCTGCTGCAGGGTGTGAGGTAGGCTGCAGGGTGTGAGGGAGGCTGCGTGCTGCAGGGTGTGAGGGAGGCTGTGTGCTGCAGGGTGTGAGGGACGCTGCGTGCTGCAGGGTGTGAGGGAGGCTGCGTGCTGCAGGGTGTGAGGGAGGCTGCGTGCTGCAGGGTGTGAGGGAGGCTGCAGGGTGTGAGGGAGGCTGCGTGCTGCAGGGTGTGAGGGAGGCTGCGTGCTGCAGGGTGTGAGGGAGGCTGCGTGCTGCAGGGTGTGAGGGAGTCTGCAGGGTGTGACGGAGGCTGCGTGCTGCAGGGTGTGAGGGAGGCTGCAGGGTGTGAGGGAGGCTGTGTGCTGCAGGGTGTGAGGGAGGCTGCGTGCTGCAGGGTGTGAGGGAGGCTGCGTGCTGCAGGGTGTGAGGGAGGCTGCAGGGTGTGAGGGAGGCTGCAGGGTGTGAGGGAGGCTGTGTGCTGCAGGGTGTGAGGGAGGCTGCGTGCTGCAGGGTGTGAGGGAGGCTGCGTGCTGCAGGGTGTGAGGGAGGCTGCAGGGTGTGAGGGAGGCTGCAGGGTGTGAGGGAGGCTGCGTGCTGCAGGATGTGTGGGAGGCTGCGTGCTGCAGGGTGTGAGGGAGGCTGCGTGCTGCAGGGTGTGAGGGAGGCTGGGTGCTGCAGGGTGTGAGGGAGGCTGCGTGCTGCAGGGTGTGAGGGAGGCTGCGTGCTGCAGGGTGTGAGGGAGGCTGCATGCTGCAGGGTGTGAGGGAGGCTGCGTGCTGCAGGGTGTGAGGGAGGCTGCGTGCTGCAGTGTGTGAGGGAGGCTGCGTGCTGCAGGGTGTGAGGGAGGGTGCGTGCTGCAGGGTGTGAGGGAGGCTGCGGGCTGCAGGGTGTGAGGGAGGCTGCGGGCTGCAGGGTGTGAGGAAGGCTGCATACTGCAGGGTGTGAGGGAGGCTGTGGGCTGCAGGGTGTGAGGCAGGCTGCAGGGTGTGAGGCAGGCTGCGTGCTGCAGGGTTTGAGGGAGGCTGTGGGCTGCAGGGTGTGAGGGAGGCTGCAGGGTGTGAGGCAGGCTGCAGGGTGTGAGGGAGGCTGCAGGGTGTGAGGCAGGCTGCAGGGTGTGAGGGAGGCTGCGTGCTGCAGGGTTTGAGGGAGGCTGTGGGCTGCAGGGTGTGAGGGAGGCTGCGTGCTGCAGGGTGTGAGGGAGGCTGTGGGCTGCAGGAGGGAGAGAGGCTGCGTGCTGCAGGGTGTGAGGGAGGCTGTGGGCTGCAGGGTGTGAGGGAGGCTGTGGGCTGCAGGGTGTGAGGGAGGCTGCGTGCTGCAGGGTGTGAGGGAGGCTGCGTGCTGCAGGATGTGAGGGAGGCTGCGTGCTGCAGGGTGTGAGGGAGGCAGTGTGCTGCAGGGTGTGAGGGAGGCTGCAGGGTGTGAGGGAGGCTGCGTGCTGCAGGGTGTGAGGGAGGCTGCGTGCTGCAGGATGTGAGGGAGGCTGCGTGCTGCAGGGTGTGAGGGAGGCTGCGTGCTGCAGGGTGTGAGGGAGGCTGCGTGCTGCAGGGTGTGAGGGAGGCTGCGTGCTGCAGGGTGTGAGGGAGGCTGCGTGCTGCAGGGTGTGAGGGAGGCTGCAGGGTGTGAGGGAGGCTGCGTGCTGCAGGGTGTGAGGGAGGCTGCAGGGTGTGAGGGAGGCTGCGTGCTGCAGGGTGTGAGGGAGGCTGCGTGCTGCAGGGTGTGAAGGAGGCTGCGTGCTGCAGGGTGTGAGGGAGGCTGCAGGGTGTGAGGGAGGCTGCAGGGTGTGAGGGAGGCTGCGTGCTGCAGGGTGTGAGGGAGGCTGCAGGGTGTGAGTTAGGCTGCGTGCTGCAGGGTGTGAGGGAGGCTGCGTGCTGCAGGGTGTGAGGGAGGCTGCGTGCTGCAGGGTGTGAGGGAGGCTGCAGGGTGTGAGGGAGGCTGCAGGGTGTGAGGGAGGCTGCGTGCTGCAGGGTGTGAGGGAGGCTGCAGGGTGTGAGGGAGGCTGCGTGCTGCAGGGTGTGAGGGAGGCTGCGTGCTGCAGGGTGTGAGGGAGGCTGCGTGCTGCAGGGTGTGAGGGAGGCTGCGTGCTGCAGGGTGTGAGGGAGGCTGCGTGCTGCAGGGTGTGAGGGAGGCTGCAGGGTGTGAGGGAGGCTGCAGGGTGTGAGGGAGGCTGTGTGCTGCAGGGTGTGAGGGAGGCTGCGTGCTGCAGGGTGTGAGGGAGGCTGCGTGCTGCAGGGTGTGAGGGAGGCTGCGTGCTGCAGGGTGTGAGGGAGGCTGCGTGCTGCAGGGTGTGAGGGAGGCTGCAGGGTGTGAGGGAGGCTGCGGGCTGCAGGGTGTGAGGGAGGCTGCGTGCTGCAGGGTGTGAGGGAGGCTGCGTGCTGCAGGGTGTGAGGGAGGCTGCAGGGTGTGAGGGAGGCTGGGTGCTGCAGGGTGTGAGGGAGGCTGCGGGCTGCAGGGTGTGAGGGAGGCTGCGTGCTGCAGGGTGTAAGGGAGGCTGTGTGCTGCAGGGTGTGAGGGAGGCTGCGTGCTGCAGGGTGTGAGGGAGGCTGCGTGCTGCAGGGTGTGAGGGAGGCTGGGTGCTGCAGGGTGTGAGGGAGGCTGCGTGCTGCAGGGTGTGACGGAGGCTGCGTGCTGCAGGGTGTGAGGGAGGCTGCGTGCTGCAGGGTGTGAGGGAGGCTGCGTGCTGCAGGGTGTGAGGGAGGCTGGGTGTGAGGGAGGCTGCGTGCTGCAGGGTGTGAGGGAGGCTGCGTGCAGTAGGGTGTGAGGCAGGCTGCAGGGTGTGAGGGAGGCTGCGTGCTGCAGGGTGTGAGGGAGGCTGCGTGCTGCAGGGTGTGAGGGAGGCTGCATGCTGCAGGGTGTGAGGGAGGCTGCAGGGTGTGAGGGAGGCTGCGTGCTGCAGGGTGTGAGGGAGGCTGCAGGGTGTGAGGGAGGCTGCGTGCTGCAGGGTGTGAGGGAGGCTGCGTGCTGCAGGGTGTGAGGGAGGCTGCGTGCTGCAGGGTGTGAGGGAGGCTGCGTGCCGCAGGGTGTGAGGGTGGCTGCGTGCTGCAGGGTGTGAGGGAGGCTGCATGCTGCAGGGTGTGAGGGTGGCTGCGTGCTGCAGGATGTGAGGGAGGCTGTGTGCTGCAGGGTGTGAGGGAGGCTGCGTGCTGCAGGGTGTGAGGGAGGCTGTGGGCTGCAGGAGGAAGGGAGGCTGCATGCTGCAGGGTGTGAGGGTGGCTGCGTGCTGCAGGGTGTGAGGGAGGCTGGGTGCTGCAGGGTGTGAGGGAGGCTGCGTGCTGCAGGGTGTGAGGGAGGCTGCGTGCTGCAGGGTGTGAGGGAGGCTGCATGCTGCAGGGTGTGAGGGTGGCTGCGTGCTGCAGGATGTGAGGGAGGCTGTGTGCTGCAGGGTGTGAGGGAGGCTGCGTGCTGCAGGGTGTGAGGGAGGCTGTGGGCTGCAGGAGGAAGGGAGGCTGCAAGCTGCAGGGTGTGAGGGTGGCTGCGTGCTGCAGGGTGTGAGGGAGGCTGGGTGCTGCAGGGTGTGAGGGAGACTGCGTGCTGCAGGGTGTGAGGGAGGCTGCGTGCTGCAGGGTGTGAGGGAGGCTGCGTGCTGCAGGGTGTGTGGGAGGCTGCGTGCTGCAGGGTGTGAGGGAGGCTGCGTGCTGACGGGTGTGAGGGAGGCTGGGTGCTGCAGGGTGTGAGGGAGGCTGCGTGCTGCAGGGTGTGAGGGAGGCTGCGTGCTGCAGGGTGTGAGGGAGGCTGCGTGCTGCAGGGTGTGAGGGAGGCTGCGTGCTGCAGGGTGTGAGGGAGGCTGCGTGCTGCAGGGTGTGAGGGAGGCTGCGTGCTGCAGGGTGTGAGGGAGGCTGCGTGCTGCAGGGTGTGAGGGAGGCTGTGTGCTGCAGGGTGTGAGGGAGGCTGCGTGCTGCAGGGTGTGAGGGACGCTGCGTGCTGCAGGGTGTGAGGGAGGCTGCGTGCTGCAGGGTGTTAGGGAGGCTGCATACTGCAGGGTGTGAGGGAGGCTGTGGGCTGCAGGGTGTGAGGGAGGCTGTGGGCTGCAGGGTGTGAGGGAGGCTGCGTGCTGCAGGGTGTGAGGGAGGCTGTGGGCTGCAGGAGGGAGAGAGGCTGCGTGCTGCTGGGTGTGAGGGAGGCTGCGTGCTGCAGGGTGTGAGGGAGGCTGCGGGCTGCAGGGTGTGAGGGAGGCTGCGTGCTGCAGGGTGTGAGGGAGGCTGCGTGCTGCAGGATGTGAGGGAGGTTGCGTGCTGCAGGGTGTGAGGGAGGCTGCGTGCTGCAGGGTGTGAGGGAGGCTGCGTGCTGCAGGGTGTGAGGGAGGCTGCGTGCTGCAGGGTGTGAGGGAGGCTGCGTGCTGCAGGGTGTGAGGGAGGCTGCAGGGTGTGAGGGAGGCTGCGTGCTGCAGGGTGTGAGGGAGGCTGCGTGCTGTAGGGTGTGAGGGAGGCTGCGTGCTGCAGGGTGTGAGGGAGGCTGTGGGCTGCAGGGTGTGAGGGAGGCTGCGTGCTGCAGGATGTGAGGGGGGCTGCGTGCTGCAGGGTGTGAGGGAGGCTGTGTGCTGCAGGGTGTGAGGGAGGCTGCAGGGTGTGAGGGAGGCTGCGTGCTGCAGGGTGTGAGGGAGGCTGCGTGCTGCAGGGTGTGAGGGAGGCTGCATGCTGCAGGGTGTGAGGGAGGCTGCGTGCTGCAGGATGTGAGGGAGGCTGCGTGCTGCAGGGTGTGAGGGAGGCTGCGTGCTGCAGGGTGTGATGCAGGCTGCGTGCTGCAGGGTGTGAGGGAGGCTGCGTGCTGCAGGGTGTGAGGGAGGCTGCAGGGTGTGAGGGAGGCTGCGTGCTGCAGGGTGTGAGGGAGGCTGCGTGCTGCAGGGTGTGAGGGAGGCTGCGTGCTGCAGGGTGTGAGGGAGGCTGCAGGGTGTGAGGGAGGCTGCGTGCTGCAGGGTGTGAGGGAGGCTGCGTGCTGCAGGGTGTGAGGGAGGCTGCGTGCTGCAGGGTGTGAGGGAGGCTGCGTGCTGCAGGGTGTGAGGGAGGCTGCAGGGTGTGAGGGAGGCTGCGTGCTGCAGGGTGTGAGGGAGGCTGCAGGGTGTGAGGGAGGCTGCGTGCTGCAGGGTGTGAGGGAGGCTGCGTGCTGCAGGGTGTGAGGGAGGCTGCAGGGTGTGAGGGAGGCTGCGTGCTGCAGGGTGTGAGGGAGGCTGCAGGGTGTGAGGGAGGCTGCGTGCTGCAGGGTGTGAGGGAGGCTGCGTGCTGCAGGGTGTGAGGGAGGCTGCGTGCTGCAGGGTGTGAGGGAGG
Organism: Ascaphus truei; assembly: GCF_040206685.1. Lineage (NCBI taxonomy): Eukaryota > Metazoa > Chordata > Amphibia > Anura > Ascaphidae > Ascaphus > Ascaphus truei. The sequence continues at coordinate 32,994,032 of NC_134500.1, forward strand.
CTGCAGGGTGTGAGGGAGGCTGCAGGGTGTGAGGGAGGCTGTGTGCTGCAGGGTGTGAGGGAGGCTGCGTGCTGCAGGGTGTGAGGGAGGCTGCGTGCTGCAGGGTGTGAGGGAGGCTGCAGGGTGTGAGGGAGGCTGCAGGGTGTGAGGGAGGCTGCAGGGTGTGAGGGAGGCTGCGTGCTGCAGGGTGTGAGGGAGGCTGCAGGGTGTGAGGGAGGCTGCGTGCTGCAGGATGTGTGGGAGGCTGCGTGCTGCAGGGTGTGAGGGAGGCTGCGTGCTGCAGGGTGTTAGGGAGGCTGCGTGCTGCAGGGTGTGAGGGAGGCTGCGTGCTGCAGGGTGTGAGGGAGGCGGCGTGCTGCAGGGTGTGAGGGAGGCTGCGTGCTGCAGGGTGTGAGGGAGGCTGCGTGCTGCAGGGTGTGAGGGAGGCTGCGTGCTGCAGGGTGTGAGGGAGGCTGCGTGCTGCAGGGTGTGAGGGAGGCTGCGTGCTGCAGGGTGTGAGGGAGGCTGCGGGCTGCAGGGTGTGAGGGAGGCTGCGGGCTGCAGGGTGTGAGGGAGGCTGCATACTGCAGGGTGTGAGGGAGGCTGTGGGCTGCAGGGTGTGAGGGAGGCTGTGGGCTGCAGGGTGTGAGGGAGGCTGCGTGCTGCAGGGTGTGAGGGAGGCTGTGGGCTGCAGGAGGGAGAGAGGCTGCGTGCTGCAGGGTGTGAGGGAGGCTGTGGGCTGCAGGGTGTGAGGGAGGCTGTGGGCTGCAGGGTGTGAGGGAGGCTGCGTGCTGCAGGGTGTGAGGGAGGCTGCGTGCTGCAGGATGTGAGGGAGGCTGCGTGCTGCAGGGTGTGAGGGAGGCTGTGTGCTGCAGGGTGTGAGGGAGGCTGCGTGCTGCAGGGTGTGAGGGAGGCTGTGGGCTGCAGGGTGTGAGGGAGGCTGTGGGCTGCAGGGTGTGAGGGAGGCTGTGGGCTGCAGGAGGGAGAGAGGCTGCGTGCTGCAGGGTGTGAGGGAGGCTGTGTGCTGCAGGGTGTGAGGGAGGCTGCAGGGTGTGAGGGAGGCTGCGTGCTGCAGGGTGTGAGGGAGGCTGCGTGCTGCAGGGTGTGAGGGAGGCTGCGTGCTGCAGGATGTGAGGGAGGCTGCGTGCTGCAGGGTGTGAGGGAGGCTGCGTGCTGCAGGGTGTGAGGGAGGCTGCGTGCTGCAGGGTGTGAGGGAGGCTGCGTGCTGCAGGGTGTGAGGGAGGCTGTGGGCTGCAGGAGGGAGAGAGGCTGCGTGCTGCAGGGTGTGAGGGAGGCTGTGTGCTGCAGGGTGTGAGGGAGGCTGCAGGGTGTGAGGGAGGCTGCGTGCTGCAGGGTGTGAGGGAGGCTGCGTGCTGCAGGGTGTGAGGGAGGCTGCGTGCTGCAGGATGTGAGGGAGGCTGCGTGCTGCAGGGTGTGAGGGAGGCTGCGTGCTGCAGGGTGTGAGGGAGGCTGCGTGCTGCAGGGTGTGAGGGAGGCTGCGTGCTGCAGGGTGTGAGGGAGGCTGCAGGGTGTGAGGGAGGCTGCGTGCTGCAGGGTGTGAGGGAGGCTGCAGGGTGTGAGGGAGGCTGCGTGCTGCAGGGTGTGAGGGAGGCTACGTGCTGCAGGGTGTGAGGGAGGCTGCAGGGTGTGAGGGAGGCTGCGTGCTGCAGGGTGTGAGGGAGGCTGCAGGGTGTGAGGGAGGCTGCGTGCTGCAGGGTGTGAGGGAGGCTGCGTGCTGCAGGGTGTGAGGGAGGCTGCGTGCTGCAGGGTGTGAGGGAGGCTGCAGGGTGTGAGGGAGGCTGCAGGGTGTGAGGGAGGCTGCGTGCTGCAGGGTGTGAGGGAGGCTGCAGGGTGTGAGGGAGGCTGCGTGCTGCAGGGTGTGAGGGAGGCTGCGTGCTGCAGGGTGTGAGGGAGGCTGCAGGGTGTGAGGGAGGCTGCGTGCTGCAGGGTGTGAGGGAGGCTGCGTGCTGCAGGGTGTGAGGGAGGCTGCGTGCTGCAGGGTGTGAGGGAGGCTGCAGGGTGTGAGGGAGGCTGCGTGCTGCAGGGTGTGAGGGAGGCTGCGTGCTGCAGGGTGTGAGGGAGGCTGCAGGGTGTGAGGGAGGCTGCAGGGTGTGAGGGAGGCTGTGTGCTGCAGGGTGTGAGGGAGGCTGCGTGCTGCAGGGTGTGAGGGAGGCTGCGTGCTGCAGGGTGTGAGGGAGGCTGCGTGCTGCAGGGTGTGAGGGAGGCTGCGTGCTGCAGGGTGTGAGGGAGGCTGCAGGGTGTGAGGGAGGCTGCGTGCTGCAGGGTGTGAGGGAGGCTGCAGGGTGTGAGGGAGGCTGCGTGCTGCAGGGTGTGAGGGAGGCTGCAGGGTGTGAGGGAGTCTGCGTGCTGCAGGGTGTGAGGGAGGCTGCGTGCTGCAGGGTGTGAGGGAGGCTGCGTGCTGCAGGGTGTGAGGGAGGCTGCGTGCTGCAGGGTGTGAGGGAGGCTGCGTGCTGCAGGGTGTGAGGGAGGCTGCGTGCTGCAGGGTGTGAGGGAGGCTGCAGGGTGTGAGGGAGGCTGCGTGCTGCAGGGTGTGAGGGAGGCTGCAGGGTGTGAGGGAGGCTGCGTGCTGCAGGGTGTGAGGGAGGCTGCAGGGTGTGAGGGAGTCTGCGTGCTGCAGGGTGTGAGGGAGGCTGCGTGCTGCAGGGTGTGAGGGAGGCTGCAGGGTGTGAGGGAGGCTGCGTGCTGCAGGGCGTGAGGGAGGCTGCGTGCTGCAGGGTGTGAGGGAGGCTGCGTGCTGCAGGGTGTGAGGGAGGCTGCAGGGTGTGAGGGAGGCTGCAGGGTGTGAGGGAGGCTGCGTGCTGCAGGGTGTGAGGGAGGCTGCAGGGTGTGAGGGAGGCTGCGTGCTGCAGGGTGTGAGGGAGGCTGCGTGCTGCAGGGTGTGAGGGAGGCTGCAGGGTGTGAGGGAGGCTGCGTGCTGCAGGGTGTGAGGGAGGCTGCGTGCTGCAGGGTGTGAGGGAGGCTGCGTGCTGCAGGGTGTGAGGGAGGCTGCAGGGTGTGAGGGAGGCTGCGTGCTGCAGGGTGTGAGGGAGGCTGCGTGCTGCAGGGTGTGAGGGAGGCTGCAGGGTGTGAGGGAGGCTGCAGGGTGTGAGGGAGGCTGTGTGCTGCAGGGTGTGAGGGAGGCTGCGTGCTGCAGGGTGTGAGGGAGGCTGCGTGCTGCAGGGTGTGAGGGAGGCTGCGTGCTGCAGGGTGTGAGGGAGGCTGCGTGCTGCAGGGTGTGAGGGAGGCTGCAGGGTGTGAGGGAGGCTGCGTGCTGCAGGGTGTGAGGGAGGCTGCAGGGTGTGAGGGAGGCTGCGTGCTGCAGGGTGTGAGGGAGGCTGCAGGGTGTGAGGGAGTCTGCGTGCTGCAGGGTGTGAGGGAGGCTGCGTGCTGCAGGGTGTGAGGGAGGCTGCAGGGTGTGAGGGAGGCTGCGTGCTGCAGGGTGTGAGGGAGGCTGCGTGCTGCAGGGTGTGAGGGAGGCTGCGTGCTGCAGGGTGTGAGGGAGGCTGCGTGCTGCAGGGTGTGAGGGAGGCTGCAGGGTGTGAGGGAGGCTGCAGGGTGTGAGGGAGGCTGCGTGCTGCAGGGTGTGAGGGAGGCTGCGTGCTGCAGGGTGTGAGGGAGGCTGCAGGGTGTGAGGGAGGCTGCAGGGTGTGAGGGAGGCTGCGTGCTGCAGGGTGTGAGGGAGGCTGCAGGGTGTGAGGGAGGCTGCAGGGTGTGAGGGAGGCTGCGTGCTGCAGGGTGTGAGGGAGGCTGCAGGGTGTGAGGGAGGCTGCGTGCTGCAGGGTGTGAGGGAGGCTGCAGGGTGTGAGGGAGGCTGCGTGCTGCAGGGTGTGAGGGAGGCTGCAGGGTGTGAGGGAGGCTGCAGGGTGTGAGGGAGGCTGCGTGCTGCAGGGTGTGAGGGAGGCTGCAGGGTGTGAGGGAGGCTGCAGCGTGTGAGGGAGGCTGCAGGGTGTGAGGGAGGCTGCAGGGTGTGAGGGAGGCTGCGTGCCGTCAGAACGTGTTCTTATCTTCTCAGGCCAAACCGTCAGTGGAATGTCCTGTACTCCTCAAGGGATCCGCACACTTGCTTGACAGACCATGCAAAGAAAGAAACACAAACAAACAAAGATCATAGCGCAACACTGTAGGGTAAACAGTACTGCACTAATACACACAGACAGTTAAGAATCCTAGCGACATTTAAAACAACTATTTATTAAAAAGAACTATGCCAAGACAGACAATGGCAAATGCAAAGAACCGCAGGTCATCCGGAGCACAAAAATTGGAGCCCTACTTACTGCTGCGGCACAGTTTATTCGAGCATTTGTCCGTTCTGTGCCGCAGCAGTAGCCTGGCGCGCGCCCGAGTGTGACGGGCGCGCGCCGAAGCAGCGGAAGAGCGCCCTCCGATCGGGGCGCTCTCCCTACCGCTGCCGGGTCCGCCGGGTCCCCCGGAACCCCCTGCCGCTGTCCCGCGATCGCGGGACACCAGGGCTCCCTCGGGGAGCCCCTGGACATGCGTGCAGGGGGCGCACGCTCCCGATGACGCGTGACCGCGCGTCTATGACGCGCGGCACGCCGAGGGGCGGCCACTAGCAAGCCGGGAGATTTCCCGGCTTGCGGTACCGACCATACTTCAATAAAGTGTGTCGGTAGTGTACATATAGCAAGGTTTAAACTCGCATGGTAGGAACAAGTCCTAGATACAGATGGTCTCCCTGGCGGGTGATGTCTCTGCTCCACTGCGGTTCAGACTCCAGTCAGTCCTGATCTGCAGCAGGTCTCCTTTCAGATCAGTCTACAGCAGCTTCTCTCACCCTGTCTGTATAACTCTCAACAGTGTGTGTCTGGCAGCATGGGAGTTGAGAGTTCACACTGTTGAGAGTTATACAGACAGGGTGAGAGAAGCTGCTGTAGACTGATCTGAAAGGAGACCTGCTGCAGATCAGGACTGACTGGAGTCTGAACCGCAGTGGAGCAGAGACATCACCCGCCAGGGAGACCATCTGTATCTAGGACTTGTTCCTACCATGCGAGTTTAAACCTTGCTATATGTAAGTAGGGCTCCAATTTTTGTGCTCCGGATGACCTGCGGTTCTTTGCATTTGCCATTGTCTGTCTTGGCATAGTTCTTTTTAATAAATAGTTGTTTTAAATGTCGCTAGGATTCTTAACTGTCTGTGTGTATTAGTGCAGTACTGTTTACCCTACAGTGTTGCGCTATGATCTTTGTTTGTTTGTGTTTCTTTCTTTGCATGGTCTGTCAAGCAAGTGTGCGGATCCCTTGAGGAGTACAGGACATTCCACTGACAATTTGGCGCCAGGTTTTTCTTTATTTTGTGTTATTCTGTTAGTACTGGCAGTATAACCGGGCAGCCATCCTTTATTTAAAGTTTTTTATTATCACACTGTGTATCACACTTTAGCGCTAGTTCACAATTTTTGTTTTCACTTTCTTCTCAGGCCGGTGAATTTTATCAGCAGCTTCTCAAACAGATGGTCCTATGGGGCCGCGTGCGGAGCCACCGCAACCACCGTCTTCCTGCTGTTCTTCAACGAGTATTCCAACTATTTCAGCTTCACCGCCCCACCGTGGGCCAAAGGTAAAGTGTGTGTGTCCCAAACCAGGGGTCCCCAGTCTGGAGTCTGCCCCCCAACACTGTCTTGTGGGGGTTCCTGGAAGAATCTACTCACTGATCCCCACAGCACCATGGGATGCTGGGAGTTGTCATTTTGTTCCAAACAGAATTCTACAATGGTATGAAGTATCCCACCCCATGGCACTGCTCCTCACTTGCATCGCACATTACCTGCCCCCCGTATATTTTTACGGGATCACCTACTGAAAAGTCAGGATTACTCCTTCATACATATGATCACTTGATCCTGTTGGATCTAAGGCCGCGCTTATAGTGCCGTCGCCGGCGACGCAACGTCGCCCGAAAACAAATACATTGGCGCCGCCACGTGCGCTTATAGTGCGCGCGACAGCGACGGAGCGGCGGAGCGGAAACTGGAAGCCGGCAAAATTACATTTTTCAAGTGCTGTCGCGTCACATGACGGCCCTTGAACGAATCAAATTGCCGGATTCCCGCGACCCCGCCGCCTGGCGAAACATAACTTTCGCCGGTGGCGACGTCACCCGCCGTGTCGCCGTCACCAACGACGGCGCTATAGGCACGGCCTAACACAGATCACTTGCTGACCCTCTTCTCAAAGTCCAGATCCTCCTCTTACATAAATCACGGGTTCTTACAGACTTTAGTGGGGTGACCCAGATCCATCTCTTACATACCCCGATCGGTGCTACTATAGCGTGCAGTCTACCGGCGATCTGTGGTCTACCGTGCATTCGCTACTATAGCGTGCAGTCTACCAGTGATCTGTGGTCAACCGTGCATTCGCTACTATAGCGTGCAGTCTACCGGCGATCTGTGGTCTACCGTGCATTCGCTACTATAGCGTGCAGTCTACCGGCGATCTGTGGTCTACCGTGCATTCGCTACTATAGCGTGCAGTCTACCAGTGATCTGTGGTCAACCGTGCATTCGCTACTATAGCGTGCAGTCTACCGGCGATCTGTGGTCTACCGTGCATTCGCTACTATAGCGTGCAGTCTACCGGTGATCTGTGGTCTACCGTGCATTCGCTACTATAGCGTGCAGTCTACCGGCGATCTGTGGTCTACCGTGCATTCGCTACTATAGCGTGCAGTCTACCGGTGATCTGTGGTCTACCGTGCATTCGCTACTATAGCGTGCAGTCTACCGGCGATCTGTGGTCTACCGTGCATTCGCTACTATAGCGTGCAGTCTACCAGCGATCTGTGGTCTACCGTGCATTCGCTACTATAGCGTGCAGTCTACCGGTGATCTGTGGTCTACCGTGCATTCACTACTATAGCGTGCAGTCTACCGGCGATCTGTGGTCTACCGTGCATTCGCTACTATAGCGTGCAGTCTACCGGCGATCTGTGGTCTACCGTGCATTCGCTACTATAGCGTGCAGTCTACCGGTGATCTGTGGTCTACCGTGCATTCGCTACTATAGCGTGCAGTCTACCGGCGATCTGTGGTCTACCGTGTATGCGCTACTATAGCGTGCAGTCTACCGGTGATCTGTGGTCTACCGTGCATTCGCTACTATAGCGTGCAGTCTACCGGCGATCTGTGGTCTACCGTGCATTCGCTACTATAGCGTGCAGTCTACCGGTGATCTGTGGTCTACCGTGCATTCGCTACTATAGCGTGCAGTCTACCGGCGATCTGTGGTCTACCGTGCATTCGCTACTATAGCGTGCAGTCTACCGGTGATCTGTGGTCTACCGTGCATTCGCTACTATAGCGTGCAGTCTACCGGTGATCTGTGGTCTACCGTGCATTCGCTACTATAGCGTGCAGTCTACCGGCGATCTGTGGTCTACCGTGCATTCGCTACTATAGCGTGCAGTCTACCGGCGATCTGTGGTCTACAGTGCATTCGCTACTATAGCGTGCAGTCTACCGGTGATCTGTGGTCTACCGTGCATTCGCTACTATAGCGTGCAGTCTACCGGTGATCTGTGGTCTACCGTGCATTCGCTACTATAGCGTGCAGTCTACCGGTGATCTGTGGTCTACCGTGCATTCGCTACTATAGCGTGCAGTCTACCGGTGATCTGTGGTTTATCGTGCATTCGCTACTACAGCGTGCAGTCTACCGTGCATTCGCTACTACAGCATGCAGTCTACCGGTGATCTGTGGTCTACCGTGCATTCGCTACTATAGCGTGCAGTCTACCAGTGATCTGTGGTCTACCGTGCATTCGCTACTATAGCGTGCAGTCTACCAGTGATCTGTGGTCTACCGTGCATTCGCTACTATAGCGTGCAGTCTATCGGTGATCTGTGGTCTACCGTGCATTCGCTACTACAGCGTGCAGTCTTCCAGTGATCTGTGGTCTACCGTGCATTCGCTACTATAGCGTGCAGTCTACCGGTGATCTGTGGTCTACCGTGCATTCGCTACTACAGCGTGCAGTCTACCGGCGATCTGTGGTCTACCGTGCATTCGCTACTATAGCGTGCAGTCTACCGGCGATCTGTGGTCTACCGTGCATTCGCTACTATAGCGTGCAGTCTACCGGCGATCTGTGGTCTACCGTGCATTCGCTACTATAGCGTGCAGTCTACCGGCGATCTGTGGTCTACCGTGCATTCGCTACTATAGCGTGCAGTCTACCGTCGATCTGTGGTCTACCGTGCATTCGTTACTATAGCGTGCAGTCTACCGGCGATCTGTGGTCTACCGTGCATTCGCTACTATAGCGTGCAGTCTACCGGTGATCTGTGGTCTACCGTGCATTCGCTACTATAGCGTGCAGTCTACCGGTGATCTGTGGTCTATCGTGCATTCGCTACTACAGCGTGCAGTCTACCGTGCATTCGCTACTACAGCATGCAGTCTACCGGTGATCTGTGGTCTACCGTGCATTCGCTACTATAGCGTGCAGTCTACCAGTGATCTGTGGTCTACCGTGCATTCGCTACTATAGCGTGCAGTCTACCGGTGATCTGTGGTCTAACGTGCATTCGCTACTACAGCGTGCAGTCTTCCAGTGATCTGTGGTCTACCATGCATTCGCTACTATAGCGTGCAGTCTACCGGCGATCTGTGGTCTACCGTGCATTCGCTACTATAGCGTGCAGTCTACCGGCGATCTGTGGTCTACCGTGCATTCGCTACTACAGCGTTCAGTCTACCGGTGATCTGTTGTCTACCGTGCATTCGCTACTACAGCGTGCAGTCTACCGGCGATCTGTGGTCTACCGTGCATTCGCTACTATAGCGTGCAGTCTACCGGCGATCTGTGGTCTACCGTGCATTCGCTACTACAGCGTGCAGTCTACCGGCGATCTGTGGTCTACCGTGCATTCGCTACTACAGCGTGCAGTCTACCGGCGATCTGTGGTCTACTGTGCATTCGCTACTATAGCGTGCAGTCTACCGGCGATCTGTGGTCTACCGTGCATTCGCTACTATAGTGTGCAGTCTACCGGCGATCTGTGGTCTACCGTGCATTCGCTACTATAGCGTGCAGTCTACCGGCGATCTGTGGTCTACCGTGCATTCGCTACTATAGCGTGCAGTCTACCGGCGATCTGTGGTCTACCGTGCATTCGCTACTATAGCGTGCAGTCTACCGGCGATCTGTGGTCTACCGTGCATTCGCTACTATAGCGTGCAGTCTACCGGCGATCTGTGGTCTACCGTGCATTCGCTACTATAGCGTGCAGTCTACCGGTGATCTGTGGTCTACCGTGCATTCGCTACTATAGCGTGCAGTCTACCGGCGATCTGTGGTCTACCGTGCATTCGCTACTATAGCGTGCAGTCTACCGGCGATCTGTGGTCCACTTCTGTCAGTTTAACCCTCATTTGAATTTTACGGTGAACCATCAAGACAATTCCGTGGATCCAGTGTCGGGAGCAAATACGCAAGGGAGTGAAAGGTCGCGGTTGGATGCCAAAAATACGCATTTTGAAGAAAATGACAGGCGGTCCTAATGAGCTATTTCAATCACACCCTGATCAGATTTGCTGGAAAGTGCTAAGAAACGGTGCAGAAGATTTGTTTTTACAATTTCTTAAAGACATACGAAGTGTTTATCGTTACAAACCAATGAGCTATATTGTTCTTTGTTATTGTTATTAACAATATTGTTATTGTTATTGCTATAGTAGCACAGTAGAAGTAGACTGCACGCTATAGTAGCACAGTAGAAGTAGACTGCACGCTATAGTAGAACAGTAGAAGTAGACTGCATGCTATAGTAGAACAGTAGAAGTAGACTGCACGCTATAGTAGAACAGTAGAAGTAGACTGCACGCTATAGTAGAACAGTAGAAGTAGACTGCACGCTATAGTAGAACAGTAGAAGTAGACTGCATGCTATAGTAGCACAGTAGAAGTAGACTGCACGCTATAGTAGAACAGTAGAAGTAGCATTCGCTACTATAGCGTGCAGTCTACCGGCGATCTGTGGTCTACCGTGCATTCGCTACTATAGCGTGCAGTCTACCGGCGATCTGTGGTCTACAGTGCATTCGCTACTATAGCGTGCAGTCTACCGGCGATCTGTGGTCTACCGTGCATTCGCTACTATAGCGTGCAGTCTACCGGCGATCTGTGGTCTACAGTGCATTCGCTACTATAGCGTGCAGTCTACCGGCGATCTGTGGTCTACCGTGCATTCGCTACTATAGCGTGCAGTCTACCGGCGATCTGTGGTCTACCGTGCATTCGCTACTATAACGTGCAGTCTACCGGCGATCTGTGGTCTACCGTGCATTCGCTACTATAGCGTGCAGTCTACCGGCGATCTGTGGTCTACCGTGCATTCGCTACTATAGCGTGCAGTCTACCGGCGATCTGTGGTCTACCGTGCATTCGCTACTACAGTATAGTGTGCAGTCTAACGGCGATCTCTGGTCTACCGTGCATTCGCTACTATAGCGTGCAGTCTACCAGTGATCTGTGGTCTACCGTGCATTCGCTACTATAGCGTGCAGTCTACCAGTGATCTGTGGTCTACCGTGCATTCGCTACTATAGCGTGCAGTCTACCGGTGATCTGTGGTCTACCGTGCATTCGCTACTATAGCGTGCAGTCTACCGGCGATCTGTGGTCTACCGTGCATTCGCTACTATAGCGTGCAGTCTACCGGCGATCTGTGGTCTACCGTGCATTCGCTACTATAGCGTGCAGTCTACCGGCGATCTGTGGTCTACCGTGCATTCGCTACTATAGCGTGCAGTCTACCGGCGATCTGTGGTCTACCGTGCATTCGCTACTATAGCGTGCAGTCTACCGGTGATCTGTGGTCTACCGTGCATTCGCTACTATAGCGTGCAGTCTACCGGCGATCTGTGGTCTACCGTGCATTCGCTACTATAGCGTGCAGTCTACCGGCGATCTGTGGTCCACTTCTGTCAGTTTAACCCTCATTTGAATTTTACGGTGAACCATCAAGACAATTCCGTGGATCCAGTGTCGGGAGCAAATACGCAAGGGAGTGAAAGGTTGCGGTTGGATGCCAAAAATACGCATTTTGAAGAAAATGACAGGCGGTCCTAATGAGCTATTTCAATCACACCCTGATCACATTTGCTGGAAAGTGCTAAGAAACGGTGCAGAAGATTTGTTTTTACAATTTCTTAAAGACATACGAAGTGTTTATCGTTACAAACCAATGAGCTATATTGTTCTTTGTTATTGTTATTAACAATATTGTTATTGTTATTGCTATAGTAGCACAGTAGAAGTAGACTGCACGCTATAGTAGCACAGTAGAAGTAGACTGCACGCTATAGTAGAACAGTAGAAGTAGACTGCACGCTATAGTAGAACAGTAGAAGTAGACTGCACGCTATAGTAGAACAGTAGAAGTAGACTGCACGCTATAGTAGAACAGTAGAAGTAGACTGCACGCTATAGTAGAACAGTAGAAGTAGACTGCATGCTATAGTAGCACAGTAGAAGTAGACTGCACGCTATAGTAGAACAGTAGAAGTAGACTGCACGCTATAGTAGCACAGTAGAAGTAGACTGCACGCTATAGTAGCACAGTAGAAGTAGACTGCACGCTATAGTAGCACAGTAGAAGTAGACTGCACGCTATAGTAGAACAGTAGAAGTAGACTGCACGCTATAGTAGCACAGTAGAAGTAGACTGCACGCTATAGTAGCACAGTAAAAGTAGACTGCACGCTATAGTAGAACAGTAGAAGTAGACTGCACGCTATAGTAGAACAGTAGAAGTAGACTGCACGCTATAGTAGAACAGTAGAAGTAGACTGCACGCTATAGTAGCACAGTAGAAGTAGACTGCACGCTATAGTAGCACAGAAGAAGTAGACTGCACGCTATAGTAGCACAGTAGAAGTAGACTGCACGCTATAGTAGAACAGTAGAAGTAGACTGCACGCTATAGTAGCACAGTAGAAGTAGACTGCACGCTATAGTAGCACAGTAGAAGTAGACTGCACGCTATAGTAGCACAGTAGAAGTAGACTGCACGCTATAGTAGCACAGTAGAAGTAGACTGCACGCTATAGTAGCACAGTAGAAGTATACTGCACGCTATAGTAGCACAGTAGAAGTATACTGCACGCTATAGTAGCACAGTAGAAGTAGACTGCACGCTATAGTAGCACAGTAGAAGTAGACTGCACGCTATAGTAGAACAGTAGAAGTAGACTGCACGCTATAGTAGAACAGTAGAAGTAGACTGCACGCTATAGTAGAACAGTAGAAGTATACTGCACGCTATAGTAGCACAGTAGAAGTATACTGCACGCTATAGTAGCACAGTAGAAGTATACTGCACGCTATAGTAGAACAGTAGAAGTAGACTGCACGCTATAGTAGAACAGTAGAAGTAGACTGCACGCTATAGTAGCACAGTAGAAGTAGACTGCACGCTATAGTAGCACAGTAAAAGTAGACTGCACGCTATAGTAGCACAGTAGAAGTAGACTGCACGCTATAGTAGCACAGTAGAAGTAGACTGCACGCTATAGTAGAACAGTAGAAGTAGACTGCACGCTATAGTAGCACAGTAGAAGTAGACTGCACGCTATAGTAGCACAGTAGAAGTAGACTGCACGCTATAGTAGCACAGTAGAAGTAGACTGCACGCTATAGTAGCACAGTAGAAGTAGACTGCACGCTATAGTAGCACAGTAGAAGTAGACTGCACGCTATAGTAGAACAGTAGAAGTAGACTGCACGCTGTAGTAGAACAGTAGAAGTAGACTGCACGCTATAGTAGAACAGTAGAAGTAGACTGCACGCTATAGTAGAACAGTAGAAGTAGACTGCACGCTATAGTAGCACAGTAGAAGTAGACTGCACGCTATAGTAGAACAGTAGAAGTAGACTGCACGCTATAGTAGAACAGTAGAAGTAGACTGCACGCTATAGTAGAACCGTAGAAGTAGACTGCACGCTATAGTAGCACAGTAGAAGTAGACTGCACGCTATAGTAGAACAGTAGAAGTAGACTGCACGCTATAGTAGCACAGTAGAAGTAGACTGCACGCTATAGTAGCACAGTAGAAGTAGACTGCACGCTATAGTAGCACAGTAGAAGTAGACTGCACGCTATAGTAGCACAGTAGAAGTAGACTGCACGCTATAGTAGAACAGTAGAAGTAGACTGCACGCTATAGTAGAACAGTAGAAGTAGACTGCACGCTATAGTAGCACAGTAGAAGTAGACTGCACGCTATAGTAGCACAGTAGAAGTATACTGCACGCTATAGTAGCACAGTAGAAGTATACTGCACGCTATAGTAGCACAGTAGAAGTAGACTGCACGCTATAGTAGCACAGTAGAAGTAGACTGCACGCTATAGTAGCACAGTAGAAGTAGACTGCACGCTATAGTAGAACAGTAGAAGTAGACTGCACGCTGTAGTAGAACAGTAGAAGTAGACTGCACGCTATAGTAGAACAGTAGAAGTAGACTGCACGCTATAGTAGAACAGTAGAAGTAGACTGCACGCTATAGTAGCACAGTAGAAGTAGACTGCACGCTATAGTAGAACAGTAGAAGTAGACTGCACGCTATAGTAGCACAGTAGAAGTAGACTGCACGCTATAGTAGCACAGTAGAAGTAGACTGCACGCTATAGTAGCACAGTAGAAGTAGACTGCACGCTATAGTAGCACAGTAGAAGTAGACTGCACGCTATAGTAGCACAGTAGAAGTAGACTGCACGCTATAGTAGCACAGTAGAAGTAGACTGCACGCTATAGTAGAACAGTAGAAGTAGACTGCACGCTATAGTAGAACAGTAGAAGTAGACTGCACGCTATAGTAGAACAGTAGAAGTAGACTGCACGCTATAGTAGCACAGTAGAAGTAGACTGCACGCTATAGTAGCACAGTAGAAGTAGACTGCACGCTATAGTAGAACAGTAGAAGTAGACTGCACGCTATAGTAGCACAGTAGAAGTAGACTTCACGCTATAGTAGCACAGTATAAGTAGACTGCACGCTATAGTAGAACAGTAGAAGTAGACTGCACGCTATAGTAGAACAGTAGAAGTAGACTGCACGCTATAGTAGAACAGTAGAAGTAGACTGCACGCTATAGTAGCACAGTAGAAGTAGACTGCACGCTATAGTAGCACAGTAGAAGTATACTGCACGCTATAGTAGCACAGTAGAAGTATACTGCACGCTATAGTAGCACAGTAGAAGTATACTGCACGCTATAGTAGCACAGTAGAAGTATACTGCACGCTATAGTAGCACAGTAGAAGTATACTGCACGCTATAGTAGCACCCCCCGATTTCCTTCATGGATTTCCATGGCTGTGTTCCCTCAGTAAATGATTCCTGAGATCTAACAGAACACATTACAAGCTGGAAGTGATACTTATAGCTCGGCCGGCGCAGGCTGCAGTAAATCACACGAATCAGGATTCCCTCAAAAGTCCAGATTTCAAATGCAAAGAATCAACTTCCAATCACAGGAATAGGAGTCGGTCACTTAGTATCCGGCTCCTCACACGGCCCCCACGTACGGGGAGTCGGTCACTTAGTATCCGGCTCCTCACACGGCCCCCACGTACGGGGAGTCGGTCACTTAGTATCCGGCTCCTCACACGGCCCCCACGTACGGGGAGTCGGTCACTTAGTATCCGGCTCCTCACACGGCCCCCACGTACGGGGAGTCGGTCACTTAGTATCCGGCTCCTCACACGGCCCCCACGTACGGGGAGTCGGTCACTTAGTATCCGGCTCCTCACACGGCCCCCACGTACGGGGAGTCGGTCACTTAGTATCCGGCTCCTCACACGGCCCCCACGTACGGGGAGTCGGTCACTTAGTATCCGGCTCCTCACACGGCCCCCACAGACGGGCATCGTAATACTTTACAGTCAGTATGAGAACTACAATCACTTAGTTATGCACGAGTCAGGCAGGAAAAGCAGAGTTCTTATAGTACCGGGCTGCATTAGATGAACAGAGGTTATACATTCAGTTTGCAGACATCTCATGGACAGTCAGAGATATGATTGTGGGCATACGTGACATTCACAGACAGGGTTACCATTGTGATAGCAGAGGTTGGACAGGCGTTACAATCTATACGCTGGGTAGGTTGGAACATTGGGTGCAGGTGAGTTTCAGGATGCAGTGGAACAGCTGTAACATTACCGAGCGGCAGCACACGGCGACACTCTGCGGCTGCCTCCAAAGGTCGGTACTATTGGTGAGACAGGTGTTATGTCTCAGAGATTTTGTATGGTGTGTGTTAGATGCGTCTAACCAAAATTAACACGGCCCAACATCTGCTAGCCTTCCACATGACACGTACGACTGTACTGTGCATTACTAATGTGAAGCGCTACGTACACTAATGGTGCTATATAAATAAAGACATACATACATACCTTTCCATAAAGATGTTTTGTCCCCAGGGATCTCCGTCACCGATGTCTTGTGCTCTTGTTCCGTCTCCAGCTCTCGTGTATCTCCTTTCCGCTCTGGAGGTCGGCATGGATTATTATCCTTTCTTCGCCTGCCTATCAACAGATCACAGACTCGTGGGTTCGGCTCTCGGATTCTGCTACGCCCTGTTCTGGTAACTAAGACCCTCCCCCCACCCCACCCAAATATTCCACAATAAAAGAAGAAGTTCTCTGAGCCGCGGGGTCCCCGTGACCACGACCTCTCCGTGTCTGACTTTGCCAGAGACTCGTCTTGTTTAGTAATAGAAATGTCCATCAGACTGTGAGACATTTAATTGTCTCAGAGGTGGGACGAAGCTTTGTGTAACGGTTAAAGCAGCAATGCTACATTCCCCCTTTTCCGCCTTCTTCTTTGTATATGTAAAGCGCGTGACAATGTATAATCCTACATTGTTACCTAAGATGGCAATCGTTTGGTGCTCCTGATATACATCTGTCCAAATCCTGATTGTGTGCCTACCATAATGGCCGCCTTTCGGTTTCAATCAATCCTTCAGTCAGTGTAACTCAGCAGCTACAATGTATCCTTATAATACTACGGTAACATCCATTCTTACCGTTTTGCAGCTCAAACTGCTGGGAACATTGGCAACAAATTATCCCAAACAGGGAAGTGTTGCTAAACTCCAGTCCTCGAGGGCTACCAACAGGTCAGGTTTTCAGGATATCCCTGCTTCAACACAGGTGGCTCAATCAGTGGCTCAGTCGAAAGACTAAGTACTAATTGAGCCACCTGTGCTGAAGCAGGAATATCCGAAAAACATGGCCTGTTGAAGACTGGAGTTGGGCCACAACTGAGCCACTGATTGTGCCACCTATGCTGAAGCAGGGATATCCTGACAACCTGAACTGTTGACGGCCCTTGAGGACTGGAGCTGCCCACCCCTACATTAAAGCCTGTTAAGGTTAAGGCGAGGACTTAACATGACGCTATGTATATACCTACAGTAAACTTCCGATACTATTATCCAGACACTGCAATAGGACTTTTGCAAGGTCCGGATTGGTGCACCCTTACCCCCCCCCCCCCCCACCCCATCCAATGGGTATGATAAGAGAGCAGGGATTTAATCACGGTGGGAGATCTAAACTGTCTCCCCTATAATGAGAAATATAAATACGTTGCACGGTGTACCCCTGTGTGACTCCCCTCGCTGTGTGAGCGCACCCCGCAGCATTACCCCGCAGCATTACCCCGCAGCATTACCCCGCAGCATTACCCCGAAGCATTGCCCCGCAGCATTACCCCGCAGCATTACCCCGCAGCATTACCCCGCAGCATTACCCCGCAGCATTACCCCGCAGCATTACACCGCAGCATTACCCCGCAGCATTACACCGCAGCATTACCCCGCAGCATTACACCGCAGCATTACACCGCAGCATTACACCGCAGCATTACACCGCAGCATTACCCCGCAGCATTACCCCGCAGCATTACCCCGCAGCATTACACCGCAGCATTACACCGCAGCATTACACCGCAGCATTACCCCGCAGCATTACCCCGCAGCATTACCCCGCAGAGCAGGTTTTGTCCCAGTACTTGCAGTATAATTACCTGCGTCTCTTGTCTCCTCACCCACCCAGGTTTTGTCGCGGTACTTGCAGTATAATTACCTGCGTCTCTTGTCTCCTCCCCCGCCCAGGTTTTGTCGCGGTACTTGCAGTATAATTACCTGCGTCTCTTGTCTCCTCCCCCGCCCAGGTTTTGTCGCGGTACTTGCAGTATAATTACCTGGGTCTCTTGTCTCCTCCCCCGCCCAGGTTTTGTCCCGGTACTTGCAGTATAATTACCTGCGTCTCTTGTCCCCTCCCCCGCCCAGGTTTTGTCGCGGTACTTGCAGTATAATTACCTGTGTCTCTTGTCTCCTCCCCCGCCCAGGTTTTGTCCCGGTACTTGCAGTATAATTACCTGGGTCTCTTGTCTCCTCCCCCGCCCAGGTTTTGTCCCGGTACTTGCAGTATAATTACCTGGGCCTCTTGTCCCCTCCCCCACCCAGGTTTTGTCGCGGTACTTGCAGTATAATTACCTGCGTCTCTTGTCTCCTCCCCCGCCCAGGTTTTGTCGCGGTACTTGCAGTATAATTACCTGCGTCTCTTGTCTCCTCCCCCGCCCAGGTTCTGCGTGCAGCTGGCGGATGTTTGTGAATGTCAGAAGATTGCTAATGTGAGTAAGGAGGGTTGGGAAGTGGCTTCCAAAATGTACATGTAGATATGGGAGGGCGACCTCCCCACACAGCCCCAAGTTATAAATACATGTGGGGGTGCTACCTGGGAAATATCCTAGGATATATATGGGAATGTATGCAATGCCAGTGCATCAGAAAAACAAGTTGTAGGAGGACATGTGCAGAGGTACACAATGGAGACTGTCGTAAGGTGAAATTATAGCAAGGCTTTATTGTGTCTGTCGCTTAAAACACAGCAAAAATCAACACAAGTGAAATAGTGAGCCAAACAAAGAAAACCTATCTCTGCTTTGGAGACTATCTACACATATAGCTCAGCCCTCTCTGACTGGGTTGGTTAGCTAGGCTGTTTACCAGCCCCAAATATATAGCATGAAATAAGCAGATATAGAAAGTCTCATAAATGAAAATCTTCTCTGTCCCAGGTTCAGCTCCTTTCCTCAGGGTTTGTCAGCGTTCAGGTTTAGAAGTTTCCCCTGTGTCTTGAAAGCAGCTCTGCTATTTCTTCTGGCAGAGCTCAAGACAAGTGTCCCTTCCTTGGTTCAGCCCAGTTGTGGACTAAGGAATCTCTGTCCTGTCTCCAAAGTTCAGCTCAGGTGTGAGCAAAGGAGTCTCACTTCCTGTCTCAAAAGACAGGCTTTTCTAAGCAATCAGGCAGGTGGTGTTAGTTAATTGCCTACCAGCAGTTAACCACCACACTGCTGGATTAGAGGCACATTTGTGAACAGGGGTAAGTCCCCTGTTACACAAGTCCTTGTAATATAATAAACTGCAGTTGGAATAAACTCCTTTTTCATGTATTGAGTACACAGAAACGGAGCCCGAATAGGGTTAGGGGACTAGTACCTAATGCCAGCGGCACCATTGATAATTAGTACAGACCAAAGTCCCATAATAGTAAGAGGAGAAAAGCAGGGTACAGCGACCCATAAAGTAGACTGACTTTTATTTCTCCTGGCGTATCCAACAGTAGATGATTGATAGGCGTGCAATCTCCCAGGTAAGTAGCAGGAACAGGTAGAAAAATGTACTGAGGGGGACATGCTGTTGAGAAAGGGCATACTGCCCGAAACGCGTTGGTGGACCTGTGCTGTGGCTTAGGGGGGACATTTGGTCCATCTTTTTTATGCAATAAATATTTTTTTGCTTTTGCAAACCGTGAGCCTCCTTCTGTTCCTTCTGGCACTGCCAATTTTTCTAGCTGTTCCTAGGATATATATGGAGCTGTACCGAGGGGTGCAGAGATCCCATACATTGGTGCACCCCTGCAGTGTCAGTGGGTATGGTGCAGTAAGAAAACAGCACAGAGCGCACCGAGGTGGAATAATATTATAATAAAAGTGAATACTGTACAAATAACTCAACTGACATATAATGAATCTGTTACCCAGTAAGATGTTAAATGGTGCAGTCAGGGGGCTAATTGCCACTTGACGAGAGAGAGACGGTGAACTTGGGAGACGCGCACAACAGCACACGGACCGCGCGGTACTGCGCATACCCGGACGTAGCAGCGCAGAGCAAGCCGGAGATGGTGCTCGATCCCAGCGCGGGACAGACTGTCTCGAGCTCGGCGTTGCTTCCCTTCTGCCCACGGACGGGGCAGCGTGGGCTGTGCCACTTAGGATCTCACTGGATAACAGATTCATTATATGTGAGTTGATGCTTGTTATTTGTATTTCCTTTTATTGTGATATTATTCCCCCTCGGTGCGCTCTGCGCTGCTTGTTTTCTATGACTGGTCCGTCCGTGGAGTAATCCCTGGTGGATCTTCAGTGGGGACGGGGAATATCTCCACGCACACAAGCAGTAAAGGGAGGGAGTTGGTTTACACCAGAGACTGTGGGAAGCGTGAGCGCGGATCCCCAGAGACTGTAGAAAGCGTGAGCGCGGATCCCCAGAGACTGTAGGAAGCGTGAGCGCGGATCCCCAGAGACTGTAGGAAGCGTGAGCGCGGATCCCCAGAGACTGTACGAAGCGTGAGCGCGGATCCCCAGAGACTGTAGGAAGCATGAGCGGGGATCCCCAGAGACTGTAGGAAGCGTGAGCGCGGATCCCCAGAGTCTGTAGGAAGCGTGAGCGCGGATCCCCAGAGACTGTAGGAAGCGTGAGCGCGGATCCCCAGAGACTGTAGGAAGCGTGAGCGCGGATCCCCAGAGACTGTGGGAAGCGTGAGCGCGGATCCCCAGAGACTGTGGGAAGCGTGAGCGGGGATCCCCAGAGACTGTAGGAAGCGTGAGCGCGGATCCCCAGAGACTGTAGGAAGCGTGAGCGCGGATCCCCAGAGACTGTGGGAAGCATGAGCGGGGATCCCCAGAGACTGTAGGAAGCGTGAGCGCGGATCCCCAGAGACTGTAGGAAGCATGAGCGGGGATCCCCAGAGACTGTAGGAAGCGTGAGCGCGGATCCCCAGAGACTGTAGGAAGCGTGAGCGCGGATCCCCAGAGACTGTAGGAAGCGTGAGCGCGGATCCCCAGAGACTGTAGGAAGCGTGAGCGCGGATCCCCAGAGACTGTAGGAAGCGTGAGCGCGGATCCCCAGAGACTGTAGGAAGCGTGAGCGCGGATCCCCAGAGACTGTAGGAAGCGTGAGCGCGGATCCCCAGAGACTGTAGGAAGCGTGAGCGCGGATCCCCAGAGACTGTAGGAAGCGTGAGCGCGGATCCCCAGAGACTGTAGGAAGCGTGAGCGCGGATCCCCAGAGACTGTAGGAAGCGTGAGCGCGGATCCCCAGAGACTGTAGGAAGCGTGAGCGCGGATCCCCAGAGACTGTAGGAAGCGTGAGCGCGGATCCCCAGCGACTGGAGGAAGCGTGAGCGGGGATCCCCAGAGACTGTGGGAAGCGTGAGCGCGGATCCCCAGAGTCTGTAGGAAGCGTGAGCGCGGATCCCCAGAGACTGTAGGAAGCGTGAGCGCGGATCCCCAGAGACTGTAGGAAGCGTGAGCGCGGATCCCCAGCGACTGTAGGAAGCGTGAGCGCGGATCCCCAGAGACTGTAGGAAGCGTGAGCGCGGAGCCCCAGAGACTGTAGGAAGCGTGAGCGCGGATCCATAACCCCCTTTTCTGGTAAGGTGCAGTAACTAAAATATCCCATTTTATTGGGTCATTTAAAAGAAACACTTAATGGGGCAAAAATGGAGCCGGTTCTCCTTGCTGATGTAATAAAAGGGGGTCCCTGTGAACATAACCCCCTTTTATTTTATTACTGTACATTATCATCCACACAAGGAGAACCGGCTCCGTTTTTGCCCCATTATGTGTTTCTTTTAAATGACCCAATAAAATGGGATATTTTAGTGACTGCACCTTACAATCTTACACTGGAGGGGTGCACCAATTTTTGGGATCTCTGTACCCCATGTCCCCCTCGGTGCAACTCCATATATCCTTGGATTTAAAAAGCAACAAACACAATGTTTTTATATCGAACCCCCCCTCCCCAAATCTAGTGCGGCCGGCTGCGCTTTATTTCTGGAAACACTCATTAAATAGGACTTCAGTGTTTTCACTACAGGTGCCCTGCAGCGGCATTATGCTGCGACTGCGGGGTCATCTGTACACGTTCCTTTTACACTGTATGTTCCCTGCTGGAGGAGCCTGTGACTTCTTATTATACCAGGCACAGTATAAGGGAGTGGTAGGTAGGTATATTCAGTCTCCAGTGCAGGGAGTGGTAGGTAGGTATATTCACAGTCTCCAGTGCAGGGAGTGGTAGGTAGGTATATTCAGTCTCCAGTGCAGGGAGTGGTAGGTAGGTATATTCAGTCTCCAGTGCAGGGAGTGGTAGGTAGGTATATTCACAGTCTCCAGTGCAGGGAGTGGTAGGTAGGTATATTCACAGTCTCCAGTGCAGGGAGTGGTAGGTAGGTATATTCAGTCTCCAGTGCAGGGAGTGGTAGGTAGGTATATTCACAGTCTCCAGTGCAGGGAGTGGTAGGTAGGTATATTCACAGTCTCCAGTGCAGGGAGGGGTAGGTAGGTATATTCACAGTCTCCAGTGCAGGGAGTGGTAGGTAGGTATATTCACAGTCTCCAGTGCAGGGAGTGGTAGGTAGGTATATTCACAGTCTCCAGTGCAGGGAGTGGTAGGTAGGTATATTCACAGTCTCCAGTGCAGGGAGTGGTAGGTAGGTATATTCACAGTCTCCAGTGCAGGGAGTGGTAGGTAGGTATATTCACAGTCTCCAGTGCAGGGAGTGGTAGGTAGGTATATTCACAGTCTCCAGTGCAGGGAGTGGTAGGTAGGTATATTCAGTCTCCAGTGCAGGGAGTGGTAGGTAGGTATATTCACAGTCTCCAGTGCAGGGAGTGGTAGGTAGGTATATTCACAGTCTCCAGTGCAGGGAGGGGTAGGTAGGTATATTCACAGTCTCCAGTGCAGGGAGTGGTAGGTAGGTATATTCACAGTCTCCAGTGCAGGGAGTGGTAGGTAGGTATATTCACAGTCTCCAGTGCAGGGAGTGGTAGGTAGGTATATTCACAGTCTCCAGTGCAGGGAGTGGTAGGTAGGTATATTCACAGTCTCCAGTGCAGGGAGTGGTAGGTAGGTATATTCACAGTCTCCAGTGCAGGGAGTGGTAGGTAGGTATATTCACAGTCTCCAGTGCAGGGAGTGGTAGGTAGGTATATTCAGTCTCCAGTGCAGGGAGTGGTAGGTAGGTATATTCACAGTCTCCAGTGCAGGGAGTGGTAGGTAGGTATATTCACAGTCTCCAGTGCAGGGAGGGGTAGGTAGGTATATTCAGTCTCCAGTGCAGGGAGTGGTAGGTAGGTATATTCACAGTCTCCAGTGCAGGGAGTGGTAGGTAGGTATATTCACAGTCTCCAGTGCAGGGAGTGGTAGGTAGGTATATTCACAGTCTCCAGTGGAGGGAGTGGTAGGTAGGTATATTCACAGTCTCCAGTGCAGGGAGTGGTAGGTAGGTATATTCACAGTCTCCAGTGCAGGGAGTGGTAGGTAGGTATATTCACAGTCTCCAGTGCAGGGAGTGGGAGGTAGGTATATTCACAGTCTCCAGTGCAGGGAGTGGGAGGTAGGTATATTCACAGTCTCCAGTGCAGGGAGTGGGAGGTGACGGACATTATGACCGGGTCATGGAGGACGTATTCGGCAGTGAGTTGTGCAGGGAGTGGGAGGGGGTGTGGAGGGTAAAGTCGGAGCATCCTTTGCATTAGAAAGTGTGACGAGAATGTCTCTATAAAATACTTTATCCAGATCAAAAGAACGGTGATGGAAGGAAATAATGTAGAATTCGTAATTGAGCCTTAATGAGTGGAACTGCGCTTCAAGCAGCGCTCCACGCAGATCACCATTTGTTTTTTGTATTTTATCAAGAGCGCCATTTTAACCTCCCGGACACTTAATGATTCAAACGCTTGTATCTTCTGAATGGAGCATCCGATTTTAACACTAGAAACAGTGTTGGAAGGGGCGAGAAGAGCAAGTGCAAAATCACATCGCCTGGGCTGCTGTTATAAAACAATTGGGATTTAACCTCCTCAGTAATACATCGCTCTGCGTGTTCATTGGGGAGGTGAATGATCCATACAATGCTCCTCTTCAGGCCACCGCGTCGATCTATCTTCTACTCATACCGGTCCCGTCTCTGGTTTGCTGCCTGTTTTTGATGGGGAGATTTGTTCACATTTTCGTGGGAGGGGTGATCGCCCACCGAAGGTCTGAGAAAACACAGGTAGGTCCGGGGGGGAGTGTCTTCTCTGTGCCACCTCTGCCATGTGCAGCTTACATACTTGTTTAGTCATCTACTATATATTTGGGTGAGTTGTATGTCTGTTGTTCCTGGTAGGATATGTATCTGGCATGTGACATCATAATGCACATGGCCTGGTGGCAGATAAGGAGAGTCAGTTGCTATGTTTACACAGAAAGTTAGGAATTCAGTTGGCGCGTGAGGAGAAAGTAAGAACACTAGGGAAGGGAACAGAGGCGGAAATAATTGGGGACATTGTAGGGTATTAAAGGAAAGTGATGGGAGGGGGAGAGATGGGGGGTGAGAGAAGAGAGGGAGACAGAGAAGGGCGTAGAGGGGAGAGAGGAGGGATGAGGTTTTTTTCTTAGAATTCCTGAGTAATGCCGGATACTTTCAGCTAGTAACTATATATGATCATATCCTATATATAATAATCAAATATAATGCGTTGGAATCCCAGGGGAGGGGTAATTCTGGGACGCAATATGTTGCTGGCCCCAAAAATACAATTATTTATTTATTTATTTATTTATAAAATATTTTACCAGGAAGTAATACATTGAGAGTTACCTCTCGTTTTCAAGTATGTCCTGGGCACAGAGTAAAACAAATAATACATGGTTACAAATACAGTTACATAAATGAACAAGGTATACATTTATATACAAGACATTGCATGCACAGTTAAAGAAAATATATATTATGAGCGTATGAAACAGTTACAGACCAGATTAAAGTGTGAGACAGCCTTAGATTTGAAAGAACTTAAGCTGGTGGTGGATATGAGAGTCTCTGGTAGGTTGTTCCAGTTTTGGGGTGCACGGAAGGAGAAGGAGGAACGTCCGGATACTTTGTTGAGTCTTGGGACCATGAATAGTCTTTTGGAGTCTGATCTCAGGTGATAGGTACTGCATGTGGTAGGGGTGAGGAGCTTGTTCAGGTAGCTGGGTAGCTTGCCCAGAAAGTATTTGAGGGTGAGACAGGAAAGGTGAACTTTGCGCCTAGACTCTAGTGATGACCAATCTAGTTCTTTGAGCATTTCGCAGTGATGTGTGTTGTAGTTGCATTGGAGAACAAAACGACAAATTGAATTGTAGAGGGTGTCAAGTTTGCTAAGGTGGGTTTGAGGAGCCGAGCCATATACTATGTCTCCATAGTCAATAATTGGCATTAGCATCTGCTGTGCAATACGCTTTCTGACCAGGAGACTTAGGGAGGATTTGTTCCTGTAAAGTACCCCTAGTTTGGCATAGGTCTTGGTTGTCAGGGTATCAATGTGCATCCCGAATGTTAAGTGGGAGTCAAACCATAAGCCCAGGTATTTAAAACTAGTGACAGGTGTTAGGGTGGTTTTAGCGTTGGTTCTAATCAGGAGCTCAGTCACTGGAAGCTTTACAAATTTAGTCTTGGTCCCAAATACCATTGTTACAGTCTTGTCAGTGTTTAAAAACAGTTTGTTTTGGGAAATCCAGTTTTCGAGTCTCAAAAAGTCAGACTGAAGTATGTGTTGAAGGTCAGAGAGGCTATGGCTGTGTGCATACAGGATTGTGTCATCTGCATACATGTGTATTGAGGCTTCCTTACAAGCTGTGGGAAGATCATTAATGAACACTGAGAAGAGTAGGGGCCCCAGAACAGAGCCTTGCGGGACACCACAGGTGATATCCAGGGGGTTGGAGTTAGAGCCTGAGATGGACACATGTTGGGATCTTCCTGATAGGTAGGACTGAAACCAGTTTAAAGCATGTTTCCCTATTCCAGAGCTCTGGAGTTTGTTAAGCAGGATAGCATGATCAACTGTGTCAAAAGCCTTTGCAAAATCTAGGAATACTGCACCAGTGAGTTGTCCCCGTTCCATTCCACACTGGATTTCATTGCAAACTTTTAGCAGGGTAGTTACGGTGGAGTGTTTGGGACGAAACCCAGACTGGAATTGGCTAGGGAAATTTGTCTTGGTGTAGAACTCGCTTAATTGGGAGTGGACACATTTTTCCATAACTTTGGATAGAATTGGGAGAAGTGAGATTGGCCTGTAGTTTGAGACAGTGTTTTTGTCCCCACTTTTGAAGATTGGGACAACTCTGGCAGTTTTCCAGGTCTTAGGGATATGGCCTGCAGACAGGATAGAGTTGACTATGGACGCAATTGGTTTGGCAATGGCTGGGGCACCAAGTCGTAGGAACCTAGATTGTAGTAAGTCGGGTCCACATTGGCTGCTTAGTTTTAGTTTGAGGAGCGCTTGTGTAATCTCCTCTTCAGATACTGGGCTAAATTGAAAATTGTGGGCAGTGTTGGGAGGGGGTGGGACTGTAGGGATACTCCCAGGATGAGATTCATGTTTGGGGTTTGTGCTGCGTTTCGCTAATAAGTTAGTGGCACACCCCACAAAGTAATCATTGAATGCATTTGCAATGTCAGTGGGGTTTGTCAGAGTAATATCCCCCTTAGTGATATTACTTGGTTGTTGATGGTTAGGAGGCTGGAATATATTGTTGATAACCTTCCAGAAGTTAGCTGGGTTTGATGTATTCTGGAGGAGATTGTCAGAGTAATATTGTGCTTTTGCATGCCTTGTTTGCCTTGTGCACACGTTCCGCAGGCATCTGTAGTGATTGAGATCCTTGGTAGTGCCAGTTACTTTGTAGCTTTTCCACAAGGCATCCCTGAACTGGTAGAGTGCTATAAGGTCAGGTGTAACCCATGGAAGGTGGGCCCCCCGTACCCTTATTTTGCGTAGTGGAGCATGGGTATCGCAGAGTTTTAAGAACTCGGATTGGAAATAGTCGAGCGCAGAATCAGGGTCGGGAATTAAATCGATTCTGTGCCATGGGCAGTTGGTAAGGTCATCCAGAAACTGTTGTGGGTTAAAGTTTTTAAATGTTCTAGTGAGGAGAACTTTGGGGCTTGAATGGGGCGGTTTAATTTTCCTTACACAGTACACTATTGCATGGTCACTGAAAATGTCAGGAAGGATGCCAGAGGATTGGATTCTGCTGGGGTTTGAGGAGAGAATCCAGTCTAGCAAGGAATGGTTATGCGACTTCAGGTTTATTCGTGTGGGTTGGGAAATGAGTTGCGATAGGTTAAGTGACTTGAGTTGTATCTGGATTTTGTGGTTTTTAGGGTCAAGCCAATTGAAGTTGAAATCCCCAAGAACTAGCAGCTCACTCTTCTCATTCAGAGAGGAAATGGAGGCAAGAAATTGGGTGATATCAGTCAAGGATTGTAGAAGGGCTTTAGGGGGGCGGTAGATGCCAGCAAGCAAGATGGGCTTAGAAAAGGGGAGGCAGATTTTGCCAACTAGAGTTTCAAAAGAGGGTGGACTTGGTGGGCAATTTAACAGTGTAAATTGTAAGGTGTCTGCAATATAAAATAACACCCCTCCTCCTCTCTTTGACCTATCTCTCCTAAAAATGGAGTATCCCTGAATGGCGATATTTGCATCAGGGGTTTTAGAGGATAGCCATGTTTCTGTAAGAACGATGGCTTTGGGTTTATGCATAAGGCACCATGCTCTTAGTTCGTCTAGTTTGGGCAGCAGGCTCCGGATGTTTATATGGGCGACAGATAGCCCTTTTTGGAATTTAAAGGTGGAATTCTCAGGGGCATGGGACAGAGCTGAAATGGGAGGACCTGGGTTAGTTTCAATATCACCTGCTAAAGAGAGTAATAGTATGAGAAGAAATTTGGGTAGTTGTTTACAAGTTGTAAATTTGTGGTGTTTTCCATTAGAGTGTGCGGTGGTTGGTGTGCTGGTTTTTAGAGTTCTCCACCAACATTCAGTAGATAGTGCAAGGCTTTTGAGTAATCCAGGGTGTATGGTGATGTTGGGTGTGGGCCAGGATGGAGGAGTTTGTAGTGGATAGAGGGAGTAACATCTCCATGAGGCCAGGAGAAAGAAAAAAGTTAGAAGACATAGCAGGTTCATGATGCCAGAGGTAGGCAGTGTTGCATGGAGCTGTTATGAGCAGAGTGAGTGTGTGCAGACTAAACAGACTAAACAATGATGTAAGGGCCGCCATCAGGGGTTGAGCGCCGGGCCATCCGTCCCGGGTCCAGGAGCGATGGAGAGTCCAGCCAACTAAACCCAGAAGTAAGGCTTTAACCGGTCATCAGGTGGAGCTTCCGGGCCCAGACGACCTGAGCTAACACCCCACATCCCACTCACAACAGGGTGTCAGCGCTCCCCTCAACATCCTGGGGGCCAGGTTATATGTTTCCCTCCTGGGGCCTGTGAATGCCGGAGGCCTATATGAAGTGGCACCATCATTCCTTAGTCTAGATCATGCTGATCCATTTCCTGCTTTAAATAATATTACACGTTTGCTGATATTATGATGTCACTGGCCTGCGCTATTACAACGAGAAACCTCCTGGTGTTTTACGGAGCGTGAATGAATGGCAGCTGCCATTTTAATTTCCTCTGACGAGCAAATGATCAGCATTGAGCTGTGTCCAAGTTGCAACAGCAACATGTTTTCAAAATGGCGGCAGTGGCAGAAGCAAAAGGAAAACATTCAGTTATTTTGTAGTGAGGAAAGAGGTTAGCGGGAAAAACAGGATATTTTCTTCAATGAAAAGGAAAATGGGGGGCGGGTGCAGGAAGAATATACTTATTTATAACCCGCAGATGACACATGCTAACAGTTCTGGGTGTATACAGACAGTACCGTCCAATGTAGGAGTAGGGTTGCCAGATGGCTTCTCCAAAAATACTGGGCACAATGGTGAAATGTGCGAGGCGCTCAACACACACACCTCTCTCACCTCTCTCCGCTCCATGCTGTTTCCTCCTCCTCGACCCCACCCCCAGGCGCCTGATATCTCATCCTGATTGGCTACTGCTGGGTAATGCAGCCAATTAGGATATAGGAAGCTGCCCAGCCCCCTAGCAATAGCCCTGCTCTCTCCCTGCTCGGGGAAATCCCAGAGCCCCCCAAGCCGGTCAGGTCACTATGTCCAGAGAGGTAATACCGGTATACACATACACACCCAGAGAGGTAATACCGGTATACACATACACGTCCAGAGAGGTAATACCGGTACACACATACACGCCCAGAGAGGTAATACCGGTATACACATACACACCCAGAGAGGTAATTCCGGTATACACATACATGCCCAGAGAGGTAATACCGGTATACACATACACGTCCAGAGAGGTAATTCCGGTATACACATACACACCCAGAGAGGTAATACCGGTATCCACCTACACGCCCAGAGAGGTAATACCCATATACACACACGTCCAGAGAGGTAATACCGGTATACACATACATGTCCAGAGAGGTAATACCGGTATACACATACACGCCCAGAGAGGTAATACCGGTATATACATACACGCCCAGAGAGGTAATACCGGTATACACATACCCGCCCAGAGAGGTAATACCGGTATACACATACACGCCCAGAGAGGTAATACCGGTATACACATACACGCCCAGAGAGGTAATACCGGTATATACATAGACGCCCAGAGAGGTAATACCGGTATACACATACCCGCCCAGAGAGGTAATACCGGTATACACATACACGCCCAGAGAGGTAATACCGGTATACACATACACGCCCAGAGAGGTAATACCGGTATACACATACACGCCCAGAGAGGTAATACCGGTATACACATACACGCCCAGAGAGGTAATACCGGTATACACATACATGTCCAGTATTACCTCTCATTATTTACTGAACAGTGTGTCCAAATACCGGACAGTCCGGTTCAATACAGGACACCTGGAAACCCTATGCAGGAGGCGTGTAGCTGCGCACACCGTATAATGTATAATAATATGAATGTTTACGTTTAATCGAACGCCTCTGATGTCATCACAGGAGGAGGAGCCGTTGTTACCGGAACACCAGGCAAACTATGTGAAGCTCCTGCTCACAGGGGCGTGTGATACGTGAGTGTTCGCACCTTATCATTGAAGGACGGGGGGGGGGCAGATTTCAATCTCATTTTCTAATAACATGTTTGTATTTAGCACTTAAAGCAGCAAATCTCCCGCAAAATGATTATTATTACTCGCTCCTAGACGTGAAGCGGAGGGTCCCCAGACCTGATCTGTGCTGCGCTGACCCCCCTCACCTCCCCCCACCCGCACGCACCAAAATACAAATATAGTCAAGAGGTCACGAGCAGAAAGTCCCAACCTCGCCGCCCGATGACGTTGCAACCTTCTGTTGGCCGCCCCGAGTGAGCTTGATCTTACAGCCATTTTGTTTCCCCCGTGTAAGAAAACCTGCTCAGAAACCAAGGGGAGGCTTTGGGGGGATCCCTGATCACCACTCGCCACCATTCACCTCGCCGCTGCTCGCCTTCACTCACCTTGCTGCCGTCGCTCGCAGCCACTCACCGCTCGCCGCCACTCACCTCGCCACCATACTCTCCGCTCACCGCCACACTCACCTTGCTGTCACACTCACCACTCACCTCGCCGCCGCTCACCTCGCCGCCACTCACCTCGCCGCCGTTCGCCTCCACTCACCTCGCCGCCGTTCACCGTCACTCACCTCGCCGCCATACTCGCTGCTCACCGCCACACTCACCTAGCCGCCACAGTCACCTCGCCGCCACATTCACCACTCACCTCGCCGCCGCCCTCCTCGCCGTCGCTCACCTCACCGCCGCTCTCCTCACCGTCGCTCACCTCACCGCCGCTCTCCTCACCGTCGCTCACTTCACCGCCGCTCACCTCACCGCCACTCACCTCACCACTCACTGCACACCTCACCGCCGTTCCCCTCGCTGCCACTCACCTCACCACCGCTCACCTCACAACTCACCTCTGCTCACCTCACTGCCGCTCACCTCACCACTCATCTCGCCGCCACTCACCACTCACCTCACCACGACGCAAATCACCACTCACCACTCACCTCACCACCTCTCACTTCACCGCCGCTCACCACTCTCATCACCGCCTCTCACCTCACCGCCTCTCACCTCACTGCCGCTCACCACTCACCTCGCCGCTCCTCACCGCCTCTCACCTTATCGCCTCTCACCTCACCGCCACTCACCACACCACCACTCACCTCGCCGCTGCTCACCTTGCCGCCTCTCACCTCACCGCCGAGCTCACTTCGCTGTCGAGCTCACCTCGCTGCCGCTCACCTCACTGCCGCTCACCTCACCGCCTCTCACCATTCACCTCGCCACCACTCACCTACGTGGCGTCAAAGTGGCCGTTGTAACTGGAGCTGCAGGGGGGAAAAGATGAATTTGCAGAAGAAGAAGGAGAAGGCCGGGAGAAGCTGGGGGCCGCCGCCGCAGGTAAGCAGTCGACAGCGGACAAAATGCACAAGCCAGTGGCGGCCGGGCGTGTGCATTTGTCGAGCCCTGATAATAATAACTTTATTTATATAGCGCTTTTTTCCCAATGGGACTCAAAGCTCTTCTCAGTTACAAAAGGAGAAAACATTTAAGGTTATAAACGAGACCAAACACAAGGAAAGATACAGTACAGGATGGGACGGAACTGGAGCTATTAAATCCCGGACAGCTTGTGGATCAGTAACTAGATGCCTGGGTAACAAGTCCTGAGCGTGGTATAGATTCCCAGAGAGGGGCCTCTCGGGCTGTACGTGGCAGACTGGCCCAGAGAGTGGGAGCAGCGTGGCTAAAAGCTCGGGCGCAAAAGGAAGTCAGGGGGATTCTGGGAACTGTTAGGAGTCCTTCATCTGCAGATGGAAGTGAGCGGGTGGGAGTGTAGAGGTCCCTCTGGAGATATCATATGGCAAGGACTGAAATCAGTGTGATTTTGACACCAAAAATGTAATTTGAATGGAAAAATGCAGATTTGTATCTACTGAAGTCTGAGACTGACCTCAGATCAGTAAGAGCTGACGGGTTTGTAACCCCTGCAGAGTAAGTCCAGATTGTAAAGCGCGTTTGAATAATTCCCCTTTGCTATACGTGCAGGGGTACGGATGGATCATTCGTCAGCAGAAAGATTTACACGTGGGATCCATGTTTTAAGTTCCCGACCAGGATGATCGTGACGGCCGTGCTGTGTCTGATCTGCTTGTATAATGTAAGGGAGCTGCGTGACGCGCTGCGTGCAGCAACACGTGTTCCACAGCACACACGCTTAGAGCATACCACATGCGAAGCGTGATCTGGGCTTTAAATTAATATCCAGCGAGGCCGCTCTGGCAGGAAAAGGTTACTGTCCCTCTGCGCATGGTTCACATCTTCAGGTGGCAGTAAAGAGATAGGTATTATGAAGGGTGGTGGATGTAGCCACCGCATGGGCGTCAAGGAGAAGGCTTCCTTCAGACCAACATTTCATCCTATGCCAGGGGTGGCCAACTCCAGACCTCAAGGGCCCCCAACAGGTCAGATTTTCAGGATATCCCTGCTTCAGCACAGGTGACTCAATCAGTGGCTTAGTCGAAGACCCGTGTTGAAGCAAGGATATCCTGAAAACTTGACCTTGTGGTGGCCCTTGAAGACTGGAGTTGGCCAACAATCGAGTCACAGATTGAGCAACCTGTACTGAAGCAGGGATATCCTTAAAACCTCACCTGTTGGTGGCCTTTGAGGACTGGAGTTGGCCGCCCCTATCCTATGCTGTATATAGCTGGCAAACTCCAAGCATCATATGATTGGGTGGTGGGGCTGTACCCATCCCTACAGCAATTAAACCCCTATAATGGGGCAGGTAAGAGGGTGAGAGCAGAAGTTATAGATAACCGAGCATGATTTTCCCTTATTTGGCCAGAGACCGAAGATGTCCTTCTCCATGTACACTCCTCTTTGACTCTAGAACGACTTATTGTCGCCTGCAGCCATGACAGAGAGGGTGTTGGGAGGGAAGGAGGAAGGTTAAAGGTCAACCGCGTATTTTACAGGACAGGAGTCTACGTAGTATCAGATATACACATTCCCAGCACGCTCAAACTCCCACACCCAGCACATCATGAATATATATTTATGTCAAAAAAGACTGCAACTGGGCATGGCAAATGTATACAACAAAAGACAGGGGCTGCCCAATGCTACATCCAATTGACAAAACATATATGGTAATAAGTATAGAGCTCACTCCTCCTCCTCACCTTTTTAACTTGGGAGGTCTTTCACTTTGCTGCAAGAACAGGACCTACTACGGTTCTTTCCCCTCATACAGAGGTAACGGGAAGGGGTCACAGTGTAGTGTAGGACCTGCATTATTTTGGTTATACCTTGGCGTTGGTATGCAGGCTTATGACGCTTTGGCCAAAGGGTTAAACTAAATAACCAAGTAATTATTATTATTATTGAAGTATTTCAACTTTATACTTATTACCATACACTGGCGTCATATTTTATTCTTACCTTTACCGCACGGCTGGACGCGTGCGGGCCGCGTGGTGATGGCGGCATGTCGGCGCGTCACTGTGACGTCACTGTCACTTGGCGCGCCCGGCTTCCCCGACACCCCTGAAGTTGAAGTGAGGTAAGCGGGGGTGCGGGGAAGCAGAGGGGCAAAGGCAGGAGCAGCTAGGGGGTCGGGAAGGGGAACAAAAATGCGCGCGAAGTGGAGGGGGTGCACGGAGGGGATGCGGCTGGCGCGCTGTTTAGTCACGGCACCAGCCAGAGTAAATCCCCGGCCAATTAGTGGCAAAGGTAAGAATAAAGGCTGCCGCAGCAGTATATGTTTTGCCAATTGCATGTAGCATTGGGCACCCCCTGTCTTTTGTTGTATATTATCAGATATAACCTCGTCCCTCTCCAGGCTACCAGGCTGTGTGAAGATTGTATGTTTAGGTCAACTACAGTGGCTCAATCTCCACTCAGGACCATCAGCTTGTAGTGCCAGGTTAGCCAGCCAACCTATATCATTTATATAGAGGGGCGAGAAAATGTCTGTGAACCCCAATGATAATTACGGACATTCCATAGTTTTTCCATGATAACCTTCTTGAATCAAAACCAGTCTTTTTTTTAAATATCCAGTAGGGTTTATATTAACCAATTCCATGTCTTTTGAAACAAAATGATGTATGAATTAGACAAACAATGCATAAGTAAGAGTCAGGGTATGTGCAAAAGTAAGTGAAACGCTAGTTTTATCAGCTAAATTAAAGGGGATAATTAGAATCAGGTGTTTAAATAATTAGGTAGATCTTCAGGGGTGAGGTTAGGAGCCCCACCCTATATAAAGATCAGAAACTTTGTGAGTTTGGTCTTCACCGTACAGGTGTGTGGAAATACCTAAGATCTAATAACATTGTAGGTTTGAAATAGGTGAAATATGTGAATATCCTAAGTGGTTCACAAACTTTTTCTCGCCACTGTATATACACATACGTATATTAGATGTGTCCATCTGTGTGCAAACGCGTTGATTGCTCAGAAGGGCGGATTAGAATCTCAACTGAGAGCGAATGGGACATTTCAAGAGCAGTGTGGAGATAGCATTAATGTATCCGTGACAACAGCCAGAGCCAATCAGATTGCTCCATTTCTGAACGTTCCATGCATGGCGTACCCCTAGTGGCGAGATGGACCCCTTGACCAACGGAGCATTCTGATTGGCTGATGTGACGGCCCCAATTAGCAATACAAGTAACGGCAGCTTTCTCGTTCAGTTTGTTCTAGTGGATTTCTACCTGTCACCCAAAGCCGTGGTAGACGTGGACAAGTGGACGCTGGCAATGGTAAACATCTCTTATGCTAACCGGACGAAGAGGATCTTACATATGTTAAAAGGTCAGCTGGGGGTCTCTGGGTTTCTCTTCTGTGTATTTGTAGATATGTGCCATGTTACAGCAGCACATCCCCTTGGTATTTTCACAGAATCCTGGTTTTATTCCACCTTCCCGTCCGTCTTCACCAGCGTCATTTACGTCTTCCACGTGATGGCCAGCTACAGGTAACATTTAACCAGTATGTGGGCAAGCCTGGTACCAACAGCTTGGACTGTTGGGTGTCGGCCAGCAAGGGGTTACTCCCTGCCTGGAGGAGGCAGGAGGAGACCGCTCACAGGGTTACTGTTCCTGGACTGCAGAGGGACACCGGGTCAGACGTATATTGCGGTGCTACGTTATGTCTATGGACTTTTACTTGCCGGAGCTGAGAAAGGAGCTGTATTTTGAGTTGCTGAACTTTGGCTGAATAAAAGCCGATGTTTACTTTTCCAAACGCAAGTCTCCTGTCATTACCTCTGCGTGTGTCGCCTACGTCTGAGGTGCTCAACTCCATTTCTTAAGACCCCTCTACCCCCCCCCCCAACAGGTCAGGTTTTCAGGATATCCCAGCTTCAGCACAGGTGGCTCAATCCGTCCCTGCTTCAGCACAGGTGGGTCTATTAGAGGCTCAGTCTTTTGATTCTTTTGAGCCTCTGATTCAGCCACCTGTGCTGAAGCAGGGATATCCTGGAGACCTGACCAGTTGGGGGGGGGGGGGCTGGAGGAATGGAGTTGAGCCCCCCGGCCTACAGTGTACTACTACTGTGCGTTCATCACATGGGTTACTGCTCCAATTAGCTGAAGCGTCTGAGCTAAGACCAGTAGGGTGGGCAGGTTAGCAGGGTCCATATCCGGAATACAGAGCCACCCTGTGAGGTCGGAGCCGCGGCCAGCGTCCGAATCGCCGTCAGGTCGGGTTTGTTTGCTGTCGCTTGAAAGTCGGCAAAACTTTTCAGTTTGAAAAAGTTCAACCAAATGTAAAAAAAAAACCCCCATTCATGTTTTCTCCCATATTTTCTTTAACAAACCCCCAAAACCGTGTGAGTTCCAACAACCAAAACAACATTTTTAGAACAAAAACACCCAGTGAAGAAAATATAACCATCTTCTTGGGTATAAAAAGATAACCGCCGGGGACTGACATTATTTATCAGTAAGTCACTAAAACAGCGGAAGGAAATACATGTATATGTCCCCAGGCATAGGGAAGGTCTGTTTTAAAAGATGTTTATCTCCGTGTTTCTAGGAACCAGATGAGGAGAATGTATAGAGGGACCTCGGCCGTCAGCCCCCCCAGCGGCCCTGCTGCTATTCTGGTGAGAAACGGAGTTATTCTCACATAGAAAACGTGGGCCCGTGGGTACTGCACAGCGCCAAGCCTTTAAAGAACCCAGTGTGCCAAGGCGCAGCACTGTTTAGTAAATGCTAACATGGGACACGTGCTCTTATCGGGCACACGGATGGGACACGTGTTATCGGGCACACGGGATGGGACATGTGCTCTTATCAGGCACACGGGATGGGACACATGTTCTTATCGGGCACACGGGATGGGACACGTGCTCTTATCAGGCACACGGGATGGGACACATGTTCTTATCTGGCACACGGGATGGGACACGTGCTCTTATCTGCCATTATGTTTCCATTTTGGATCCTCTGCCCTAGTATCAATAAAAAAGCCAGCCTTATTTTTGATAGAGAAGACCTGCTTTGGGACTCTGTCCTCTCCTTGATTCCAATATAATACAGAGCAGGTCCTGTGAATAGAGCCGTGTGGCGTGACTGTGCCTAACCTAATTAATTAATTAATTAACGCTTGTCTTGCAGGCAGCCAGCATCCGATACACCGGAAGTCAGGTTGCGTACTTGCTGTGGGGTAGGTGAGAGGTGGAAGCCGCGTGTGATGCTTTGTTGCTGTGGGGTAGGTGAGAGGTGGAAGCCGCGTGTGATGCTTTGTTGCCGTGGGGTAGGTGAGAGGTGGAAGCCGCGTGTGATGCTTTGTTGCTGTGGGGTAGGTGAGAGGTGGAAGCCGCGTGTGATGCTTTGTTGCTGTGGGGTAGGTGAGAGGTGGAAGCCGCGTGTGATGCTTTGTTGCCGTGGGGTAGGTGAGAGGTGGAAGCCGCGTGTGATGCTTTGTTGCTGTGGGGTAGGTGAGAGGTGGAAGCCGCGTGTGATGCTTTGTTGCTGTGGGGTAGGTGAGAGGTGGAAGCCGCGTGTGATGCTTTGTTGCTGTGGGGTAGGTGAGAGGTGGAAGCCGCGTGTGAAGCTTTGTTGCTGTGGGGTAGGTGAGAGGTGGAAGCCGCGTGTGATGCTTTGTTGCTGTGGGGTAGGTGAGAGGTGGAAGCCGCGTGTGATGCTTTGTTGCTGTGGGGTAGGTGAGAGGTGGAAGCCGCGTGTGACGCTTTGTTGCTGTGGGGTTGGTGAGAGGTGGAAGCCGCGTGTGAAGCTTTGTTGCTCTGGGGTAGGTGAGAGGTGGAAGCCGCGTGTGACGCTTTGTTGCTGTGGGGTAGGTGAGAGGTGGAAGCCGCGTGTGAAGCTTTGTTGCTGTGGGGTAGGTGAGAGGTGGAAGCCGCGTGTGAAGCTTTGTTGCTGTGGGGTAGGTGAGAGGTGGAAGCCGCGTGTGAAGCTTTGTTGCTGTGGGGTAGGTGAGAGGTGGAAGCCGCGTGTGAAGCTTTGTTGCTGTGGGGTAGGTGAGAGGTGGAAGCCGCGTGTGATGCTTTGTTGCTGTGGGGTAGGTGAGAGGTGGAAGCCGCGTGTGATGCTTTGTTGCTGTGGGGTAGGTGAGAGGTGGAAGCCGCGTGTGAAGCTTTGTTGCTCTGGGGTAGGTGAGAGGTGGAAGCCGCGTGTGATGCTTTGTTGCTGTGGGGTAGGTGAGAGGTGGAAGCCGCGTGTGAAGCTTTGTTGCTGTGGGGTAGGTGAGAGGTGGAAGCCGCGTGTGATGCTTTGTTGCCGTGGGGTAGGTGAGAGGTGGAAGCCGCGTGTGAAGCTTTGTTGCCGTGGGGTAGGTGAGAGGTGGAAGCCGCGTGTGATGCTTTGTTGCTGTGGGGTAGGTGAGAGGTGGAAGCCGCGTGTGATGCTTTGTTGCCGTGGGGTAGGTGAGAGGTGGAAGCCGCGTGTGAAGCTTTGTTGCCGTGGGGTAGGTGAGAGGTGGAAGCCGCGTGTGATGCTTTGTTGCCGTGGGGTAGGTGAGAGGTGGAAGCCGCGTGTGAAGCTTTGTTGCCGTGGGGTAGGTGAGAGGTGGAAGCCGCGTGTGATGCTTTGTTGCTGTGGGGTAGGTGAGAGGTGGAAGCCGCGTGTGATGCTTTGTTGCTGTGGGGTAGGTGAGAGGTGGAAGCCGCGTGTGATGCTTTGTTGCTGTGGGGTAGGTCAGAGGTGGTAGCCGCATGTGATGCTTTGTTGCTGTGGGGTAGGTGAGAGGTGGAAGCCGCGTGTGATGCTTTGTTGCTGTGGGGTAGGTGAGAGGTGGAAGCCGCGTGTGATGCTTTGTTGTGTGGGGTAGGTGAGAGGTGGAAGCCGCGTGTGAAGCTTTGTTGCTGTGGGGTAGGTGAGAGGTGGAAGCCGCGTGTGATGCTTTGTTGCTGTGGGGTAGGTGAGAGGTGGAAGCCGCGTGTGAAGCTTTGTTGCTGTGGGGTAGGTGGAGGTGGAAGCCGCGTGTGATGCTTTGTTGCTGTGGGGTAGGTGAGAGGTGGAAGCCGCGTGTGAAGCTTTGTTGCTGTGGGGTAGGTTGGGGTGGAAGCCGCGTGTGATGCTTTGTTGCTGTGGGGTAGGTGAGAGGTGGAAGCCGCGTGTGAAGCTTTGTTGCTGTGGGGTAGGTGAGATGTGGAAGCCGCGTGTGATGCTTTGTTGCTGTGGGGTAGGTGAGAGGTGGAAGCCGCGTGTGAAGCTTTGTTGCTGTGGGGTAGGTGAGAGGTGGAAGCCGCGTGTGATGCTTTGTTGCTGTGGGGTAGGTGAGAGGTGGAAGCCGCGTGTGATGCTTTGTTGCTGTGGGGTAGGTGAGAGGTGGAAGCCGCGTGTGAAGCTTTGTTGCTGTGAGGTAGGTGAGAGGTGGAAGCCGCGTGTGATGCTTTGTTGCTGTGGGGTAGGTGAGAGGTGGAAGCCGCGTGTGATGCTTTGTTGCTGTGGGGTAGGTGAGAGGTGGAAGCCGCGTGTGAAGCTTTGTTGCTGTGGGGTAGGTGAGAGGTGGAAGCCGCGTGTGAAGCTTTGTTGCTGTGGGGTAGGTGAGAGGTGGAAGCCGCGTGTGAAGCTTTGTTGCTGTGGGGTAGGTGAGAGGTGGAAGCCGCGTGTGAAGCTTTGTTGCTGTGGGGTAGGTGAGAGGCGGAAGCCGCGTGTGATGCTTTGTTGCTGTGGGGTAGGTGAGAGGCGGAAGCCGCGTGTGAAGCTTTGTTGCTGTGGGGTAGGTGAGAGGCGGAAGCCGCGTGTGATGCTTTGTTGCTGTGGGGTAGGTGAGAGGTGGAAGCCGCGTGTGAAGCTTTGTTGCTGTGGGGTAGGTGAGAGGTGGAAGCCGCGTGTGAAGCTTTGTTGCTGTGGGGTAGGTGAGAGGTGGAAGCCGCGTGTGAAGCTTTGTTGCTGTGGGGTAGGTGAGAGGTGGAAGCCGCGTGTGAAGCTTTGTTGCTGTGGGGTAGGTGAGAGGTGGAAGCCGCGTGTGAAGCTTTGTTGCTGTGGGGTAGGTGAGAGGTGGAAGCCGCGTGTGATGCTTTGTTGCTGTGGGGTAGGTGAGAGGTGGAAGCCGCGTGTGAAGCTTTGTTGCTGTGGGGTAGGTGAGAGGTGGAAGCCGCGTGTGAAGCTTTGTTGCCGTGGGGTAGGTGAGAGGTGGAAGCCGCGTGTGAAGCTTTGTTGCCGTGGGGTAGGTGAGAGGTGGAAGCCGCGTGTGAAGCTTTGTTGCTGTGGGGTAGGTGAGAGGTGGAAGCCGCGTGTGATGCTTTGTTTCTGTGGGGTAGGTGAGAGGTGGAAGCCGCGTGTGATGCTTTGTTGCTGTGGGGTAGGTGAGAGGTGGAAGCCGCGTGTGAAGCTTTGTTGCTCTGGGGTAGGTGAGAGGTGGAAGCCGCGTGTGATGCTTTGTTGCTGTGGGGTAGGTGAGAGGTGGAAGCCGCGTGTGAAGCTTTGTTGCTGTGGGGTAGGTGAGAGGTGGAAGCCGCGTGTGATGCTTTGTTGCCGTGGGGTAGGTGAGAGGTGGAAGCCGCGTGTGAAGCTTTGTTGCCGTGGGGTAGGTGAGAGGTGGAAGCCGCGTGTGATGCTTTGTTGCTCTGGGGTAGGTGAGAGGTGGAAGCCGCGTGTGATGCTTTGTTGCTGTGGGGTAGGTGAGAGGTGGAAGCCGCGTGTGATGCTTTGTTGCTGTGGGGTAGGTCAGAGGTGGAAGCCGCATGTGATGCTTTGTTGCTGTGGGGTAGGTGAGAGGTGGAAGCCGCATGTGATGCTTTGTTGCTGTGGGGTAGGTGAGAGGTGGAAGCCGCGTGTGATGCTTTGTTGCTGTGGGGTAGGTGAGAGGTGGAAGCCGCGTGTGAAGCTTTGTTGCTGTGGGGTAGGTGAGAGGTGGAAGCCGCGTGTGATGCTTTGTTGCTGTGGGGTAGGTGAGAGGTGGAAGCCGCGTGTGATGCTTTGTTGCTGTGGGGTAGGTGAGAGGTGGAAGCCGCGTGTGAGGCTTTGTTGCTGTGGGGTAGGTGAGAGGTGGAAGCCGCGTGTGAAGCTTTGTTGCTGTGGGGTAGGTGAGAGGTGGAAGCCGCGTGTGATGCTTTGTTGCTGTGGGGTAGGTGAGAGGTGGAAGCCGCGTGTGAGGCTTTGTTGCTGTGGGGTAGGTGAGAGGTGGAAGCCGCGTGTGAAGCTTTGTTGCTGTGGGGTAGGTGGAGGTGGAAGCCGCGTGTGATGCTTTGTTGCTGTGGGGTAGGTGAGAGGTGGAAGCCGCGTGTGAAGCTTTGTTGCTGTGGGGTAGGTGGAGGTGGAAGCCGCGTGTGATGCTTTGTTGCTGTGGGGTAGGTGAGAGGTGGAAGCCGCGTGTGAAGCTTTGTTGCTGTGGGGTAGGTGAGATGTGGAAGCCGCGTGTGATGCTTTGTTGCTGTGGGGTAGGTGAGATGTGGAAGCCGCGTGTGATGCTTTGTTGCTGTGGGGTAGGTGAGAGGTGGAAGCCGCGTGTGAAGCTTTGTTGCTGTGGGGTAGGTGAGAGGTGGAAGCCGCGTGTGATGCTTTGTTGCTGTGGGGTAGGTGAGAGGTGGAAGCCGCGTGTGATGCTTTGTTGCTGTGGGGTAGGTGAGAGGTGGAAGCCGCGTGTGAAGCTTTGTTGCTGTGAGGTAGGTGAGAGGTGGAAGCCGCGTGTGATGCTTTGTTGCTGTGGGGTAGGTGAGAGGTGGAAGCCGCGTGTGATGCTTTGTTGCTGTGGGGTAGGTGAGAGGTGGAAGCCGCGTGTGAAGCTTTGTTGCTGTGGGGTAGGTGAGAGGTGGAAGCCGCGTGTGAAGCTTTGTTGCTGTGGGGTAGGTGAGAGGTGGAAGCCGCGTGTGAAGCTTTGTTGCTGTGGGGTAGGTGAGAGGTGGAAGCCGCGTGTGATGCTATGTTGCTGTGGGGTAGGTGAGAGATGGAAGCCGCGTGTGAAGCTTTGTTGCTGTGGGTAGGTGAGAGGTGGAAGCCGCGTGTGATGCTTTGTTGTCGTGGGGTAGGTGAGAGGTGGAAGCCGCGTGTGAAGCTTTGTTGCTGTGGGGTAGGTGAGAGGTGGAAGCCGCGTGTGAAGCTTTGTTGCTGTGGGGTAGGTGAGAGGTGGAAGCCGCGTGTAACGCTTTGTTGCTGTGGGGTAGGTGAGAGGTGGAAGCCGCGTGTGATGCTTTGTTGCTGTGGGGTAGGTGAGAGGTGGAAGCCGCGTGTGAAGCTTTGTTGCTGTGGGGTAGGTGAGAGGTGGAAGCCGCGTGTGATGCTTTGTTGCTGTGGGGTAGGTGAGAGGTGGAAGCCGCGTGTGATGCTTTGTTGCTGTGGGGTAGGTGAGAGGTGGAAGCCGCGTGTGAAGCTTTGTTGCTGTGGGGTAGGTGAGAGGTGGAAGCCACGTTTGAAGCTTTGTTGCTGTGGGGTAGGTGAGAGGTGGAAGCCGCGTGTGATGCTTTGTTGCTGTGGGGTAGGTGAGAGGTGGAAGCCGCGTGTGATGCTTTGTTGCTGTGGGGTAGGTGAGAGGTGGAAGCCGCGTGTGATGCTTTGTTGCTGTGGGGTAGGTGAGAGGTGGAAGCCGCGTGTGACGCTTTGTTGCTGTGGGGTAGGTGAGAGGTGAAAGCCGCATGTGATGCTTTGTTGCTGTGGGGTAGGTGAGAGGTGGAAGCCGCGTGTGATGCTTTGTTGCTGTGGGGTAGGTGAGAGGTGGAAGCCGCGTGTGAAGCTTTGTTGCTGTGGGGTAGGTGAGAGGTGGAAGCCGCGTGTGAAGCTTTGTTGCCGTGGGGTAGGTGAGAGGTGGAAGCCGCGTGTGATGCTTTGTTGCTGTGGGGTAGGTGAGAGGTGGAAGCCGCGTGTGATGCTTTGTTGCTGTGGGGCAGGTGAGAGGTGGAAGCCGCGTGTGAAGCTTTGTTGCTGTGGGGTAGGTGAGAGGTGGAAGCCGCGTGTGAAGCTTTGTTGCTGTGGGGCAGGTGAGAGGTGGAAGCCGCGTGTGATGCTTTGTTGCTGTGGGGTAGGTGAGAGGTGGAAGCCGCGTGTGATGCTTTGTTGCTGTGGGGTAGGTGAGAGGTGGAAGCCGCGTGTGATGCTTTGTTGCTGTGGGGCAGGTGAGAGGTGGAAGCCGCGTGTGATGCTTTGTTGCTGTGGGGTAGGTGAGAGGTGGAAGCCGCGTGTGATGCTTTGTTGCTGTGGGGCAGGTGAGAGGTGGAAGCCGCGTGTGAAGCTTTGTTGCTGTGGGGTAGGTGAGAGGTGAAAGCCGCGTGTGATGCTTTGTTGCTGTGGGGCAGGTGAGAGGTGGAAGCCGCGTGTGAAGCTTTGTTGCTGTGGGGTAGGTGAGAGGTGGAAGCCGCGTGTGATGCTTTGTTGCTGTGGGGTAGGTGAGAGGTGGAAGCCGCGTGTGAAGCTTTGTTGCTGTGGGGTAGGTGAGAGGTGGAAGCCGCGTGTGAAGCTTTGTTGCTGTGGGGCAGGTGAGAGGTGGAAGCCGCGTGTGATGCTTTGTTGCTGTGGGGTAGGTGAGAGGTGGAAGCCGCGTGTGAAGCTTTGTTGCTGTGGGGTTGGTGAGAGGTGGAAGCCGCGTGTGATGCTTTGTTGCTGTGGGGTAGGTGAGAGGTGGAAGCCGCGTGTGAAGCTTTGTTGCTGTGGGGTAGGTGGAGATGGAAGCCGCGTGTGAAGCTTTGTTGCTGTGGGGTAGGTGAGATGTGGAAGCCGCATGTGATGCTTTGTTGCTGTGGGGTAGGTGAGAGGTGGAAGCCGCGTGTGAAGCTTTGTTGCTGTGGGGTAGGTGAGAGGTGGAAGCCGCGTGTGAAGCTTTTTTGCTGTGGGGTAGGTGAGAGGTGGAAGCCGCGTGTGATGCTTTGTTGCTGTGGGGTAGGTGAGAGGTGGAAGCCGCGTGTGAAGCTTTGTTGCTGTGGGGTAGGTGAGAGGTGGAAGCCGCGTGTGATGCTTTGTTGCTGTGGGGTAGGTGAGAGGCGGAAGCCGCGTGTGAAGCTTTGTTGCTGTGGGGTAGGTGAGAGGTGGAAGCCGCGTGTGATGCTTTTTTGCTGTGGGGTAGGTGAGAGGTGGAAGCCGCGTGTGAAGCTTTGTTGCTGTGGGGTAGGTGAGAGGTGGAAGCCGCGTGTGATGCTTTGTTGCTGTGGGGTAGGTGAGAGGCGGAAGTCGCGTGTGAAGCTTTGTTGCTGTGGGGTAGGTGAGAGGTGGAAGCCGCGTGTGATGCTTTGTTGCTGTGGGGTAGGTGAGAGGTGGAAGCCGCGTGTGATGCTTTGTTGCTGTGGGGTAGGTGAGAGGTGGAAGCCGCGTGTGATGCTTTGTTGCTGTGGGGTAGGTGATAGGTGGAAACCGCGTGTGATGCTTTGTTGCCGTGGGGTAGGTGAGAGGTGGAAGCCGCGTGTGATGCTTTGTTGCTGTGGGGTTGGTGAGAGGTGGAAGCCGCGTGTGATGCTTTGTTGCTGTGGGGTAGGTGAGAGGTGGAAGCCGCATGTGATGCTTTGTTGCTGTGGGGTAGGTGAGAGGTGGAAGCCGCGTGTGATGCTTTGTTGCTGTGGGGTAGGTGAGAGGTGGAAGCCGCGTGTGATGCTTTGTTGCTGTGGGGTAGGTGAGAGGTGGAAGCCGCGTGTGAAGCTTTGTTGCTGTGGGGTAGGTGAGAGGTGGAAGCCGCGTGTGATGCTTTGTTGCTGTGGGGTAGGTGAGAGGTGGAAGCCGCGTGTGAAGCTTTGTTGCTGTGGGGTAGGTGAGAGGTGGAAGCCGCGTGTGAAGCTTTGTTGCTGTGGGGTAGGTGAGAGGTGGAAGCCGCGTGTGATGCTTTGTTGCTGTGGGGTAGGTGAGAGGTGGAAGCCGCGTGTGATGCTTTGTTGCTGTGGGGTAGGTGAGAGGTGGAAGCCGCGTGTGAAGCTTTGTTGCTGTGGGGTAGGTGAGAGGTGGAAGCCGCGTGTGATGCTTTGTTGCTGTGGGGTAGGTGAGAGGTGGAAGCCGCGTGTGAAGCTTTGTTGCTGTGGGGTAGGTGAGATGTGGAAGCCGCGTGTGATGCTTTGTTGCTGTGGGGTAGGTGAGAGGTGGAAGCCGCGTGTGATGCTTTGTTGCTGTGGGGTAGGTGAGAGGTGGAAGCCGCGTGTGAAGCTTTGTTGCTGTGGGGTAGGTGAGAGGTGGAAGCCGTGTGTGATGCTTTGTTGCTGTGGGGTAGGTGAGAGGTGGAAGCCGCGTGTGATGCTTTGTTGCTGTGGGGCAGGTGAGAGGTGGAAGCCGCGTGTGAAGCTTTGTTGCTGTGGGGTAGGTGAGAGGTGGAAGCCGCGTGTGATGCTTTGTTGCTGTGGGGTAGGTGAGAGGTAGAAGCCGCGTGTGATGCTTTGTTGCTGTGGAGCAGGTGAGAGGTGGAAGCCGCGTGTGATGCTTTGTTGCTGTGGGGTAGGTGAGAGGTGGAAGCCGCGTGTGAAGCTTTGTTGCCGTGGGGTAGGTGAGAGGTGGAAGCCGCTTGTGAAGCTTTGTTGCCGTGGGGTAGGTGAGAGGTTGAAGCCGCGTGTGATGCTTTGTTGCTGTGGGGCAGGTGAGAGGTGGAAGCCGCGTGTGAAGCTTTGTTGCTGTGGGGTAGGTCAGAGGTGGAAGCCGCGTGTGAAGCTTTGTTGCTGTGGGGTAGGTGAGAGGTGGAAGCCGCGTGTGATGCTTTGTTGCTGTGGGGTAGGTGAGAGGTGGAAGCCGCGTGTGATGCTTTGTTGCTGTGGGGTAGGTGAGAGGTGGAAGCCGCGTGTGAAGCTTTGTTGCTGTGGGGTAGGTGAGAGGTGGAAGCCGCGTGTGATGCTTTGTTGCTGTGGGGTAGGTGATAGGTGGAAGCCGCGTGTGATGCTTTGTTGCTGTGGGGTAGGTGGAGGTGGAAGCCGCGTGTGATGCTTTGTTGCCGTGGGGTAGGTGAGAGGTGGAAGCCGCGTGTGATGCTTTGTTGCCGTGGGGTAGGTGAGAGGTGGAAGCCGCGTGTGATGCTTTGTTGTTGTGGGGTAGGTGAGAGGTGGAAGCCGCGTGTGATGCTTTTTTGCTGTGGGGTAGGTGAGAGGTGGAAGCCGCGTGTGATGCTTTGTTGCTGTGGGGTAGGTGAGAGGTGGAAGCCGCGTGTAATGCTTTGTTGCTGTGGGGTAGGTGAGAGGTGGAAGCCGCGTGTGATGCTTTGTTGCTGTGGGGTA
The DNA here is from genome assembly GCF_040206685.1 of Ascaphus truei. Classification (NCBI taxonomy): domain Eukaryota; kingdom Metazoa; phylum Chordata; class Amphibia; order Anura; family Ascaphidae; genus Ascaphus; species Ascaphus truei. Next base: position 33,038,900 of record NC_134500.1, read on the forward strand.
GGTGAGAGGTGGAAGCCGCGTGTGAAGCTTTGTTGCTGTGGGGTAGGTGAGAGGTGGAAGCCGCGTGTGAAGCTTTGTTGCTGTGGGGTAGGTGAGAGGTGGAAGCCGCGTGTGATGCTTTGTTGCTGTGGGGTAGGTGAGAGGTGGAAGCCGCGTGTGAAGCTTTGTTGCTGTGGGGTAGGTGAGATGTGGAAGCCGCGTGTGAAGCTTTGTTGCTGTGGGGTAGGTGAGAGGTGGAAGCCGCGTGTGATGCTTTGTTGCTGTGGGGTAGGTGAGAGGTGGAAGCCGCGTGTGATGCTTTGTTGCTGTGGGGTAGGTGAGATGTGGAAGCCGCGTGTGAAGCTTTGTTGCTGTGGGGTAGGTGAGAGGTGGAAGCCGCGTGTGATGCTTTGTTGCTGTGGGGTAGGTGAGAGGTGGAAGCCGCGTGTGACGCTTTGTTGCTGTGGGGTAGGTGAGAGGTGGAAGCCGCGTGTGATGCTTTGTTGCTGTGGGGTAGGTGAGAGGTGGAAGCCGCGTGTGAAGCTTTGTTGCTGTGGGGTAGGTGAGAGGTGGAAGCCGCGTGTGATGCTTTGTTGCTGTGGGGTAGGTGAGAGGTGGAAGCCGCGTGTGAAGCTTTGTTGCTGTGGGGTAGGTGAGAGGTGGAAGCCGCGTGTGAAGCTTTGTTGCTGTGGGGTAGGTGAGAGGTGGAAGCCGCGTGTGACGCTTTGTTGCTGTGGGGTAGGTGAGAGGTGGAAGCCGCGTGTGATGCTTTGTTGCTGTGGGGTAGGTGAGAGGTGGAAGCCGCGTGTGAAGCTTTGTTGCTGTGGGGTAGGTGAGAGGTGGAAGCCGCGTGTGATGCTTTGTTGCTGTGGGGTAGGTGAGAGGTGGAAGCCGCGTGTGAAGCTTTGTTGCTGTGGGGTAGGTGAGATGTGGAAGCCGCGTGTGATGCTTTGTTGCTGTGGGGTAGGTGAGAGGTGGAAGCCGCGTGTGATGCTTTGTTGCTGTGGGGTAGGTGAGAGGTGGAAGCCGCGTGTGAAGCTTTGTTGCTGTGGGGTAGGTGAGAGGTGGAAGCCGTGTGTGATGCTTTGTTGCTGTGGGGTAGGTGAGAGGTGGAAGCCGCGTGTGATGCTTTGTTGCTGTGGGGCAGGTGAGAGGTGGAAGCCGCGTGTGAAGCTTTGTTGCTGTGGGGTAGGTGAGAGGTAGAAGCCGCGTGTGATGCTTTGTTGCTGTGGAGCAGGTGAGAGGTGGAAGCCGCGTGTGATGCTTTGTTGCTGTGGGGTAGGTGAGAGGTGGAAGCCGCGTGTGAAGCTTTGTTGCCGTGGGGTAGGTGAGAGGTGGAAGCCGCTTGTGAAGCTTTGTTGCCGTGGGGTAGGTGAGAGGTTGAAGCCGCGTGTGATGCTTTGTTGCTGTGGGGCAGGTGAGAGATGGAAGCCGCGTGTGAAGCTTTGTTGCTGTGGGGTAGGTCAGAGGTGGAAGCCGCGTGTGAAGCTTTGTTGCTGTGGGGTAGGTGAGAGGTGGAAGCCGCGTGTGATGCTTTGTTGCTGTGGGGTAGGTGAGAGGTGGAAGCCGCGTGTGATGCTTTGTTGCTGTGGGGTAGGTGAGAGGTGGAAGCCGCGTGTGAAGCTTTGTTGCTGTGGGGTAGGTGAGAGGTGGAAGCCGCGTGTGATGCTTTGTTGCTGTGGGGTAGGTGATAGGTGGAAGCCGCGTGTGATGCTTTGTTGCTGTGGGGTAGGTGGAGGTGGAAGCCGCGTGTGATGCTTTGTTGCCGTGGGGTAGGTGAGAGGTGGAAGCCGCGTGTGATGCTTTGTTGCCGTGGGGTAGGTGAGAGGTGGAAGCCGCGTGTGATGCTTTGTTGTTGTGGGGTAGGTGAGAGGTGGAAGCCGCGTGTGATGCTTTTTTGCTGTGGGGTAGGTGAGAGGTGGAAGCCGCGTGTGATGCTTTGTTGCTGTGGGGTAGGTGAGAGGTGGAAGCCGCGTGTAATGCTTTGTTGCTGTGGGGTAGGTGAGAGGTG
>NC_134500.1:33045889-33089695 GCF_040206685.1 Ascaphus truei
GTCAGCCTTTTTGAAAAGGTCCACTGTCTCTTTCTATAAGATATGGGACCCATGGTTGACCCAAATGGCACTCCATCGCTGAATCACCTCATAAAAATAAAAAAAAGCAGCCAAGATAGAACAGAGACCCCAGTAATGGAAACTGAGGAGAAGGGAGGCAATGCCCCCCCCCCTTCCCCCTCTCCCCCCCCTCCTCCTCCACCCTTACCCCCTCTCTTCCTTTTTCTGTTTCTACACTCACGTCGCCCCTGTGGACCCTGGAGGGTCAGGGGAACGTTGAGGCTTTTCCCCGACAAACACCAACAAAAATGAGAAAATCTCGTATTAGGCCAAAATATATCCTGTATTTGTAATGATGTGAAATGTACTAATGCCTAATAAAAAACTTTGAAACAAAGAGGTGAGTTATAAGGTTGGTTGGTATTAAATTAGATGGGATAGCACCGTTAGCAGGAGGGAGGCGTGGGCGAGAGCAGGCGTGGGCGAGAGCAGGCGTGGGCGAGAGCAGGCGTGTGTATGAGCAGGTCCAGGATTAGTGGAGAGATCCCCAGCAGTAAGAGAGAGAGGAGGCGAGGATTTGTGGGGGGCTTTTTATTGAGGGGGGTAGAAGTTGATGGGAAAGAGGTGTGTAAATCCGGAATGGGACCTTTTGCCTCATTGCGAAGGGAAGTGGTCAGGGGGATTCGTGTTAGTATTTGGGGTTAACTTTAATGGGTTTTAGGGTAAGGAGTTAACCGGTTAGTGATTTTAAGGTCAGGGGTCTAATTGGGGTTACGTTTATGGGTATTAGGGTAAGAGGTCCGATTGGGGATTAGGGTAAAGGGTTAAGGTTAGGGATTTTAGGGTAAGGAGTTCGATTGGGGATTAGGGTAAGGGGTTTGGTTAGAGTTTGTAGGGTAAGAGGTTAACAGGTTACTGTTAAGGATTTTAGGGTTAAGGGTCTGATTGGGGATTAGGGCAGGGGAGCGCAATCTTTTTCCCCTGCGCCCATCCTCGCGCCCCCCGCCCCCCCTCTTCGTGCCCAAACGCCCCCCCTCCTCGCGTCCCTGCCTCCTCCTCGCGCCCCCCGCCCCCTCTTCCTGCCCTCTCCCCCTTCTCCTCGCATCCCCCTGCCCCCTCTCCTTGCGCCCCCCTGCCCCCTCTCCTAGTGCCACCCTGCCCCCTCTTCACGCCCCCCTGCCCTCTCTCCTCGCGGGAAGCGGGCAGGGTCTCTGTAACCCCCTGCGCCCCCCACAGAGAATCTCGCGCCCCCCAGTTTGTGCACCCCTTGATTAGGGTAAGGGGGTAAAGAATTTTAGGGTAAAGGGTCTGATTTGGGGCTAGGGTTTTTAGGGTATGGTGTTACGGTATACAGGGTTTTTAGGGTACGGGGTTAAGGTTAGAGACTTGCCACGGCTAGCTGTCCCGTGGCTGATCAGCGTAGGCTAAATGCCGGTGGCGAGATGGCCGTAACGCCCTTGCCCGGTGTAAATAGCGCTGCAGAGCCTGGGTACAAGCATAGGTGGAACATATTTTTGCCCCAGATTGGACCACGTTTATCTTCATACCCCCCCCCCCCCCCCCGCAGGGCGCGATATATCGAGTCCAATTGGAGGCAAATTGCGTTCTTTTCTTCTTGCGTCAGCGTAAGGTCTTTGCTCTGTTTTGCGCCCTTGGCGTCAGTTTTGCGACCCGCTGGTGTCAGTAGGAGTTACATGACGCACAGAGTATAATGAGATATATCACACACTGCGTCACTACCTTGTGTTATTGTGGCAACAAAACCAATCCGCCGGGTTTGTGTTGGCGTAATCTTTCCTGGCGAAGAATTTGCGTCACGCGTAACAAACTGTCTTACATTGACGCAAGCAGAAAATGGGGCAATGCGTCAAAACAAGCGTGTATTTGCCCTTTCTTTCCGTGGATACGCAAGGTGACTGTGTTATGGAGAGAATGGTTTCTGGGGCACGAAATCTGGACCAAAATGATTCAATATTATAAAACGCATAGTAAAAATGATCGTCTTATTTATCATGGAAATCTATGTAAATACTGTATATACGTTTCATATCCTTACAACCAACCTCGCACTGATGAGACCAAGAAGGTGGGAATAGCTGTCTGTGAGCAGGTTTCCTGGCTCTGCACTTCTGTAAAGCAGGCTGTGCTGGGAAGGTTGTGTAATACAGCCAGCACTGTGCTCATTTGCATGTCGTTACCCAGTGGCTGCAGTGGAAGCACTGTATGCTAACAGATAATGGGGAAGGGCAGAGTTGCAACCTGGCTGAGACGTTAGTATTTTTTTATTTCTCTTATAAAAAATGACATCAATGACCATTTTTAAAATGGCAGCAGGGAAATATTGTGAAAGAACGCAACTCCTGTGTGGAGTACTCGTGTGGAGTACTCGTGGGTGTGTGTTTCCGGGTGTACTACACGTTGCAGAATCGGATGGTTCCAGTGATTTTGTGTGTCTCCCCCTCCCCCCCTGCAGGATACTTCCTTCTGCACATTCTGTTCTTCGTGATCAGCCTGATGATCACATTCTGGTTCATTGTCCCGATCCAAGAAGGGAACGGACTTCTGGTTCTGCAGGGCCTCGGTTACACAGTGTAAGACTCTTTCCCGGGGCTTTGGGCAGCTGGTAATTACTGTGTGTGTCTTAGTCACGCGTGCAAGGGAAGCCCCATTGACTCGGTTACAATCGCCAGTGAAGCAGAGTTTAGCGTGTTCTGGTTCCACGGATGTCCCACTTTCTTCCCTCCCCCAATAAGAGGCGCTGACACGTATAAAACGCTACCCTTTATAACGGGTACAGCGGCCACAGCTTTTATTAAACCCCAGCGTATATAAACAGGGTACGAACTGTATTTAACCGCCGGCCCGGGGGATTCCTTGAGCAGCGGCCCTCTTCCTACAGCGTTGTGTCACGTTGCGTTGTCATGGCAACGCATCAACACATGATGTCACGGTGTGATTTAATATCGGGTCTGCATGGCAACGGGACGCTGCGGGAGGAGGGCCACTCCGGAGAAAGTAAGACACCCCCTTTCACCACTCACTCCAATACACACACTTACCTTGGGGTGCGGAGCGGTGGTGCGCCGGTCTGGGGACTCTGCAGCTCTCTCCTCCGGTCGGGAGAAGTTGGATCCCGGCGCCGACAGGATGAGGGAGAGTATTGCAGGTGGTCGGGGAGCCGCAGGCCCGGCCCACTGCACCGGGGCAAGGCAGTTCGCCCGTGTATATAAACGTTATATATATGTGAACCGAACTGTGCCAGTTTGCCCACAGTTTGAGCCCACACATCCACGTGACCCTTCCCCTGCTGGCCGGAAAACCGGCTCGGCTGCTATGGTAATATATACCAACCAGGCATTACGCCATCTGCCCAAAACAACCCAGGGCACCGTCTGGCACCCACCGATACCCCCCGGCAGCTGTGACAAAGATGAATATCGAAACATATTATAAAAAAGGTATACATGGCACATACAAAGAAATGCACAACATATATAACCCACAAGCAACATCCTGACGAGGCCTGTAAACCCGTGAGCAGCACACCACCGAGACAAACAATATTGGTGCTAACCCAAAACAGGGAGGGTGGAGGGGAAAATACTTCTGTAGCTGTTCCAAGGGAAGAGGTACAGCCCCCCCATGGCACCATGTTATATAGCCATGGGGCTATACCAACCCCATGACACTCGCCCCTGCAGAATGACTAGCCAATGCCCACCCAGACGGGGCAGTGGGACCACCACTGTCTTGGCCACCCATGACTAACTGGACGGGTGTGTGGGACTCCCTTGTTTCCCACGTGATCAGATGTAGATATCCGAATCCTTCTTTCGTCCCGCTCTCTTGTTGTAGGCTGGGAATCTCACTCATGGCAACCGTGGTCGTAGCTCAGATCCTGGCCGCTCAGTTCCTGTTTCTCCAAGACAAAATTTCCCCGACGGACAGGAGCAAACCGCTGGCAATCAACAACAGGTGCTATTCACAGCTCGTGAATTCCTCCTCTGCTGGGGGAGAGTAGTATATGCAATAGCTTGGTACAAAAGGCACAGGTCTTTGAAGTGGAAGAGCTTGGTGTAAGACACACTTTGAGCATGTTTCTTTAATGTATCCCAGGCCCAAAACATGTCGTTCTTGTTCAACTAGATCAGGAGTGGCCAACTGCAGTCCTCAAGGGCCATCAACTGGTCAGCTTCTCAGGATATCCCTGCTTCAGCACAGGGGGTGCAGTCTTTGACTGAGTCACTGATTGAGCCACCTGTGTGTTTATCCCTGAAGCAGGGTTATCCTGAGAAGCGGAGCTGCTGGTGGCCCTTGAGGACTAGAGTTGGCTTCTCCTGATTTAAATAGATGGGAAGGGGATCGACCCATCATTTCATAGACTCATGGTCCGTAGATTCCTATCCAAAAGGACAAGTGGTTACTTGAAGAAAGGCTGTTTGTGGCCTGCGACGTTGGATTTCTTTGGACGATGTCCTGAAAAGTAAAATGGAGACTTGAATAAGAATACCGGAGGACATCTTCTGTCCTTTTGGACAGAACTGTACAGATCGCGGGTCTATCGAATGGGGGTCTGCTCCCCTCCAACTATCTACCTTACAGATAACACATAAATACAGTGGCGGATTTCCCATTAGGCCCGGGCCTAGGGCGGCAAAATTTGGGGCAGGCAAGAATGTCCGCCCCCATATACAGACGCCGCGCTCTCAGGCCTATCGGGCGTGATAAGAAGGCACTTGCATGTGGCGGCCGCCTCCTTGCTGCCGCCCTTCTCCTCCCGAATCGCAGCGTCAAATGATTCCATGGCCGTTACCAATGTGATATCACACGGCGTCTCGTTCCCATGGAAACATGACGTTATGACGGAATGATGTTGCGTTACCATGGCAACGCGACACTGTGCGATGTCACGTTGGTGAGGTCCACAGCGTCATCTGACACTGCAATTCGGAAGGAGGGCAGCAGCAAGGAGATCTCACACCCCAGCACAAGTACAATATGATAGTACAACAATTTGATCTCACCGCTCACCTAATTTAGAGTCAATAGTAAAGACTGGTGCATACAGGAGACATATATAGTACCTTTAAAGTACAAAATGATACAGGTATTAATCATCAATACCTGATGCGGAGCGGGGCCTTCAACGGCATGTTCTTGTTACAAATTATTTTTTAACACACACAACCCCTGTAAGCTCAAATCAGCCATATATTTTAATGCAAAAGCATGGCTACTGGTATGTGACGATGTATAAACAATAGACAGAGAACCCCAATGCAACATCCAACATGAAAACTCATATACTTATCTGTTCGTTGCTCATAAGCGGGGGTCACTTAGTTAAACCCTTAGTAGAGGTTCAGAGAACGTTTGCAGAGATAGTGTTAGTACTCGCAGAAAGACATGATCTGCAGGCTTACAAACGCAGTTTCACTCGGTAACCCTCACGTATGAGCAAAGAACAGATAGGTATTTAACTGTACAATTGGTCATGTTGCATGTTCTATTGGGGGGTTCTCTGCCTTTGGTAAGTGAAATAAAAACATCTCTAGAATATAACTTTTACCTCCATGAACCTCGACTATTTTCTGGGGCATTTGTCAAAGTCCAGGTTGCAAAACTGGGTGGGTGCATTTTTATCAAACCGCTGGATCCCATTGGGTGTCAACGGGAATAAATCTGGTGCAGGTTATTTGCCATCGTTTTGAGGCCGGGATACTTTGATAAATTACACCCGTGGTTGGGGGTTCTCTTCGTTCTCTCCTCCGTAGATACACGTTTTATAAATCTCCCACCCTAGTGTTAAAAACCGGACGCTCGCTGGGTCTGCCCGGAGCTAGTTAAACTCATGTACCCCGAGGCTGGGCAGCAATGCGAGGAAGGATTTCTTCAGGGAAAGGGTGGTGGATACGGGGAATAGCCAGCGGAGGTGGTAGGGGTAACACAGTAAGGGAATTCAAACATGCTTGGGATTGACATACGGCTAAATCATAAATAAGAAAGAAAGCCAGAGATCTAATAGGGTCTGAGGTCTTACAGCAGGTGGGAGAAGGGGCAACGAGGTGGGCACATGGCTCTTATCTGGGGTTATATTCTATGTTTCTACCTCTGCCTACGTTGTTTCCCTCACCCCTAGGAGAGCCTTTCAGAACTTCAGCTACTTCTTCATGTTCTACTCGGTTATCATGGGCTTCGGTGCGTGCCTGGTAAGAGTTATACTCAACGTGTTCCTCGGGAGCTGGTTACTGGCGAGGATCGACCGCCCGCTGTTCCCAAGAGGTTACGAGGGCGTTGATATGGGTGCGCATCTAACATGTAACTCTGCAGTGGCGAAATATACTCTCAGCCCCGTGGTTATGTTGAATGATTGTCATGTGGCATGTGTAGAACTGTAGTAGCTCTGCTGGCCCTGAAGAACTGTGGGTTTGCCAGAGGTCAGAACTCATGTCAGCTTGGTGAGAGAGTTCTTCATAAGGTAAAAGTGTTGGAGACTTCATCATTCTCTTCATCGTGTGTAAAATCCAGGTTCACAATGTGATAATGAATCCGCAGATCTCACTCTGTTTACAAATCTGACAATTTGGCACATAGGATTTAAGGAGGGGGGTCTCTGGAGCAGAACCCTGTTCATTTCAGCTCTGGGGACCCCCTGCTTCCGGAGATACTTGCCTCCATAGGGGGTGCCAGTAGCCACTCTGCTCGGCCAGCAGGGTTCACGTAATGGCCGCTTTTCAAGGCTCTCTCGCCCCGCAGGCCAATAGGAAGCCGTGACATTATCAGGTCCAGCATCCTATTGGCACATGCGACGCGTGAGTTTTAAAAACCAGAGTGGAACCCCCTACAAAGATAAGTATCTCTGGAAGCATGGGGTCCCCTGGGGCTGAAATTAATGGGGGTCCGCTCTGGAGACCCTCTGCCTCAATACTATGTTTAAAAAAATAAAAAAAAACTGCAAAAACATACAGTATGTCCGCTCGGATTGCTCCTTTAAAACAAAACAGAGTCAGACTTGGCACACAAAAACAAGAAATGACAGCAAACAAAAACCGTGAAAAAACCCAGTCCCCAGCTAGACCGATGAAAGTCTCTCACCACTCAACAGAATTAGTCACAAAAAGTATCATCATGCAAGCTGGCCACTTCAAACTAAGCTTTAATACATTCAATAATAGCAAACCACCACAATATGGCTTTGTGACAGGGTGAAGTCACTTGGTGAGGAGTATGCCTGGGAAACATACCTGTGACCTGCTGAAACCAGCAGTCAGAGGGTTAACTCTGTTAGAGGTACCTGAGAAAGCAGGGCTGAATTAACACTGCTGCCAGGCAGCTTGATAAGGAGGCTACTGCTGGTAGTAGGTGGGTTCTCTCATTAACCAGAGCTGTCCTGTCCAGGCTGCTGGATCCTGAAAGATTGCCTGAATTCTCTCTTAGGACATGAGTCCCCACCAAACAAGATAAGACATTGTTCTTCTTCTATATACTGTATAAGAATCTGTTATTTCAAGTTGTAACCGGTATAGTCGGCCAACTCGCAGTTACCGTTATACTGTATAGTTAGCGTCCCTACTGTGGAGTAGATGTTCTTTTTATGTTTTGTGTTTGCCTTGAATGGGACGGTGTGCCTAATGTTAATTTGACTGTGGAAAATAAAACCACTGAATTTAAAAGCCTTACCCACTGTTTGGGACTGTTACCGACCACACTGTGTGTTATTACAGCTGATTATTAAGTGCCCAGCTTGCTTGCCGATACGTAATTAGGCTCCAAATAAGCTTATTTTAAATCCTTATTGTCTGTCTTATACAAAGAATGGCACATACACTGTTATTCCAAGAACAGTGATACGCTAAGCCAGGGGAGGCCAACTCCTGTCCTCTTTGGCCACCAACAGACCAGGTATTAGTGATGTCCCTGCTTCAGCACAGGTGACTCAATCAGTGGCTCAGTCAATGACTGAGCCACCGATTGAGCTGCCTGGAGAGTTCTGGAGTTGGCCACTCCTGCTCAAAGCAATAATAAGTATGACCTAGGCCCTGGTAAATACCCCACAATGCCAACCCACCTACATGCTACCAGGAAGTCCTAGCCAACCCCTCCTTTTCCAAGTCTCCATTTGCCATGGAAATCAGGACTATCTTGAGCCAAAAAAAAGGTCACACCAGGACTGGATCAGAATTTCATGTTGACGTGGAGACAATTTGGCAATATCGAGCCTTGCCTCACATGTTGCCAGTTTTAATGCCCGTCTCTTGTTTCCTCTGCAGGGTACAGCACATGGATTGGCATGCTACAGGTTGACTTGTTTCACACCCACCCTGTGGTTCTGTCATTCTGTCACTTTCTTATACAAGACTCGGTAGCCCAGAAAAAGCCAACAAATCCAGGTACCGATCAAAACAGCACAAGGTTGTAATTCACAAAATAATTTCTTGTAGAGGTAGGTCCCATCTAAGACTATGGGACAAATCATTTACTGTAGAGGTGGGTCCTATCTAAGACTATGGGGGCAAATCATTTCTTCTAGATGTGTGTCCTATCTAAGTCTATGGGGAGAAATCGTTTCTTGTAGAGGTGGGTCCCATCTAAGACTATGGGGACAAATCGTTTCTTGTAGAGGTGGGTCCCATCTAAGTCTATGGGGAGAAATCGTTTCTTGTAGAGGTGGGTCCCATCTAAGACTATGGGGACAAATCGTTTCTTGTAGCGGTGGGTCCCATCTAAGACTATGGGGGCAAATCGTTTCTTGTAGAGGTGGTGTAAGAGATGTGTGCAGAAGTATGCAATGGAGACCGTTTTTAAGGTGAAATTAAAATAAGGCTTTATTGCGCCTGTCCCTTTTAACACAGCAAAACATATGAAAACAACAAACGCCTGGACCTGTTTAAGGGCTAACTTACTTCCCCAGTCCCTTTCTCCAGGGCTGGAGGGATAATCCCATTACCACCTTATTCCCCAAAGTCTCAAGAGATAACTTAAAGCAGGTGGCCCTTCATGTCAGTCTCTGGTAGGTTCCTGGGTCCCCTGTGTCCAGGAATATAGGTCTTTGGGTGTCTTGATCTCAGCAGAGTCTTTCTGCTCAAGACCTCTTTCCTCTGGTCAATCTCCCTTCCTGTCTCAGAGGCAGGGGGTAATCAGCCAGGGGGTGTTGGTTAATTGTCTACCAGCAGTTAACCACCACACTGCTGGATTAGAGGCACATTTTTGAACAGGGATAAGTCCCCTGTTACAGGTGGGTCCCATCTAAGACTATAGAGACAAATCATTTCTTGTAGAGGCCCATGAAATACTATGAGGATTGTAAAATCTCTTTTCTTCTTCTAAAATGCATACATTTCAGCACTTTTTGACATATCGAAATTTTATTCTTCAAATTAACTTACAGGCATATGGTATTTACATCAAGATGACATGCGTCCACCTAGATAGTGTTGTGGAGGGTTTTTCTTCTCTGGTGACTCTCTCTAAACTTGATCTCGACTAGTTTCTTATACACAAAGCATTACATACGTAGGCATATCCCATTCCAAGTGTATTCCCTACAAGTAGAGATGGGCAAGTTATTGGGAGCGGATTTGGATCCCCAGCAGATTGGCTGGTTCCTTTGGTCCATAGATTTCCTTAGATCAATCTTAAAAAGGGCGATTCACCTTGAGCGTAATTTTTTATTATTATTTTCAATCCGATCCACGGATTCCGCAAGTCGTTGGCAGATTCAACAAAATTCTCCCACGGATTGCTGAATCTGCAAATCTGTCACCGGGTCGTATCCGATGCCGGTTTTTGATTAACCCGCACGGTTGGAAACTGGAACAATTCCGTTGGCTCATTTTACACCGCGGAACTGTTTTTTTTTTGGTGGGGGGGGAGGAGGGGGGGCTTGAAATCAGCTAAAATCTGGGAAACGGGGTCGCCCGTCTCTACTTACAAGGACCCTACCAGATCTTTTGTCTGACATTCTTTGAATATCTTCTTACATACAAGGAATTCAACTTTCTACTCCAAAGAACTATCTTCTAGAGAGCTAACTCAGCAGCTGTCACATCATCTATTCAAATATACACTATTTTTGGGAGGGGGAGGAAGGCTAGAATTCGTCCAATTTCCCAAAAATTGCCGGCGATCTCCGTGCGCATGCGCAGTGCCGAGGTCTCGGCGCGCATTCTTAACACTGGAAGGACCAAAACTGGTGTCTTCCCAACCCCATGGAGCTGATAAAAGACATCTCACTAACCGCATGCTTCCCTCCAGGATAACAGAGCTGACCCACATATTTCTCCCGCAGACGGACTCCAGGAATGCAGGCGAAAGCAGTGGAGAACCAAATGGCACTTGGCTTATACCCTGGTCAACAACCCAGCACTGATCCTGAGCAGGAAGCAAAGCTGCGGCCTTGCAGCCTCATTCCCTCAGAGTCAGGAGGCGCTGGAACGGTTACTGATCGCAACTGTGCGCTCCCGCAAATAGACACAGGAGGGGAAGGACGGGGGAGGATCCGTGAAAACGGACAGCCGGGGAGAAAGCGACCGGGTCTAAATGTAGACGTGATACGGATGAACGGCAAGGAAGCCGGAAAAGGGCGCCAGCCAGTTGGCTTGTAAGACGGCACTGGGATGGGTTTCAGAGGAATAATGCAGTGGACAGGACACAAATAACTGAGACATTTCCTGACAAAATATATATTATGGGGTTCAAAATGTACCTTACCTGCACTGGTCAGGTGTTCACTCCTCCACGGAGGGGGCAGGAAAGACCACGACTGCTGCACAACCTCTCGAAGCATAGCTGTGCTTCCCGAAGCGGCGCCCCACAAAGTCTTGCCCAGCGCTATGCAAGGCATTGTGGGGCTTTGGGAAGCAGAGCGGTGATTTGGAGGTTCGGTAGCAGCAGCGGGATCTCAGCGCCACACGTCACCGGCAATTTCCGCCTGTACCCTGGTGATTGAATGAGTTTTTCAAGCTCTGTATGTTGTTACTGGAGGGCAAGACGGGAAAAGAAGAATGACTTAAAGTTCAACTTTGACTAGAAGAGATCCACCCATATCACCTGTACGATGTGGCAGGAAATGGGAGGTTACACGTAGCGCAAGTCCGCTCTTCGACTTTATGAACGTTAACAGAAAATGTGTGTGGTGACCAGTTACCCCAGCTGCCCAACCAGGTAGAGAAGATCTGAACGGCTCCTCGTCCATGTGTCCTTACCCGGGGTCCATGAAACACATGGACATGTAATACCCTCTTGTACTACACTAGGTATTTTTAAAATCCCAGTAAATTGGATCTCTTCTGTAAGGGTGCAATGTCTGTGACGATATGGGCAGTAAGGCTCTAAAGGGGAAACCCAGCCACTGCCCTATTGTCTGGATGAATATACGGGGTTTTCCTGTATATACATCCTATTGTGGCTCATCTGGCCAAATATATTAAGTGAATGTATGTGTAAACCTTTTGTTTTTTTTTCTGTGTGTAATGATGTAACTGCAAGCATAAAAATGTGTTTTAATGCATAGTCACAGCCTCTGGACATGCAGGGCTGAGAAACCCTTTATTCAGTCCTCATGTCTGGAGAAATGGCTATTGCTGGGAATGGAGGGGGAGGGGTGTGTACTCAGCCCTTGGGAACTGTGACTGAGGGCAGGACCATTGTTCAGCTCAGACTCGGAGTCATCAATCTCCACATCAGGTATCCAGCTGAAACTTGACCCTGAGGTTTTAAGACCCAACTGACTCGGGTCTCAGTGGTTGGTTAGTTTGAATTTCCCACAGCCCTGATTGTCTCTGTGATTGGCCCACGTTGCATCCGTGCTGTGATTGGTCCCAGGCGCAGTATCCACTCACATTTTCTCACCTGCCTTAAATTCAATGGCGGATTTTTTTCCCTTTGTTTTTTTTCTGTACTTATTGTTAAAAATAGGTCACAGGTCATTCAAACCTTTGTGCATTTCTGTAGGGCCCACGGTAGATATTCTGTAAGCTTTTACGTGACTGTGTATCGTACAACGATCCAATGTTGTAGTCTTTGTGTTTCTGTGACCTAGAAAATAAACGATTTGAAAAAAACCTGTATTTAAATTTTTTACTTTCAAACCCGAACTGTTGGAAATCCTAAATGAAACCTCTAAACCTGAAATCACATCTGGAATTTGCGCACAAAATATGATTGAGATTTAATATATTTCATATTAAATATGATACAACAAAATATATATATATAAGTGTTAGAGCCACCAGACCGACATAGGTTTGAAGTGGTAAATACATTTACTCGAGAGATTCCAGACCTGTGGCACACACTCACTGGCTATAGCCGGCCGCCTAACCATCCCATGAGTCGTATTATAATAAAATAAAAACTAAATATAATGATAAATAAATATAAGAATTGTTTTCTCGCGGCCTTAATGTTAAAGTAGAACCCTTTTCGAGGGCATCATATGGCACAATTTAAGGCCGATCCGGTAAATGCTAACCACTTTGAATAAAAAATAACCTGAAAAAGAGGGCCCGGGCATGTTGGTCACAGAAGTAGTCATACCTAGCAGCTCTCGAACCCACCTTGTTAACCACATTTAGACTTGGCCCAGTGCTCCACAGACATTGGGCTCTTTCCCCCCATGTTGATCACGTTGGAGGGTGCACTCCCCACCCACGCAAGCCTACCGATGGCCTTGAATGTTATAGGGACAAATCGTTTCTTGTAGAGGTGGGTCCCATCTAAGACTATGGGGACAAATTGTTTCTTGTAGAGGTGGGTCCCATCTAAGACTATGGGGACAAATCGTTTCTTGTAGAGGTGGGTCCCATCTAAGACTATGGGGACAAATCGTTTCCTGTAGAGGTGGTTTAAGAGATGTGTGCAGAAGTATGCAATGGAGACCGTTTTTAAGGTGAAATTAAAATAAGGCTTTATTGCGCCTGTCCCTTTTAACACAGCAAAACATATGAAAACAACAAACGCCTATCCCTGTTTAAGGGCTAACTTACTTCCCCAGTCCCTTTCTCCAGGGCTGGAGGGATAATCCCATTACCACCTTATTCCCCAAAGTCTCAAGAGATACCTTAAAGCCGATGGCCCTTCATGTCAGTCTCTGGTAGGTTCCTGGGTCCCTTGTGTCCAGGAATATAGGTCTTTGGGTGTCTTGATCTCAGCAGAGTCTTTCTGCTCAAGACCTCTTTCCTCTGGTCAATCTCCCTTCCTGTCTCAGAGGCAGGCTTTTTCTGACACCTCTAATCGGCCAGGTGGTGTTGGTTAATTGTCTTCCAGCAGTTAACCACCACACTGCTGGATTAGAGGCACATTTTTGAACAGGGATAAGTCCCCTGTTACAGGTGGGTCCCATCTAAGACTATAGAGACAAATCATTTCTTGTAGAGGCCCATGAAATACTATGAGGATTGTAAAATCTCTTTTCTTCTTCTAAAATGCATACATTTCAGCACTTTTTGACACATCGAAATTTTATTCTTCAAATTAACTTACAGGCATATGGTATTTACATCAAGATGACATGCGTCCTCCTAGATAGTGTTGTGGAGGGTTTTTCTTCTCTGGTGACTCTCTAAACTTGATCTCGACTAGTTTCTTATACACAAAGCATTACATACGTAGGCATATCCCATTCCAAGTGTATTCCCTACAAGTAGAGATGGGCAAGTTATTGGGAGCGGATTTGGATCCCCAGCAGATTGGCTGGTTCCTTTGGTCCATAGATTTCCTTAGATCAATCTTAAAAAGGGCGATTCACCTTGAGCGTAATTTTTTATTATTATTTTCAATCCGATCCTCGGATTCCGCAAGTCGTTGGCAGATTCTTCAAAATCCTCCCACGGATCGCTGAATCTGCAAATCTGTCAGCGGGTCGTATCCGATGCCGGTTTTTGATTAACCCGCACGGTTTGAAACTGGAACAATTCCGTTGGCTCATTTTACACCACGGAACTGTTTTTTTTTGGGGGGGGGGGGGGCTTGAAATCAGCTAAAATCTGGGAAACGGGGTCGCCCGTCTCTACTTACAAGGACCCTACCAGATCTTTTGTCTGACATTCTTTGAATATCTTCTTACATACAAGGAATTCAACTTTCTACTGCAAAGAACTATCTTCTAGAGAGCTAACTCAGCAGCTGTCACATCATCTATTCAAATATACACTATTTTTGGGAGGGGGAGGAAGGCTAGAATTCGTCCAATTTCCCAAAAATTGCCGGCGATCTCCGTGCACATGCGCAGAGCCGAGGTCTCGGCGCGCATGCGCAGGGAAAGCAGCGTGTCCGGCCTGCTGCCTGTAGGCCCACTCCGCCCTGCTCCCAACGTGGAACGGAGGGGAAGCGCCGTGGCGAGCCCACGTCCGTCAACCCAACTTCCCCCGCCTCCTGCCCCGGGCGCAGCCGCGGAATTAGCCCACCAGTCTCTCCCCCCTCACCCGAGCCTACCTCCAGCCCCGGGCAGCAGAAGGGTGAGCGTCTGGTGGGGCAAGGAAGCAGCACCAACCCGGTCAAGGTCTGTCACCCACCAGGCAGTCACTCACCCAGTCACTCACTCTCACCCACCCACCCCACCCAGGCAGTCAATCAGGCACCCACCCAGTCACTCACTCACCCACACATCCAGTCACCCACCCACCAACCCAGTTACTCAGCCAGCAACCCAGTCACTCTGCCACCCACCCACCAAGTCACTCAGCCACCCACCCAGTCACTCAGCCACCCAAAGTCACTCAGCCAGACACCCAGCCAGCCACCCACCCAGTCACTCAGCCAGAGGTCACTCAGCCAGCCAAGCCAGCCACCCACCTGCCCACCCAGTCACTCAACCACCCATCCACTCAGTCACCAACTCAGCAACCCAATAACCCACCAGTCACTCACCCACCCACCCAGTCATTCAGTCACCCAACCACTCACCCAGTCACTCACCCACCCAGGCAGTCAATCACCCACCCACCCAGGCAGTCAGTCAAGGCAGGCAGTCACCCACCCACCCAGGCAGTCAGTCAAGGCAGGCAGTCACCCACCCACCCAGGCAGTCAGTCAAGGCAGGCAGTCACCCACCCAGGCACAGTCACCTGTCTTTTGTTGAAAATATAAATATAAACAGATTGCATTGTAATGTTTTTTTCCGTATTACAATAAGAAGAAAACAGTTAAGTAAAAGTTGCGCGCTAAAAAATATTTTTTCGCAGTAGGTGCACTATGGGATGGGGGATGGGGGGTGGGGGGGCTCTGCTCCTTTCATTTGTCCCGGGCCCCATGATTTCTGTTGGCGGCCCTGGTAGCCTCGCATGTTTGGTATTTCATTCTTAACACTGGAAAGACCAAAACTGGTGTCTTCCCAACCCCATGGAGCTGATAAAAGACATCTCACTAACCGCATGCTTCCCTCCAGGATAACAGAGCTGACCCACATATTTCTCCCGCAGACGGACTCCAGGAATGCAGGCGAAAGCAGTGGAGAACCAAATGGCACTTGGCTTATACCCTGATCAACAACCCAGCGCTGATCCTGAGCAGGAAGCAAAGCTGCGGCCTTGCAGCCTCATTCCCTCAGAGTCAGGAGGCGCTGGAACGGTTACTGATCGCAACTGTGCGCTTCCGCAAATAGACACAGGAGGGGAAGGACGGGGGAGGATCCGTGAAAACGGACAGCCGGGGAGAAAGCGACCGGGTCTAAATGTACACGTGATACGGACGAACGGCAAGGAAGCCAGAAAAGGGCGCCAGCCAGTTGGCTTGTAAGACGGCACTGGGATGGGTTTCAGAGGAATAGTGCAGTGGACAGGACACAAATAACTGAGACATTTCCTGACAAAATTTATATTATGGGGTTCAAATGTACCTTACCTGCACCGGTCAGGTGTTCACTCCTCCACAGAGGGGGCAGGAAAGACCACGACTGCTGCACAACCTCTCGAAGCATAGCTGTGCTTCCCGAAGCGGCGCCCCACAAAGTCTTGCCCAGCGCTATGCAAGGCATTGTGGGGCTTTGGGAAGCAGAGCGGTGATTTGGAGGTTCGGTAGCAGCAGCGGGATCTCAGCGCCACACGTCACCGGCAATTTCCGCCTGTACCCTGGTGATTGAATGAGTTTTTCAAGCTCTGTATGTTGTTACTGGAGGGCAAGACGGGAAAAGAAGAATGACTTAAAGTTCAACTTTGACTAGAAGAGATCCACCCATATCACCTGTACGATGTGGCAGGAAATGGGAGGTTACACGTAGCGCAAGTCCGCTCTTCGACTTTATGAACGTTAACAGAAAATGTGTGTGGTGACCAGTTACCCCAGCTGCCCAACCAGGTAGAGAAGATCTGAACGGCTCCTCGTCCATGTGTCCTTACCCGGGGTCCATGAAACACATGGACATGTAATACCCTCTTGTACTACACTAGGTATTTTTAAAATCCCAGTAAATTGGATCTCTTCTGTAAGGGTGCAATGTCTGTGACGATATGGGCAGTAAGGCTCTAAAGGGGAAACCCAGCCACTGCCCTATTGTCTGGATGAATATACGGGGTTTTCCTGTATATACATCCTATTGTGGCTCATCTGGCCAAATATATTAAGTGAATGTATGTGTAAACCTTTTGTTTTTTTTCCTGTGTGTAATGATGTAACTGCAAGCATAAAAATGTGTTTTAATGCATAGTCACAGCCTCTGGACATGCAGGGCTGAGAAACCCTTTATTCAGTCCTCATGTCTGGAGAAATGGCTATTGCTGGGAATGGTGGGGGAGGGGTGTGTACTCAGGCCTTGGGAACTGTGACTGAGGGCAGGACCATTGTTCAGCTCAGACTCGGAGTCATCAATCTCCACATCAGGTATCCAGCTGAAACTTGACCCTGAGGTTTTAAGACCCAACTGACTCGGGTCTCAGTGGTTGGTTAGTTTGAATTTCCCACAGCCCTGATTGTCTCTGTGATTGGCCCACGTTGCATCCGTGCTGTGATTGGTCCCAGGCGCAGTATCCACTCACATTTTCTCACCTGCCTTAAATTCAATGGCGGATTTTTTTCCCTTTGTTTTTTTTCTGTACTTTTTGTTAAAAATAGGTCACAGGTCATTCAAACCTTTGTGCATTTCTGTAGGGCCCACGGTAGATATTCTGTAAGCTTTTACGTGACTGTGTATCGTAGAACGATCCAATGTTGTAGTCTTTGTGTTTCTGTGACCTAGAAAATAAACGATTTGAAAAAAAAACTGTATTTAAATTTTTTACTTTCAAACCCGAACTGTTGGAAATCCTAAATGAAACCTCTAAACCTGAAATCACATCTGGAATTTGCGCACAAAATATGATTGAGATTTAATATATTTCATATTAAATATGATACAACAATATATATATATATATATATATGTGTCAATACTTTGAGGTACTCCAGCAACAATAGGGAATTCAGGTAATCGAGGTGCTGATATACACATCTGGGCACGTAATACTGATAACACAAAATACTGTGTAGACATTTGTAGGAGATATGCGGCGATGGTAAAACAGCGGAAACTTTTTAGGAGAAATAAACATAGGCTTTGTTAGCCAGCAGCTTTAAACAGAGAACAGTAAAACTAGAAAACAGCGCAAACACATAGTGAAGTATGTTTCTGATTGTGTATTGTTATGCAAAAGGTAAGATATCTGCGTACATCAGATAGATAGAAATAAGCGTTGCATGCACTCTGGCATGTTACCCAGCGCCGCGGGTCATCAGCAGTAGGGAAGCGCGAACCCACAGCATACACAGGAACCGCTGCACCGTCAGGATGGAAGCACAAGATCTCTAGATAGATCTAGTTTGGCATCAGGACATGTCACTCAGGCTTCTACCGATCTTACGTTGGTTGCCCGTCGTAGCGAGGACTCGTTCCGGTACCAGAGTTGAAAAAATCACCATCCGATTTACGGCAGTCTTTCCTTGCGGCACTTTACGACACTTTGCGACACGCTGTTGATGAAAGCGGTTGCAGTGTAGTAGCCGCGACTGTACCGTATATAAGTTTTTCTGGATGTGCAGTGAGCTCTGTCTGTGTTTTATGTTATGTCTCTGGTTTTAAATATATATATATTGCCATGCTCAGTAGCACTCCGCTGTGACACATATGCTTATATATATGTTGTGGGTATTTTGGGGGTTCAATATGAGCTTGTAGGTGTTCTGTATGTTTTATAATTCTTGTTCAGCTAGTCTTAGCTGATTGGAGGGTGGCAACCTCCTACCTAATTGAAGCTCATTCCCTCCCACATTTAAATGGTTAAAAGCTCACTCCATGGCATCTCCCACTCTCAGGGGAACTTGCCTGCTTACAGTGTGATTGTGACAAATCTAATACAGAGTGCTTTTCCTGGTAATGTACAGGTTAATAAGAGCTTCAATCAGACTTAGAACTTTTGCAACTAATATTGACAGATTTATTATAAATCATTCTTCCTGTTATTACACAGGTTATTAAGAATCTATATTAGTGCAGGGACCCTTGAAACGTGGTCTGCCGTGCAGTTGGCTCAGGGGCTTACAACACTTTGGCCAAAATGTTAAACTAAAAGACCATTTTATTTATTAGTTATTTATACATATATATTTAGGCACTGTACCGTATATAAGTTTTTCTGGATGTGCACTGAGCTTTGTCTGTGTTTTATGTTCTGTCTCTGATTTTAAATATGATCCCTTTAAAGGTCAGAGATGAGGGATCACTATTGTGATATAAGGCGAAATGACGACTCACACTATATGTCTGTAGGGCATTCTTAATATTTCTAACGTGTTCCTGAATGCGAAGTTTTAGACTACGTTTTGTGCGGCCCACATACTGTACTGTAGACCGCACAAACATTCCAAAAGATACACTACATACGTAGTATTACAACTAATAAATTCAGTAATATCATAGGATTTATTCATATTTTTGGATTTAGATTGAAAAGTTTTTCTGACCGGGTGAATATATCTGCAAACCGAACAGTTTCCACATTTATAGTTTCCTGTCGGTTTTGCTCCCAGCCAAGAGAAGCCAGTGGTGTGGACAGCATCCCTGCCCACATCACTTGGAGCCAAAAAATCTTTTAGACTTTTAGCTTTCCTGTATATAAAAATGGGTGTAGGACTAATGTGACCACTCAATACTGGATCAGTAGATAAGATCCCCCAATGCTTTCTAATCACTCCCTCAATCTGTTTGGTCATAGAGTTAAATTGTGTAATAAACGCAACATCTGCTTTCTTACACGTGTCACGTGTATTTTTAACTCTAGGTACTGTACAAGCAGACTAGTACGGTCTATATTCCTAACCTTTTCCAGTTGTATCATCAGTTTTTTATAATTATATCCCCTTTCCATGAATCTCAAAAACAGAAATTGTGCCTGCCTTTCAAACCCGATGTCATTACTGCAGTTACGTTTGATTCTCAGGAATTGACCTCCCGGTATGTTATTAATCCATGTGCGTTTGTGATTGCTGGATGCCAACAAAAGATTGTTGGCATCTACTTTTTTTTAAAAATGTGGTAGTGTTGACGCCCAATTCTTCTGAGGCTAATAGACTAAGATCCAAATAGTCAACTTTAGCTGTATCTGTGATGTGTGTGAAGACCAGACCTAACCCATTCTCATAAAGTCAGTAACTGATTTCTCATCCCCTTCCCACACACACAGGATGTCGTCTATGTATCGACGCCATACTATTTTGTTATAACTAAATGGGTTATTAGACCAAATATATAGTTAATCCCCGTTCCCCATGTATAGGTTTGTGAAACTGGGGGGAAATCGTGTGACCATAGCAGTTCCGCAAACCTGCAGGAAGGACTGGGAAAGAAATAGAAAATAGTTATGGGTCAACACATATTCAATAGCTTCCAGTATAAATTGCCTATTGCGATCATGTAACTGGGGATCACCTTTCAAATACCACTCAACTGCAGCCAATCCCTTTCCATGTGGAATACTCGTATACAGAGCTTGTACGTCGCAAAGTTAACCATCTGTACGTTTTCTTCCATTGAAAATCTTTAAATAGATTGAGTACAGAGGAAGAGTCTTTTAAATAAGAGGGAAGTTTCCCCACAAAGCTCTGTAAGAAGTAATCCACATACTGTGAGAGATTGGCTGTCAGTGAGGATATCCCCGAAACTATGCGTCTTCCCAGTGGGGATATCAGGGACTTGTGTAGTTTAGGAAGGTGGTAGAACACCGGAATTTTAGGTGAGTGATTATAGAGAAATGCATACTCTTTTGATGTGATAACTGTTAGGAGCAGAGCTTCATCCAGAAGATCTTTAAGTGAAATAAGGAATTGGCTTGTGGGATCATGAGTTAGTTTAACATAAAAGACATGGTCACAAAGGAGTCGGTGTGCCTCTTGTTCATAATGAGAACGATCTTGGAGTACTACACCTCCCGCCTTCTCCGCCTGTCTTATTATGAGGTCATGATTCTCTCAAGAATTTTAAGGCCAAATTCTCTGCTTTACTTAGGTTTTGTTTAATATTACCTAATTTCATGTTATCTATAAGTAAATTCAAATCATGATAAACCACATTGAAAAATGTGTCAATGTGGTTACCTTTTGAATGGTAAGGATAAAAATTTGACTGTGTCTTGAAAGGCGTATGTCTACAGGCAATTTCTCCTGTGTTAGACAAGTCCATATTGGGAGGATCTTGCTCGTTTCGTACAGGCTCCTTGTCTAATTTTAGAAAGTGTCTTTTCAATGTCATGTTTCCTACGAATTTGTGTAAGTCTTTAAACAATTGGAATGAATTCGCTACACATGATTTAGAGAATGTTAGCCCCTTACTCAAAACTTTTTTTTGATCGTCAGTGAGAATCACCGTTGAGAGATTGAAAACACCTTTATCTGGTGGAACATCTACATTTTTTAATATTCTCTTCGCTTGGATTCTGGATCCTCCTCTTTGCCCTCTTCGGGTAAAGATCTTTTTTAGCTTTCCTCCCGGGGTCTCCTGTCTGGGAGCCTGGGGTGCTAGTTTGTCTTTTTCTGGGGAGCCATGTCAGTTCCTTATCAAATCTAAAAAAGGGGACGGAGAAGGAGAGGGTGCAGAGCGTACCACACGAAGATGGTCAGGAACCCTGCTTGGAGATTGTTGCATATCATGTTGATATTGATAGGCTTGCTGTCTTCTATTATAATTATAGTTTTCATCATAGTTTCTACCCTTATAATTGGGATTCCTATAATGTCCCTCCCTCTGTGGGTATGACCTATCTCTCCTCGGGTACTCCCTTCCATCTGCATGGTGGTTCACTCTCTGATCCTTTCCCCTATCACGAGAATACTCATTCTTTCTATATGGGTTGGGCAGATCTTTTTTATCAGTTTGACGACCCCTACCCTCTCCCTTAACGTTCGGAGTGGTAGATTTAGCCGTATCTTTGCCCTTAGCCTCTTCACATCCCCAGTTTTTTTGTCTATTATTATCGTAGTCCGCTTTGTCCCTATAGAATTTCCTGTGTTTAGTCTTCATCACCTCATCATCATGGTGCTCTAAATTAACACACACCTCGTGCTCTAGTTCTGAGCAATCAGTACTAATAATTGAAGGTTCCATGGTTTTGATTTGGTCGGTAATTAAATTACCCAATTCTTTTAACAATTTAGATCTCTCAAAAATCATAAGGCGTATCAACTCCATGGAACATTCATCTAAAATACGCTCCCACTCTTTAATAAAATGGTCATTGTCTCTACCAAATGTAGGCTTTTTAAAAAAAAATTCCAATTTTTTTTATTGTTTTGGAGAGACATAACAAATATATAATCTTGGAATACATATGATGTTTTAACGTTGTCACTTGTCCATACAACAAAGGGCATTAACAGTTCGTCATCATTACTGAAATAAAATATTTGCTATAACACGGTTTTTGAACAAGTGTGGTCTGTCTTCTTATTTCCGGTTGTGTTAGGGAAGCAGCCGCTTCCGTAGACGTCTCTCATGAGCTTAACAAAGGAAAGAGAAGAACGCAGGAAAGAAGAGAAAGGGGGGGGAAGGGGGGGGACTAGCCCATTTGTCTGGTCTTTCTGTATTTATTCCTATGGGGTCCCTATTTTCCTGGCCATATTTCCCAAATTTTGTGAAATTTGTCAGTTTTCTGGCTCAACTGTGCTGTGAGGAGCTCCATCATCTTTATTTTCCTTAGTCTCCGTAGGACCGTCTGCCTAGAAGGTGCATTCACCTTTTTCCAGGCAGCCGCAATAACACAGCGGGCAGCCATCATTACATGAGTTATCATCTTACTTTCTGCCGTTCCTAATTCATCTATTGGTTTGGCCAGCACCATGGTCAGCGGTTCCACCTCAACCTCCACCCCTAGGTACTCTCTGATCAATGTTTGTATCATGACCCGAATACCTGAATTTTTGGGCAACTCCACCAAATATGAACCATATCTCCTTTTTGCCCGCATCCCCTCCAGCACAAATCCGGGGACCCGGGGAAGATTTGGGCCAGCCTGCTCGGGGTTAGGTGCCAATGAAATAGAATTTTATATATATTCTCTTTGATAGTGGTGCAGATTGATGTTTTTGCAGCTACCTCCCAAATGTCCTCCCAGTCTTCTCTATCGATCTCTGTATTCAAATCTTCTGCCCATTTGATCATATAGCTATGTTGGGAACAACCCGCTGATCGCGCCAGGCCCAGATATATCTCTGAAATCAGCCCTTAACAGTAGTATCCTTTCCTACACAGTCTTTCAAAATTTGTTAAAGGTTGGAATGCCGAATCATTGGAGACTGATTGCATGTAGTGCCTGATTTGGAGGAAACCAAACACTGGTATATTTATGATTTGGTGTTTCTTCTCCAGCGCCTGGAGTGGTAGAATTATACCGTTATCTACAAAGTCGTCAGCTACCATCAACTTTAATGTCTTAAATTTATTGAGTCTCTGTGGGAACCATCCTGGGGGGAATTCAGGGTTGGGGAATATAGGGGTTAGTAGTGTTGGACTGGCTGTCAGACCATATTTATCTTTATTTCTAGACCATATCCGCCATGTACATTTCATTGCTCCCCGTTTTAATGTTTCCAAGAGGGTCTCTCCTCCCCTCTCGGTCCACATAGCGGCCAGGAGAGAGGTCTCGTATAGGTAGACTCAAGTCCCACCCAGCGACTGGTGGTTGGATCGTTGTTCCACATTATTGCTTGTTTGAGTTGGGCCGCCAAATAGTATTTAATGATATACGGGACTGCCAAGCCTCCGCAATCTTTTGGGGCTAGCATAATAGATCTAGCTACCCTGGGTCTTTTATTTTGCCAGATAAATTGGAAAATTCTGTTTTGTATATTTTTAAGCTCCGGCATTGGAATATCTATAGGGAGAGTCTGGAAATAATACAGGAGCCTTGGTAGGATATTCATTTTGATCGTGGCTATTCTTCCTAACCAAGATATCTGGTATTCGTTCCAGCTCTGGAGGTCCTTTTTTAGCCTCTCAAATAAGGGTGGGTAGTTATGTTTGTATAGCGAATTATACTCCCTTGTTATTTGTATTCCTAAGTATTTGATCTTTGTGGAATTCCACCTATATTTAAAATTCGCTTGTAGTAATTTAACTTCAGGATCCGATAAAGTTAGGTTCAATGCTTCCGACTTATCCATGTTGATTTTATATCCCGAGATTTTGCAAATTTATCTAGTTGTGAATGTAAGTTCGGGAGTGAAATCAAGGGGTTGGCGAGAGTTAGGATAATGTCATTGGCAAATAGGGATATTTTGTAGTTTGTCTCTCCTATTACAATTCCGTTTATGTTTTTTTCGTCTCTAATTGTTGCTGCCAAGAGTTCGATAGAGAGAGCAAACAGAAGCGGAGACTAGGGGCATCCCTGTCGAGTACCATTCTTTATATTTATAGGGTTTGAGTCTCCTCCTGGGAATTTCACTAGATAAGGGCCCTGAAATCCATATTTAAGTAGTGTTTGGTCTAGGAAGTCCCACCTAATTCTGTCGAATGCTTTTTCCGCATCCAAGCTCAACAGGATAGCCTTCGTGGATGAGAGATGTACATGGTCGATTATGTCTATAATTTTTCTAGTATTGTCTGAGGCCTGTCTGCCGGAAATAAACCCGACTTGATCTATATGTGTAGGCTTTTTTTTTAAACGGAGACCCCTTGGTACTCTCTTGCAATCTAAATATCTCTGTAATGTTCGTCTTTCAAGCCACTGCTTGCTCTCTGTAATCAATAGTGTCTCTAGAGTTTTAAATTGCTCTTTCATAGAGACTTGATCATTTTCTGCCTCATTATTTGTTTTTGGTTCCTCTATAAATAGAAGATCAAAAGCTTCTTCACTTTTAGCGCTACAAGCTGCTAGACTCCACACCATTTTGCTAGATTTACACAGATAATAGTGACAGTGAGAAAAAAGGCGCAGCACCTAATTGAAACAGTGATAAGTGAAAAGAAAATATTAAAGTGCGCTACTACAAGCGCACTACTAGCGACCACTAGAGTTATGAAGTTATGTATATAAGCAGTGTTCGACAAACCTATACATTTGCTCGCCCGGGCGAGTGGATTTAACCCTCGGGCGAGCTCCTATTGGCCCAAGCAGCACACGTGTGGTACTAGGTGGCGAGTAGATTTTATTGTTTGGCGAGTAGATTTTTTTGGTGATTTGTCGACCACTGTATATAAGTGTTAGAGCCACCAGACCGACATAGGTTTGAAGTGGTAAATACATTTACTCAAGAGATTCCAGACCTGTGGCACACACTCACTGGCTATAGCCGGCCGCCTAACCATCCCATGAGTCGTATTATAATAAAATGAAAACTAAATATAATGATAAATAAATATAAGAATTGTTTTCTCGCGTCCTTAATGTTAAAGTAGAACCCTTTTCGAGGGCATCATATGGCACAATTTAAGGCCGATCCGGTAAATGCTCACCACTTTGAATAAAAAATAACCTGAAAAAGAGGGCCGGGGCATGTTGGTCACAGAAGTAGTCATACCTAGCAGCTCTCGAACCCACCTTGTTAACCACATTTAGACTTGGCCCAGTGCTCCACAGACATTGGGTCTCTCACGGGAGACTCCTGTGGCGGGTAGGATCTCGGTGGCCGGAACAGCAGGAAGCATAGTAGGAGTCACAATGAGGGGTCCGAGGCAGGCGGCAGGTAGCGAAGTCAGGTAACAAGCAGGGGTCCGAGGCAGGCGGCAGGTAGCGAAGTCAGGTAACAAGCAGGGGTCCGAGGCAGGCGGCAGGTAGCGAAGTGAGGTAACAAGCAGAGGTTGGCAACGAGGAGACTGGAACAGGACAGGCGGGGCAGGACAGGGACTGAGAACAGGGAGCAGGGACTGAGACCGGGGAGCAGGAACAAACAGGGACAAGCCAGATTACTAGCAAGGGCTTTTACTATTAACAGACTCAAATACAGGTACAGGTAACAGATCAGGATCAGAGGCATGTGCAATACTGAAGGAGTCTGACTTCAAGCAAAGGCAATTGCAACAGACAGGAAGCAGAGCTATAAAGGACAGAGACAGGAGCAACAAGAAGACAGACAGGCAGACAGAGGAACCCAGAGGAAACAGAAGGCAGCAGCACACCCAGTGGACAAAGAAGCTATGGCTAGGCAGGAGGTCTAGGCGACCCTGACATTACTCCCCCCTCTCGAGAGCGTTCTCCGGACGATCCTCCAGGCTCTTCCCGGAGGCCTTGATGAAAAGTGGACTCAAGGTGACCCACCTCTGGTGGTTTGTCAGCGGGCAGAGGGTACTCAACAGGTACATTGGTTGCTGCAAGGAACCTCCGAATGGGTGCGTTCAACCCAAAAGCAGGGACAGAGACATCAGGAATGTGGGCATCAAGGACGGCTGCAGCTTTTCCACATGAGTCATTGGGAACACAGAGTTCGCTCTCCATGGTCTCCTCTTGCGACTGCCGTTTCGTGGCACCACCCAATGAAAAAACAGCAATTTGAGTTTTCAGCTCTTGAAGCTGTCCTTCTGCACTTCTTTTCCCACTCAAAGCAGTTGTCAGTTGAACTCTTTTGGAGTTGAGTCGCGACTCCATATCTCCCAGCTGACCCAGAGTAAATCTTAGATATGTTGCATCTTCTTCATTTCTGATCTGCAGCTGCCGGTACTCCTCCCGTGCATTGTACAGCTCCAGCTGCAGCCGGACTTTATCACGGGCTGTGTGGTCCAATAATTTGCAGGCATCAGCCATTTTGACCTCACAGCGCTGTGTCAGGCCAGCCACTTGACAGACGGACACCTTCTCTCTCTCCTTTTTGGCAAGCTGTGTCTTGAGCTCAGCGATCTGCGCCCGCAGCGCTGTGAGTTGCTGAGATGTGTGTTCAGCTGCTAGCTGTAGCTCTTCCTCCAGCGAGGCTCTGGTTATGCTCAGTGTGGCCTTCAGCTCCTCATGCTGTTCTTTGGGGACACACTGGGTACTCAAATAATCTTGCAGCATCTTTATTTTGTAGGCAGTCTGGAAACTTTCTTCCTGCAGAACTCGCTGCTTTTCTTCAGCTTTCACCCATTTCTCCTTGGTGTCCTGCAGATGTGTACGCAGTTCTCGCAGCTGACTCTGCAGCATATTTTCTGCTTGTGTGCGCCGCTCCAGGGAGACACGTTCTTCTTGCAGCACTCTCTCTGCATTCTGCAGTGCTGTCTGCACGTCTAACTTTTCCTGGGCCAACTGTTTATTCTCCTTTCCTAATTCATGGAGTTTCTTATCTCCTTCACTGACTTGGACATAGAGATTCTTGCACTCTTGGGTTACAGTTTCAAAACTGATATTTAACCCTTCGAAGATTTCTCTCAATGAACATAGTTCTGTGTTGAAGTGGCAACTCTTCTCCTTAGAGGCTTCCAGCTCTGTAGAAAGCCTGTGAACCTCTTTCTGAAATGCTTCCAGTGCTGGGTCAACTTTAGCCATGAAAGTCTGGTACTGGGCAGAATCAGCGTAGGCCTTCTCCAGCTTACTTGACAAGATCACCCTGTCATTCTCCAACTGATATTTTTCTTTTTCCCAATCACCCTCTGCTTTTCCAGCGCTAATTGCATCCTTGACTTTTCTTCTATCAATAGTCTCTTCTCCTCTTCTGATTCATGGAGTCTTTTATCTCCTTCACTGGCTTGGACAGAGAAGTTCTTACTCATTTGGTTTATAGTTTCAAACCTACTATTTAACTCTTCGGAGGCGTCTCTCATAGAACGTATCTCTGTTTTCAAGTTGCATCTCTCCTCCTGATCGACTTCCATCTCTTTTTTGAAGTAGCAAATCTCCTCCTGGGAGATTTTAAGCTCTGTATTAAGCCTGTCAATTTCCTTCATAGAGATTTCCAGGAATTCGTTACTTTTAGAAGCGAGGCGCCGATTCTCAGCAGCATCAGTATATGCCTTCTCCAGCTCACATGACATGCCATCCAGGTCACTCTACAACAGCTCTTTTTCTTTCTCCTGGAGAACACACTTAGCAATTGCTGAGGATAGACAGTTTTGTAGTGCAGAATTAGCTTCTTGCTCCTTATCTAAACGTCCATACAGACAATCAATCGCTTTCTGTGCAGCTTGAAGCGTCTGAGTAGGGGCATCTTTCTTCTCTTCCACTATTCTTGGGATACGTCTGTGAGTTGCCTTAAGCTGCAGCATATCTCTTTCATCAAATGCAGACTCTGAGGTTAAATTTTCATTCTTAATTCCTTCTGCAACTTCCACAGTAATGCCTCCCTTCTTTTTCTTCTTCCTTGCTTTGAGAAGTTCTGAAGAATCAGTGGTACTGTGTTCACATTTACTGCTCAAGACTGTTTGAGTGGGAGCCATAATTTCAGACATGGGGAAACCACACTTCCCAAGAACCCAGTAAAGAGGAAATGTGTTTTTAAAACAGAAGCATTAGAATGAACAACAGGAATATTAGACACAGAGAGACACAAGATAGGAGAGCTGACCCTTTGAGACTTTAGCATCAGTCACAGAGATTTATAAATGCAAGGGAAAAAAAAACATAGACAGAGAAACCTGTAGTTATATCTGAAACTTTAGAAATCAGGCGTAGGGATATCATACAGACAGAGAGAACCTGCAGTTACATCTGAATCTTTAGGCATCAGGCGTAGGGATATCATATAGACAAAGAAAACCTGCAGTTGAATCTGAAACTTTAGATATTAGGCATATAAATATCATAGACAGCAGGAAACTAATACAGAGAAAACTTGTAGTTAGATCTGAAACTTTTGACATCGGACATAGGAATATCAGACAGAGAACCCTGCAGTCAAATCTGAAACCTTTGATATCAGGCGTAGGGATATCATATGTTGCAGAGAAACAAACTTTAGGGGAACTTGCAGGTAAACCTGAAACCTTAGAACCAATCATATGAAAAACTACAGATTGCAGTGATTTTTCCTGCATGCAGTAACAAAATAATGGAAGCACTCTTGTCTTTTGAAATGGGAACCTTGTGAACAGCAGTGGTCCAACCAGGAATGCAGAGACAAGCCTTGTCCAGGAAATGAAAAGTCAGAGTCTAAAAAGGTGGCAACAGGTACTGCAAGGGTTAACCCAGGCACTGCACAAAAGAAAAATCTCAAAGAAAGCTGCAATAGTCTCTGCAGCAACAGTTCTAGTCTCAGAAAAAATGTTTTTTCGTTATGAACGCAATAATTCTTGCAGAACACTTAGCAGCAACAAAAAAAAACCTTTCAAAATCCCAACTTGGATTTCCAAAAAAGAAACGAAAGTACTTATCTTCAACCATGCGGATGTGGTCTGCTGCAGCAGGCAGGGAAGAGTGCAGGCAGAAGAAGAATCTGTTCCAGCGAGATCCAGAAGTGGCCTTTGCTTTCTGTCACGGGAGACTCCTGTGGCGGGTAGGATCTCGGTGGCCGAAACAGCAGGAAGCGTAGTAGGGGTCACAAGCAGGGGTCCGAGGCAGGCGGCAGGTAGCGAAGTCAGGTAACAAGCAGGGGTCCGAGGCAGGCGGCAGGTAGCGAAGTCAGGTAACAAGCAGGGGTCCGAGGCAGGCGGCAGGTAGCGAAGTGAGGTAACAAGCAGAGGTTGGCAATGAGGAGACTGGAACAGGACAGGCGGGGCAGGACAGGGACTGAGAACAGGGAGCAGGGACTGAGACCGGGGAGCAGGAACAAACAGGGACAAGCCAGATTACTAGCAAGGGCTTTTACTGTGAACAGACTCAAATACAGGTACAGGTACAGGAAACAGATCAGGATCAGAGGCATGTGCAATACTGAAGGAGTCTGACTTCAAGCAAAGGCAATTGCAACAGACAGGAAGTAGAGCTATAAAGGACAGAGACAGGAGCAACAAGAAGAC
Organism: Ascaphus truei; assembly: GCF_040206685.1. Classification (NCBI taxonomy): domain Eukaryota; kingdom Metazoa; phylum Chordata; class Amphibia; order Anura; family Ascaphidae; genus Ascaphus; species Ascaphus truei. The sequence continues at coordinate 33,075,204 of NC_134500.1, forward strand.
AGACAGGCAGACAGAGGAACCCAGAGGAAACAGAAGGCAGCAGCACACCCAGTGGACAAAGAAGCTATGGCTAGGCAGGAGGTCTAGGCGACCCTGACAGGGCTCTTTCCCCCCATGTTGATCACGTTGGAGGGTGCACTCCCCACCGATGCAAGCCTAACGATGGCCTTGAATGTTCTCCCACCGCTGGGTTTTAGGCTCGGATGTCGTTTTGCCACGACCAAGTCGCAGTCACCGTTTGGCCACCTCTCACCTTGCCACGGGGACATCTCGCTGCCGCCCGTTTTTCTGTCGGGATAAGTCCCTAACCTTAAACCTTACCCATAGAACCCCTAATACTAACGCAATCCATACCCTAAAAACCTTAACCCCTTACCCTAAAACACCTTACCCTAAAACACCTTACCCTAAAACACCTTACCCTAAAACTCCTTACCCTAATCCCTTTACCCTAATCCCTTTACCCTAATCCCTTTACCCTAATCCCTTTATCCTAATCCCCAATCCTACAAATTTAACCCCTTACCCTAAAACCCCTTACCCTAATCCCTTTACCCTAATCCCCTACCCTAAAAACGTAACCCCTTACCCTAATACCCTATCTTTAACCTCCTACCCCAACAGCTCAAAAAAAACCCCCTGAAATTAATTTACCTTATTGGCGAAACCAGCGGGTGTCCAGGAGCGGAGCGGCTGCAGCGTAGGGTCCCTTGGCGGGTCTAGCCAAAAGAGTCTCCATAGAACAGAGGTTTGTGAGGGCGGTGAAATACACATTTTTGTACCAGCAGAGTGCAGTTCGGCCGCAATTTCTTCCCTTTAGCCGGTGCACCGCCTCACAAACCTCTGTTGTGTGAAGGGAAGGAGGAGAACTTTGTGGGTGATCCAATACTTAATGGGAAGCCAGGAGAGGGATTTAAGGAGATGAGCGGAGATTGTTTTGGGAGAAAGTGACATTATTCTAGCCGCAGAATTTTGGCTTGATTGCAAAGGAGCAAGCTGTAAGGCTGGGAGGCCTGTTAGGAGTATGTTACAGTAATCCAGGCGGGAGAGGGTAAGGGCAGGCATTGGAGTTTTAGCAGTAGATTGACAGAGGAAAGGGCGGATCTTGGCTATATTACGGAGGAAGACGTGACAAATTTTAGCCATGTTGTGGATGTGAATGGAGAAGGTAAGGGAAGAGCCAAATATTACTCCTAGGCAAAGTGTTTTGGCTACAGGATAGATGGTTGTACCATTTAATGTATCATTGAGTACTCTATGGGTAAAACACAAGGCTTTTATTAGGCGCCTTCTTATCAGAATAGCTTAAAAGACGAAGCAACTTAAACACTAAAAGATGTGCAGTACCTTAAATCTAATGTGGGACTTTTTGAGCTCTAGAATAAAAAATCTCTCATCCAATCCACTAGCGATCAAATTAACTATTTACGTAAAGAGATCAATCTGGTACTTGTAGAGTAGACAGAAAAATCACAGAGGAGGACTGCCCAGAGCAGGGGAAGTCAACTCCAGTCATCCAGGGCCACCAACAGGTCAGGTTTTCAGGATATCCCTGTGTAAGAGGCATCTGCAGACGTACACACAAGGAGACAGTTTTAGGGAAATTAAAACATGAGCCTGTCCCTTTAAACACTGTACAGCATACAAAAACAAAGCAACAAACACCTATCCCTGTGTAAGGACGAACTCACTCCCCAGACCCTTTCTACAAGACTGAGAGGAAAAGCCCCTTACCAGTCTATCACCCCAAAGTCTCAAAAGGTACCTCAATGCAGGTGGCCTTTCCTGACAGTCTCCAGGGTCTGGAAAGTTGTCTGCTTGAGGGTCCAGCCTCTGGCAGAGTCCTGTGTCCAGGCAAAGAGGGCTGGTCCCCTTGTGTTTTGCTGTCAGCACACTTTCCTCCTGTTTGCTCAAGACTCCCTGGGTGCAGTGTCAGCAGGAGTTTTTAAACCAGTCTGATTACCAGGTGGAGACTGGTTAATTGTATAGCTGCAATTAACCAGCTGCCTGCTGGTTTCTCAGACTACTGAGGCTTTGTATTACAGCCTCATTGAGACAGGGTTCCTTCCCTCTTACACCCTGCTTCAGCAAAGGTGGCTCAATCATTGACCAAGCCACTGATTGAGACACCTGAGCTGAAGCAGGAATATACTTCAAACCTGACCGGTTGGTGGCCCTTGAGGACTGGAGGTGGCCACCCCTGTCCTAGAGGCTCTATGAGAAAGGCAACAATCTGGACACTATGTTGGCCAGGAAGCTTAGTATGGAACACACGGAAAATCATATCACCTCACTTAGAATAGAGTCGGGCACTGTGACTAATAACCCTGGGGAAATATTAAGGGAATTTCAGGTGCTCAACAGTGGACTATACGATGGCCAGAAGACAGGCGGGTCAGGGGAGATGGTAAGGAGGCCTGACTGACTTTATAAAGGCCAGTGGGCTCCTGCAAGTACCCCAACACAAGAAAGCTAAACTTAATTTAACATTGGTGAAATTGAACGGGTCATTAAATCCCTGAAGGGTTCAAAGGCTCCAGACTCAGACAGTTTTTCCGGGTTGTACTACAAGAAATGTCATACTATACTCATTCGAAAACTAATCAACCTATTTAATAATTTTCTACAAACAAGAAATTCCCAAGGAAATGCTCCTGGCAGCCATTTCACTAATCTATAAAACCGGAAAAGACCCGAATGGTTGTAGAAACTACTGCACTATTCTCCCTGATAAACAGAATCTTTTCAAAAGCACTAGCAACGAGACTTAATAGCCTTCTCCTGAGTCTAATACACCATGACCAGAGAGGCAAGCCCCATACAGTATAATATTCGGAAGATTATAGATTTACTAATTGGATCAAACTCATTTATAGATCCCCAAACGGTTTTATAAAAAATGGAGGGCAAGGGTCCGGGGCAGTTCCCCATCCATAATGGAACCAGACACGGCTGCCCTCTCTCACCATTATTATTTGCCCTCACAATTGAACCTTTGTGCAATTGTAATTCTCTGGAATTAACATTTTACAATGTAGACTACAAATTGAGTCTGTTCACAGACGACATAATGTTAACCCTAACCAACCCGCACATATCACTCAACGCCTTGTATAAGGATTTGGAATGCATTGACAAAATCTCAGAAACCCAGAATAAATAGAAAGGTGCAAGTCTGCCCCAGAGCGGAGGGACGTTTGGCAGTACTGTGTCTGCAGACTTATCATCTGTCCTGGAGGATTCTTCAGGAAGTTTGTTCTGTCAAACACGTTGAAGCCAGGAGGACAAGTGAAGGGACACACCAGGTCAGAGGAAGTAGGAACTCTATGGAGCGAGGTTGCTGTTTCCAGGCGGCCGCAATAGGAAGCAGATCCAGTGAAGCTCGGACGAGTTCCCCTGATCCACGTGAGAGGGTATTTCTATCCATGATGGAATATGAAGAAGAACATTGAGTGTGATGTGCTTTTTTTACTCACATCTATGTGAGTATAATGATTGAAGATTAGTAGGATTCAATCTCTGTGTTTGATTATTAGCTGTACTACCCCGTGTGTTTTTCTATTCTGTTTTTTTACATCACGCATCCCGCTCCCTCATCTTGTTCTACTTACTATCTGTGAGAAAATAAGAAGACTCTTTTCTGGTGGAGGTTGAGTGGGAGGCTCAGTACATTGTATTTTCTCTTGGTTTGCACATATTATTTAATATTAAGTATAATTATTATGTTTTCCACTGGGTGACACTATATATACTGGCCTCACAAATTGCCCAGCTCACTGTCTGGCCTGCCACATCCCACTTGGTCAGATGAGTCAAATTAGAAAATGCCCTTATGGAACCATCAAATACTGTAGCCCGGCCCTAGTATGGCTTCCCAAAAGGTCCAGATATGTACAATGTCCTGACAACTATCTCTCACTGGTGTAGATGAAGTTCCAGGGGAGCGTCGCCGTATGCACATAAAAAGAAAAAAACAGTGGATAGTGTAATATTGTAAAAAACAATATAAAGTGTAAGTGAATAACGAGTTCCTACTCACAAAAGTAGCAGGAATATAGGCATGTGAGTGAATAATACTCTGTGATGCAGCTTGTTCCGGAGGTTTGGTATATGGGTCAGCACATCTTGGAAAAATAGAAAACAGCCATAGTGTAGATGGAAATAAACTTTATCTAATAAGTAAGACAATTGGAGGCTTACGGCTTTAGACGGAAATACAGCATTGGGGATATAGTCTCAGATGCAGCATAGGTCGTCTCGTCTGCTTCTACCCGCTGGCGGCGTCCGCGAACGTCACTTCCGGATCGTGACGTCACTTCCTGCCGGAGCTAAGGATCGTGAGAGTTCCCTTGCTTCTTTCCCTCCTCTACCAAGATGGCGGCGAAAGCCCGACTCGACGCGTTTCGACGTGATGACTTCTTCTTCAGGAATGGCTTATGGGTGCTGACAGCTCGGTATATATACCTACTACCTTGCTGTGATTGGTGCTTTACTCATTGACGGCGCGATTTTGAATAACGTTATCTAATCCATACAATAAACAGACTAATACATGTGCACACTATAAGTTAAGACAATAGCAATAAAATAGCTTATGTGTCACAACAAGCAAACTAATGAATATATGCACGCTATAAGTTAATATCAATAAAATAGCTTATAGGTCACATGGTCTAATATTAAGTATCTAATTCTAAAATCAACAAACTAATGTATATACACACTGTTTGTTAATACAATACTAATGAAATAACTAATTGTATAACAATTAAAAAGTATAAAAACGTGTTGATGCTGCCCCCAAACAGCATGAACACTCAAGGATCTAATGTGTATTACAAATCCAATAGGTAAAAATAGCAAATTCGACGATTGATGCACTCTGGTGGTGATAAGATGAGAAAGAAACATATTAAGAGATGAACATAGTAGAATACAATCAATATAATAAAATTAATTTAATAAAATCATCTAAAAATATCTATAATTTTAAAACAGCTAAAAACCAATTTACAAAAATGCTTTAAAATCAAATTCAGCATTCAAACCATTTGGAACCAATGTTTTTAATGTGTAAATCCAAAAGGATTCCCTTTTAGTTAATTCCAATTCTCTGTCACCCCCTCTCCAGTGGGGGAGGACCTGTTCAATTGCACTGAATTTAAAACCTGTAAGATCACAATTATGTTTTTTAATGAAATGCTCAGATAAAAGATGTGTTAAAACATTACGTCTGATATTACCAATATGTTCAAGAATTCTAATGTTTATTTGTCTTTTTGTTTTCCCAACATATTGTAACCCACATGGGCATTCTATGAGGTAGATGATATGGTTATTCCTACATGTAATATGTTTCTTGATAGAAAACTTCTTTTTAGTGTTATTGGAGACAAACTCATATTTATCTGTAGCTCTATATCTACACGCTTTGCACGTGGTACAACCAAAAAAAACATTTATTGTTGGTAACCATCTATTACTAGAAAGAAATTTTTTTGGGAGAGCACTTGGAGCAAGCTTGTCTTTAAGTGTCCTCGCTCTTTTGAAGATGATTACTGGTTTGTCTGGAACACTGTCACCAATGATGCCATCATTTTTTACAATATGCCAGTACTTATTTACAATATTGATGATTTTCCCGGCTTGCCTATTGTAGTTTGTAATAAAAGAAAAATTAAAATCTTTCATGATTTTTTTGTCATTATTTTTATTACTTCCATCATTCAACAGATCTTCCCTTTTAATATTGTTGACCTTTTCGAAAGCTGAATCTATAGTCTGACTATCATAATGTTTATCGTAAAATCTGGTTTCTAAAAACTTACTTTGAATTTTAAAATTGGCTTCATCGGTACAATTTCTTTTTTATCTCCTAAATTGTCCGTAAGGTACATTTTTCAGCCAACTTGGGTGGTGACAACTTGTAGGTAAAATGTAGTTATTTTTATCCACCTCTTTAAAATAAGTCATAGTCTTAATGGCCCCCTGTTCAATATAAATAGACAAATCTAAAAAATTAATTCTCTCTTTACTATAGTTACAGGTAAACTTAAGATTCAGATTATTATCATTAATATATAAAATGAATTTTAAAAGGCTCTCTTCATCTCCTCTCCAGATAAAAATGACGTCATCTATAAATCTACGCCATAGGACCAAATTTGCACCCAGCTCCGCAATTGACCAAATATAGTCATCCTCCCAGACGGACATAAAGAGGTTTGCGTAGCTGGGGGCAAATTTGGTACCCATGGCGGTTCCACACTTTTGTAAATAAAATTTGTTCTCAAACCAAAAGAAATTGTGTCTTAATATAAAATATATACTGTCTAAGATAAAATTGGCTTGTTCATCAGTCATGGTGGAATCTTTCGAGAGGATTCTATCAATAGCCTCAAATCCTTCTTGATGACCTATGGAGGTGATGACTTTTTCATCATGAAAAAGTTAAGGTTACCTCTAGGGAACAAAAGAAAGAACAAATTTTTTCTAAGTATACCAACAATAAGAGTGATTTTTTAGGAGAGGGGGGGTCCTCAAACAGGTATCACCCACTGAGGGGAACAGAACCCCCCACAGGGAAGAAACATACCAAAAAAAGAGAAAGAAACGAGGAAAACGAGGAAAGAGAAGAAAAGGAAATAAGAAAAATACAAAGAAAGTAATAGATACACAAAACATTTTTAATTTGAGTTCCAGAGCTTTAACTACACCTGAGAAAACGATTATATCAAAAGGTTTAAAATTTGCACCGACACAAGGTCCTAATACTTTTGGTTTATTTGTTGATGCACAACGATTTTTACGTAAATTAACACTTAAACGGTTTTAAATCAAAAGAAGTAGAAATTAAAACGAGTGAAAATATAAAAAAAGATTCACCAAATCTCTCTAAGACTGAATTAAACAATCAAAATATTGTTCACTCAGGTTTGAAAAAACCTTCCAACTTCTATCCCGGATTTTGTAAAGGGAGGAATTTGGAGGTTTTCTCTGAACTAATAATAAAGGATTTCGAAAAACTGTCTACAAACAATTCATCGTTTAATGATAACCTTTTAAAAACAGAAAGAGATGCTTTAAAAAACCTAACTGAAGATAGAAGCATAGTTTTTAAACAAGCTGATAAAGGGGGAGGGGTAGTCATCCTTGATAGGGATGACTACATAAAAGAGTCAGAGAGAATCCTGGGAGACACAACCACACATTGTAAACTCCCTGGAGATCCTACAATAAAATACCAAAAAGAACTACAGACTCTTTTAGCTAGGGGTAAAAATGATGGTGTATTGGACGATAAAGAATATGAGTATTTGGATCAGAAAAACCCAATACTACCCATTTTTTACTATCTACCAAAACTACATAATTGTCCCAATAATCCCCCTGGAAGACCTATCATAGCTGGGATTGACTCCCTAACCTCGAATCTTTCAGCATATGTAGACTTTTTTCTTCAAGATTACGTGAAAACACAAAAAAGCTACATCAAAGATACCACTGACATTTTACGAACATTAAAAGATCACAGATGGGAAGATGATTTTTATTTAGTAACAGGAGACGTCACATCTTTGTATACCTCCATAGGTCATCAAGAAGGATTTGAGGCTATTGATAGAATCCTCTCGAAAGATTCCACCATGACTGATGAACAAGCCAATTTTATCTTAGACAGTATATATTTTATATTAAGACACAATTTCTTTTGGTTTGAGAACAAATTTTATTTACAAAAGTGTGGAACCGCCATGGATACCAAATTTGCCCCCAGCTACGCAAACCTCTTTATGTCCGTCTGGGAGGATGACTATATTTGGTCAATTGCGGAGCTGGGTGCAAATTTGGTCCTATGGCGTAGATTTATAGATGACGTCATTTTTATCTGGAGAGGAGATGAAGAGAGCCTTTTAAAATTCATTTTATATATTAATGATAATAATCTGAATCTTAAGTTTACCTGTAACTATAGTAAAGAGAGAATAATTTTTTTAGATTTGTCTATTTATATTGAACAGGGGGCCATTAAGACTATGACTTATTTTAAAGAGGTGGATAAAAATAACTACATTTTACCTACAAGTTGTCACCACCCAAGTTGGCTGAAAAATGTACCTTACGGACAATTTAGGAGATTAAAAAGAAATTGTACCGATGAAGCCAATTTTAAAATTCAAAGTAAGTTTTTAGAAACCAGATTTTACGATAAACATTATGATAGTCAGACTATAGATTCAGCTTTAGAAAAGGTCAACAATATTAAAAGGGAAGATCTGTTGAATGATGGAAGTAATAAAAATAATGACAAAAAAATCATGAAAGATTTTAATTTTTCTTTTATTACAAACTACAATAGGCAAGCCGGGAAAATCATCAATATTGTAAATAAGTACTGGCATATTGTAAAAAATGATGGCATCATTGGTGACAGTGTTCCAGACAAACCAGTAATCATCTTCAAAAGAGCGAGGACACTTAAAGACAAGCTTGCTCCAAGTGCTCTCCCAAAAAATTTCTTTCTAGTAATAGATGGTTACCAACAATAAATGTTTTTTTTGGTTGTACCACGTGCAAAGCGTGTAGCTATAGAGCTACAGATAAATATGAGTTTGTCTCCAATAACACTAAAAAGAAGTTTTCTATCAAGAAACATATTACATGTAGGAGTAACCATATCATCTACCTCATAGAATGCCCATGTGGGTTACAATATGTTGGGAAAACAAAAAGACAAATAAACATTAGAATTCTTGAACATATTGGTAATATCAGACGTAATGTTTTAACACATCTTTTATCTGAGCATTTCATTAAAAAACATAATTGTGATCTTACAGGTTTTAAATTCAGTGCAATTGAACAGGTCCTCCCCCACTGGAGAGGGGGTGACAGAGAATTGGAATTAACTAAAAGGGAATCCTTTTGGATTTACACATTAAAAACATTGGTTCCAAATGGTTTGAATGCTGAATTTGATTTTAAAGCATTTTTGTAAATTGGTTTTTAGCTGTTTTAAAATTATAGATATTTTTAGATGATTTTATTAAATTAATTTTATTATATTGATTGTATTCTACTATGTTCATCTCTTAATATGTTTCTTTCTCATCTTATCACCACCAGAGTGCATCAATCGTCGAATTTGCTATTTTTACCTATTGGATTTGTAATACACATTAGATCCTTGAGTGTTCATGCTGTTTGGGGGCAGCATCAACACGTTTTTATACTTTTTAATTGTTATACAATTAGTTATTTTATTAGTATTGTATTAACAAACAGTGTGTATATACATTAGTTTGTTGATTTTAGAATTAGATACTTAATATTAGACCATGTGACCTATAAGCTATTTTATTGATATTAACTTATAGCGTGCATATATTCATTAGTTTGTTTGTTGTGACACATAAGCTATTTTATTGCTATTGTCTTAACTTATAGTGTGCACATGTATTAGTCTGTTTATTGTATGGATTAGATAACGTTATTCAAAATCGCGCCGTCAATGAGTAAAGCACCAATCACAGCAAGGTAGTAGGTATATATACCGAGCTGTCTGCACCCATAAGCCACTCCTGAAGAAGACGTCATCACGTCGAAACGCGTCGAGTCGGGCTTTCGCCGCCATCTTGGTAGAGGAGGGAAAGAAGCAAGGGAACTCTCACGATCCTTAGCTCCGGCAGGAAGTGACGTCGCGATCCGGAAGTGACGTTCGCGGACGCCGCCAGCGGGTAGAAGCAGACGAGATGACCTATGCTGCATCTGAGACTATATCCCCAATGCTGTATTTCCTTCTAAAGCCGTAAGCCTCCAATTGTCTTACTTATTAGATAAAGTTTATTTCCATCTACACTATGGCTGTTTTCTATTTTTCCAAGATGTGCTGACCCATATACCAAACCTCCGGAACAAGCTGCATCACAGAGTATTATTCACTCACATGCCTATATTCCTGCTACTTTTGTGAGTAGGAACTCGTTATTCACTTACACTTTATATTGTTTTTTACAATATTACACTATCCACTGTTTTTTTTCTTTTTATGTGCATACGGCGACGCTCCCCTGGAACTTCATCTACACCATTGCTGCAAGACTTCTGGAACAGTCTTTTGTCGGGGTCGAGTGATAAGTTGTTTTTGCCTTTATTTCACTGTTATTAATATATTTGAATTTTGTTATCACTGCACAATTTTTTGCATAAGATTTTATTTTCACTGCTTGTGGTGCAGTAGAGCGCCATATAGTGTTTTTTTCAAACTATCTCTCACTCCTTGAAAACATGGGATAGGGTCGGGCTAGATAGAGGTCTCTCTACTACCCACAAATTTATGCTTCCCATTTGTCGGAACCCCAATTCCTCCCCCCCCCCCCCGGACTAAGCGCAAAGCAGTTCTCCTGGTGGTCTAGGAATCGACTTACCAGAGCACAGGATTTAATGATTGATGCCAAAGTCAAATCATTTACAAATCGTAGACAATATAAGCAGATCCCGGACACAGAATTTCTCAGATATGCCCAGATCAGACATTACTTCTCACACCGGTTCTGTGTGCCAGATACAGCAAATCACAGCCTTCGAGAAGACCTACTCCTCCACAACCTTTGCTAAACAGGTTATCTCACCCCTATATCTGGAACTCCTGCCAAGCATGGGTGGGCCGCAAGCGATTACACATTAGGCAGTGGGAGGATATTGGAGACCAGCTGGAGACACAGGGGTGGTACTTTGAAGGTGGTACTTGACTCTGGCCCGGCTACACAAATATCACAAACAAACCTCTCCTTTATGTTTCAGGGGATGCAACCAGACAGGGACCTTCTTCCATATACACTGGCGACACACTTTATCGCAGTGCGGCCAGATCCGCAAGCCGGGAGATTTCCCGGCTTGCTAGTGGCCGCCCCTCGGCGTGCCGCGCGTCATAGACGCGCGGTCACGCGTCATCGGGAGCCTGCGCCCCCTGCACGCGTGTCCAAGGGCTCCCCGAGGGAGCCCTGGTGTCCCGCGATCGCGGGACAGCGGCAGGGGGTTCCGGGGGACCCGGCGGACCCGGCAGCGGTAGGGAGAGCGCCCCGATCGGAGGGCGCTCTTCCGCTGCTTCGGCGCGCGCCCGTCACACTCGGGCGCGCACCAGGCTACTGCTGCGGCACAGAACGGGCAAATGCTCGAATAAACTGTGCCGCAGCAGTATAGTATGGTGGGACTGCTCGGTAATAAAAGAGCTGTGGTGGGAGTTGCACACTCCTTAATGATACCCTAGGATTATCAACAAAATCCTCGCCATGGGAAGCCGTTCTCTACAGAAGGCCCCTTAAGATCAATAGTAGGCAGAGGAAACTAATTAACCATCTTCTCTCAGCGGCCAGCTGTACCATTGATGTGGCCTTGAAGGGACCTTCCCCTAACCTCCCTACAATTATTACAAGGGTGTGGGACGTTTTATGAGTTTGGAGAAGATCACAGCCCGGCTCAATGACTCCTCAAACAAATTTGTGGTAACATGGAATCTGTCGATCGTGAAGTGGAAACATCCGGCTTTTGATAGACCTTCCATGGTACTACACAGGCGGCACACTTTATTTGAGTGTGGCTCATTCCGCAAGCCGGGATATGTCCCGGCTTGCGAGCCGCACCCCCTCGGCGTGCCGCGTATCACCGATGCGCGGTCACGCGTCATCGGGTGCCTGTGCCGCCTGTACGCGTGCCCAGGGCTCCCCGAGGGAGCCCTGGTGTCGCGCGGATGTGAGGACGGCGGCGGGACATTCCGGGGGACCCGGTGAGGAGAGGGGGAAGCCCCGATCGGCGGGCCTCTCCTCTGAGGCTTCGGCGCGCGCCCGGGACATCCCGGCGCGCGCCAGGTTACTGTCGCGGCCGAGACCGGGCAAATGCTCAAATAAACTCGGCCGCGACAGTATAAACACATAGTCCGCCCCGGGACCTAGTGGGCTCCACAGCAGACTATCTGTTTATAGCACCATGGAAGATCTATCAAAAGCTGAGTGTTCCCACTTCCGGAATAAGACCATTTGGCACGGACATCTCGTCGTCGGCGAGCAACCGCAGGGGACAGCTAGCCGTCGGCCGTTTCCCCGCGAAGGTAAGTAAGTGGTTAGAGGGATTAGTGTTAGTATTTGGGGTTAACTTGAGGGTTTTTAAGGTAAGGGTTTAAGGTTAGGGGTTTTAGGGTAAGGGGTTAAGGTTAGGGGTATTAGGGTAAGGGGTTTAAGGTTAGGGGGTTTAGGGTAAAGGGTTAAGGTTAGGATTTTTAGGTCAAGAGGTTAGAGGTTTTACGGTAAGGGGTTAACGTGTTAGATTGTGTTTTTGTAACCCTGAGATGTCCCTCCCCTTCCATCACCCCTGTTCCCTTTTTATTTCTGTACGCCCCCCCCCCCCAAAATAAAAACCTTCATGATAAAAAATAAATAAAATTACATTGACGGAATCGCGTCAATTTATACACTTACATTAAAACAGCAGCGGTACTGGCTTCTGGCGAGGGCACGTGCCATCCCGCGTCACAGCGTTTCCATACAAGAGGGGTCTAAGAGACGAATGTTAATAAACAGAATTTGTTTGCAGTGGAGTGCCCCTACAGTATGCTATCTATCTATCCAGTTTATATATACACCCACATACATATCTCTCTCTCTCTCTCTCTCTCTCTCTCTCTCTCCTCTCTCTCTCTCTCTCTCTCTCTCTCTCTCTCTCTCTCTCTCTCTCTCTCTCTCTCTCTCTCTCTCTCTCTCGTAATGTGTATGTTATTTCATTATAAATGAAGAATAATATGAAATGTAAAGCATGTACAATTTGTCTTATTCAAGCTAATTTTTAAACTAATGTACAATATTTTCATGACCATTTATATTTGAATCATGACCTGGATATGAGGAGTAATTTAGTCTTTATACAAAGCTAAAACCCACCAAAACAATGTCACAATTTGCATTGAGAAAAAAAATAAATAAGAGGATTTATTTTTATGTTTAATTAATTTATAATTAATAATATAATAAAAATGCCAGCCCACCTGCCGTGACATTGCTTTCCCACAATGCCGTGACTCGGATTCGAACCGAGGTTGCTGCGGCCACAACGCAGAGTACTAACCACTATACGATCACGGCGAGCTACTCGGGCTCTGAAGGCAGCCGCTGCACAACAGCCAGCATGAGTCAGAACTGAGCGGTGACCTCATCACAGTGTGACGGGAGGCAAGAGACCAGCCTCCCTGTGCTACAATGTGTCACGTGCATGTATCACTTCACAGCTCACTGATTCATGGGATTCATTCATTAGTCCAAATAAAAAGAAAGCTGTGTGTGCTGTGCACGCGCATAGTAAGTGAAACGTCTTTGTGTGTTGCAGAAAGATAAGAGATTCAGCGCCCGTGCTGCAGATGTAGTTTGCTGGAAGCACTAATCCCCTTGCAGCATGTATGTGGAGCGTCTCCCCAACTGAATCCTAAAGCAAGGTGACCCCCGGGACGGGGGGCGGACACCCTGTGAAAATGCACACAGTGCGCACCAGGGGTTAAAATAAAGTAGACATATTTATTAATACAAAAAATGACTGAGGGGATCCAACCCCCACCTCAGTACACACATGCACTAGATCCGGTAAAAGTGACAAAAAATGACAAAAAATACCCACACACAATATGAGATGTATCTACTTAGACTAGATCTAAACACAACATTACAAAAAATAAATAAATAAATAAAAAGACATCATTGTTCAAAATAACGGATGCATGGACCCAGATATATGCTAAAAATGAAGCTGAACAACTGCCTGAATCTGAGAGGGGGAGACGGAGACTTGCACTGAGGTCCCGAGCGGGTCCCGCTGGTAAGCGTACCAGGGCCCGGCCCACGCCACCGCAGAGATGTCACCACCGCACGAGCTCCCTGCAAGCGCCGTCTCAGCCTAACAGCATACGCGCTGTGACCTGTCGTGACCTCTACGGGGAAAGCCGCCGCGGGACGCACAATGAGTGCAGGGCGGCCGCGTGTTGTGCAGGCCTGGCTTAGAGCATGAGTAAATTTGATTGGCGGGGTCATGTTTATTGCAGCAGTGCAGTGGTAGCAGTACCGGCATCATGGATGTTGAGCGGGTGGGGGGAGAAGCGGCGGCGGCTAGCGCCACCGCCTCCGCATGGTCAGCGGGCGGGTGGGGGGAGCGGCAGCAGTCAGTGTTGTTAAGCGGGTGGGGGAGCGCGTCGCCGCCCATGTCAACGGGCGTGTGGGGGGAGTGGCGGCCGGTAGGAGCGGCGCCGTGTGATTTTTAGGTTAGCAGGGTGGGTGGGAGCATGTCAGTGTTGGGTCGGGCTGAGCCAGAACACAGCCCGGCCTCAACTACCAGCACTTACTTCATGACGTCACATCCGTTTCATTTTCTGTCTCCTCAATGCATTTTTGTCCCATTACGAATGAGGTGCCACTAAAGAAGTTTCACTTCAAAAGGTATCACCTAATACTGAAGAA